>NW_020954559.1:30873589-31034337 GCF_900497805.2 Vombatus ursinus
CATCATCATCATCATCATCATCATCATCATCATCATCATCATCATCAAACATGGATAAGATTCTGTTCTAGTCTGAAAGTTTTAAATGAAGCATCAATCAGCAAGATTACTCAAGTTAGGAAAACCAGAATAATCTATACTTACTTTGAAGAAATTTGTGCTCATTATTTTTCAAATGATAAATTCCAATCCTTGTGGAAAATTCCATTAGCTTCATTCTCTTTCTCATTTTTATAAAACAAATGCTGCAACACAGAATGACTCCATAGTCCTGGCTATGATGGGTGGAAAAAACACATAAAAATAGGCTCAGTACTCTGGAGAGACCTACATTGCCACTGCATCATTTTGGTAACCTTTGGTAAACAGAATTTTCAGGTGTTGCCTTTTTGAAAACCAGACCACTGTATGAAATAAACTCTTTTCAAGGCATAAGAAAAATCTTACATGCATTCCAGATCATCATTGGCATAAATTAGAGCTTCTAGTATCTTGTTTTTCAGCATACTATGTAAACTTATGGAGTAGTCTGCATAGGGGAGGTGAGAAATTGAAAGGGCCCCTAAAGAAAAAAATGAGACATTCATATTAAGTGCAACATTAATTCCTAATTGATACCTTTTAAGCATTCAAGTTTCACAAATTCAGCTCCTCACAGCAAGCCTTGTTGAATCCTTACTATGCCCAGAGTACTATTTTATAAAGGAAAAGTACATTTTTTTCTTTACTAATGCAGATTGGCACTTTTGCAGTAATCTTTAGTCTTGCCTAGGATATTGGTAAGTTAAGTGACTTGGTAGGATGACACAACTAATATGTCTGAAGCAAGGCTTCTTGTTTCCTTTCAGTGGGATTAAAAATATCTTTCTTGGTCAGGTATAATTTTGTCTATGCTAAAGTTAAAAATATGGTTCTAACAGCCATTTCTAAGGTGTAATTTGCAGTGATTATGAGATGATTAAGTATATAAGTACATTTGGCAATACCTAAGTAAAACAGCTTTATAATATCAAGTACAGCTTCCTCCAGTCCCATTTACTCTATTAAATGCCTTCATAAGAAAGCCTTCAATTTCAATGTCCGATTTTTATTAAACATGAGTAATGACAATCTGCTAGGAAATCATAATTTAAAAAAATCTGGTCAACTTGCCTAGGTATTTTCAATAAATGAGGCAGTTTTCACAAGTATTAAGTGCTATTGGAACATATACGTAAAGAATTACTGTTGTAGCAAATAGCACACCACTTGCAAAATATATCTTAGAATATATTTGAATCAAATATATTTAAATCATTAAATTACTGAGCAGCAAAATTTACCCCTATTCCTTGCAGTCATACAGTATTTCAGAAGGAGAATAATAGAACTGACCCATCCCTCCCCCTTCCAGCTTTTGATAAAAACATGATAGAAGTTCTCCTTGAAATTCAGTATTTGGGTGGAAAGAAATGATAAAATTAGTAGACCATCCTGCTACCTTTACACAACTGTGCTGTTGCTTATTTCAGAATAATAATGTGTACATTAGTTTTTAAGTACATATGCTCACAAATAGGTCAGCAAGAATTTATTAAGCACCTACTATGTATCAAAGTGTTAGGGATACAAAAAGATGCAAAAGAAATCTCTGCTCTCAAGGATCTCACAATCTAAAGGGGGAGACAATATGCTAACAACTATTGCAAAGTTCCCAGGGTATCATCATGGACACTCATAGAATTGCTGCTGCTTGAAATGTATTCCTGCAGTAATTTATTTCTCCAGACATTTACTGTATTTATTATCTGAACCATAGACTTTAGTACTTTATCTTACACTGTCTTGATCTCTATTTATTTTTAGGGGATTGTTTCTCTCTCAAGATCGTAGCACACTCGAAGACAAGAAACTATCTTAGAACAAAGGCAGCTAGTTCGCACAGTGGATAGGATGCTGGGCTTGGAGTTAGGAAGACCTGAGTTCAAACCCAGTCTTAGACACATACTAGCTTTTAGACCCTGGGCAAGTCACTTAACCTCTGTTTGCCTCAGCTTCCTCATCTGTAAAATGCAGATAATAATAGTATCTACTTCTCAGGCTTGTTGTAAAGATCAAATGAGGTCATATCTGTAAAGTCCTTTGCACTGTCCTATCACATAGTAAGACCTATATAAACTTTAGTATTATTGTTATTATCATTATTATTCTTTTATACGCCCCCATGAAGGTATGTGATAGTTAAAAGCTGTAAAGGACCGAAGAGAGCAAAGAATCCAGTTCCCTTATTTTACAAATAAAGAACCTGAGACCTAGAGAAATGAAGTAATTTTCCTATAATTCCATTAGTAGTAAAGGGCAGATCTGGTATTTGAACCCAGGTTTTCTGAATCTAAACTCAACAAACAATTTCTGTGTACGTATTGTACATACCATATAAAGAACTTTAAGGTTTACAAAGCACTTTCTTGACAACAGCCATGTGAGATAAGGTAGGTACCATTATAAATTTTTCTTTCTTTTTTTTCTAACAAATAGGGAAACCAAAGCCTGGTGGAGATTGAGTAATTTAACGATAGCTACACAGCTAATACCAAATGTCAGAACTAGGATCAGAACAAAAGCCTCTTCCAAAACCAGGCCTTCTATTACCTGCTATAGGTAGCCAACGATTGAGTCTAATTTTTTTTTTAAAGAGATAAAATGTGGAGTACTTATTAACTTGCCAAAATAATTCTTAAATTCACAAAAGGATCCACCACATTTCTTTAAATAGTGATGTGCCCTGGTCCATTTAAAGAGAGTTTTATTTTTGAACGCTAGTTTAAAAGAAATTCCTAGGGAATATATTGGGCATGAATACAGCTATGTTTGTATAGCATTGTATGGAATTATTAACTCTTTCCTGGTTGTATTTTCATTAAAGCTGAATTAATCTATAAATATTGTTAATGGTTGTATATAGATTGTGACTTCTCCTAAGTTTGCAGTGTCTCCTCTGGTTGGAACATCTGTGCAAAATGATCCCTGGTTCCAACTATCTCTAACATGTTATATGCCTCTGAATCTATACAATCAGTATAATGTGCCTATAACTTAGAGTATTCCGGAAAGAATCACTTCCGTTCAAAATTCCCACTGTGCTTCCATGTATACAAACATTTCTTGGAATACTCCTACCCTCTGCATAGCTCTAAGCCTTAATAAGGTTTGGGGCCATTAAAATTAAAAACCAAGGACTACACTTTAATTAAATAAATATATTCATGATAGTATAGTCTGCATTTTATCTGGTCAAATGTGAGTTTAATAAAATGGGTAAGTTCAATAAATCCATTTAAAATATCATACTTCTATCATGTTAATCTTTAACATTCTCCCAATTAACAGTAAACAGATCTTATTTAGACTCCAGCATTGTGTTACAAATATTTTGGCAAACTCAGATCTAGATATAAACTTCTAAAAAAAGAAAATCAATCAAACCACAGTTGTTATATATCTAAAATATTTCCTATATTTTTAAGTGGAAAATGTTTCTGAGATTATTAGAACCTGAATGCTTTGAGGGTACTTAGAAAATTAACAAGCATATTTTCCCCCTTCTAAAACATTTTTGGGTTGACATGCAGACAAACAGTCTGATGCAGGGCTTATTTCCCATTCCCAACCCCCTTCTGCTTATAACCTCAAATGACAAGGCAGAGAATTTTGAAATCTTCCAGTAGTACAAGAATAGAACTTAAGGCACCCTAGAGATCTTCTAGTCCAAATCTTTCATCTAATATATAAGGAAACTGAGACCCAGAGGTTAAGTGACTAAGATTAGAACTGAGGCTTTCTATTCCAGATATAATTCTCTCTCCATGGTGCCACATTTTTCCCCTAAAATGCTACAAATTACTACAGACAGTCCTGAAGATATTTTCAAGCAAACCTGGTCACATAACGCACACACACACACATACACACACACACAAGCTCTAAGAATATCTGACTTAAATGCAAGGAGGAGGAGGGTAGTGACAGGCTATAACAATAAAACATTCAAGTAACTATGTAATTAATTGTGGAATTGTTTTTTATACTTAAATACCAAAGACAAAAAAAATACCAACAAACCCCAAATTTCCATTTTAAAATACTAAAGGCACAGTGTGGTGTAATATAGCTAGACTTGGAGGCAAAACAGTATGGAATTTAATCCTGGCTCTAACATCTACTACCTGTGTGACCTTTGTTAAGTCACTCGCCTCCTCTGGGCCAGTTCTTTCATCTATAAAGTGAAGGGGTTATAGTGGCTGAGCTTTAAGATTCATTCTAGTCATGTAATTGGAGCCTTTGGTTTTAATTCTCCCACTTGCCCACTTTTGCAGGGCATGTTCTAGAGGAGGAAGATATGCTTCCTTTTTATGTGACACTAGAACCAGGTAGGATGAAATCTTAGCCTCACAGGCCTCAACGAGTTAAGATTGGAGAAGGATAGGGGAAAAAATACGAATGCCATGTTGTTAGACTGGGAATTTTTAGGGGGATACCTGCATACCTTTGTGTTTATTTTGTTATGTTTGACACATACACTGAATTGTCTTAAGTAGGAATCACTTAACTGGCAACTTTTATGTTCTTGGCAGTCAACTCATGTAGTGTATCCGGTAGTGATAGGGTGATTTCTGATTCTAAACAAAGAATGCTAGGTGTGTTCCTGCAGAGGGTAGGGAGGGGAAGATGACAGTCAGAAAGGAAAATTGACCTCTTAACCCATAAATCTGAAAATATAAGGGAAACAAAAAATGTACAAATATATAAAATTGATGG
Organism: Vombatus ursinus; assembly: GCF_900497805.2. Classification (NCBI taxonomy): domain Eukaryota; kingdom Metazoa; phylum Chordata; class Mammalia; order Diprotodontia; family Vombatidae; genus Vombatus; species Vombatus ursinus. The sequence goes on from NW_020954559.1 coordinate 30,878,387, forward strand.
AGTTAGCATTTGAAAGTTAATAGCAATGTTTTGGGCTCATATAGTGCTTTTCCTTTGATAAGTGCAAGACATTTGGATAGTTTATTTCCTCTCTCACCCCTTAGAGAAGCCACTTCTAGGTATATTCCCCAAGGATGTCATTGACAAAAAAAAAAAAAAAAAGGCTGCAAATCCTTCAAAATATTTACAGCAGCACTTTTTTTTTCTGGAGGGGGGAGGAGAACAAAAAACTAGAAACAAAGTAGATACTCAACCATTGCATAACAAGTATGCAAATTATGATGCATGAATTAATAGACTATTACTGTGCTATAAGAAGGATGATAAATAGAGAGGCATGGAAAGATTTACACAAACTGATCCAAAGTGAAGCAAGCAGAACAGGAAAAGCAATATATACAATGCCCACAACAATGTAAATAGAATGGACAACAACTACAAAACAATTCAAAATTAATGTCTCCAAATTAGAAAGAATAAGCAGGGCCCCAAAGAAGAGATTTGGGAAGATACACCCTCAAACACATACATGCACACACAGGTTTTTGTTTTTGGTGTTTTTTTTTGGGGGGGGGGAGTGTATTGATTAGTTTGGAGGATTTTTTCTTCCTCATTTTTCTTTTGTTCCTAAAAAAAATCTTTGCTAAAAGGGATGGATCTTGGGAAAGGGGGAGGGGAAAAAGAGGAGAAAAAGGAGGGACACATGGGGAAATATAAGAGATGCAAAAAAACCCAAATCAAACCAAAACACACCAAAGCAAAACAAATCAATAGAACTCTATTTTTAAAATATCCCTGGGAGAAGGGCTGTATTACCCTGTGGGTTGTTACTTAAGGGACACAGCTGCTTCACAAACCAGTTATCTTCATTGTATCCACAAGATGAAAATGTAAAAGTCTATCAGGAGTTTGATGTACATGAAATTAACTTTCCAGATATTTGGAAACATTAGGATGTTTTTTATCATGTAAACATAGCTAATATTAATTATAAAAAACAAACAAACAAACAAATAAAAAACAAAACAGGGACAGCTAGGTGACGCATTGGAGAAAGTTCCAGCTCTGGAGTCAGGAGGACCTGAGTTCAAATATGGCGTCAGACACTTGACACTTAATAGCTGTGTGACCCTGGACAAGTCACTTAACTCCATTGCCTACCCATACAAAACAAACAAACAAAAAAAAACCTTTTCCCTAATCTATTATATCTAAAGCTATTTTACTCAATTCGACAACAGCTAATTAGAAAGTTGTTTTCATTGGTATTTTGGTGTGTAAAGTGTTGATTAAAAAGGCTGTAATGAAACCATTTTAAATATCTATCCTTAGGTCTCATTAATTTTTTCCTTCAAAAATGTTCTGTGTCGTGCATAAGATATGGTGCTTTAATTGAGGCAACTTCTCTCTGAAACCCTAGATCATGCCAATGTTCGGAGATACCAGAAGAATGTGCACGAACTTGTACATTTTCCACTGTGTAGAAACGTCTTTGGACTGAGAAGGAATGAGAAATAGGCTACTGTGTATTATTTGAACTTGCCGCTTTGGGGTGAATGAAGCTGATTCATTGACTTTGTATCAGGATCTGTCAAAAATGGAAAATAACTTGGCACCAGGTCCTTCCTGATATCCTACCCTCTCACTTTCTTTCGACCAACCATTTTGTACTACTGCCCCCCCATTACTGAATTCTTCAGACTCTTATTTTCCTGCCTTGTAGAGATATATGTGTGTGTGCACGTGTGTATATATTTATATATGTGTGTATATGTATGTATGCATGCATGTATGTACGTATGTGTGTATGTGTACATACTCATTTGAGGAAAGAGATAGAGCTCACAACTACAATGATCAGGAAAGGAATTCTATGAGAGGTAACCCTTGAGCTGAGCCTTGAAAGAAGAAAGTGTAAACACGAAGAGAGAGAATATTCCAGATGTGCAATGGCACATAAACAAGAGACAGTATACCACTTTTGAGGAAAAGCAAAGGTGAATGGAACACAGAACTGTGAAGGGGAGTAGTCTGAAAGTTTTAAGTGCTAAACTTGAGGAAATTATATTTTAGCCTAGATGGCTGTGATTTTCTTATTCTATTACATTTAAGAAATCAGGGACTCTGAGACCAACAGAGGTTTAAAAAGGCAAACTTAGGATCAAAATCCTTCATCTAGAAAAGAACTTAGAATTAATCTAATTCCCCACATTTTATAGATGAGTAAACTGAGGTATAGAGAGGTTAAGTGAGTTGCCTAGGGTCACATAGGTAGTAAGCATCTGAACTGAGATTTGAACCTTAACAGTCTTTCTGACCCTGAGTCCAGTGTCCATTCTACTATACCATGCTAATATTCTTTGCTACCCATGCTACAGAGTTGAAAAGATCAACTGAAATGATCTAAAGGGCTTTATGAATCATGAAGTATTCTATGAATGTCAGGTCTTAATCCAAGAGCTTAACAAATACATGTTTATTGACTGATTCCTTTACTCTGGTTTTAATTGACCAGGCTCGTCTATAACTTAATCTACCCTCACATTTCCTACTTTACCATGTCCTCTAAATCTGGGCTCCCATAGTAGGCAGTAAAACAAGTGGAAAAAGAAGTCTGCCTCAAGGTTCTGACGCTAGAACTTGTAACCCCAACTATTATATTCTACCATTTGATTGCTATAGTCCTGGTTTCTGACACACTGTCTGGTCTTTGGACTATTTGCCTTTCTGGACAGGTAGATACTTATTGTATCTGCAAGCATCCCCAACTCAAGATTGTTCTACTGACTTCAGAGTTTCATAGTAACGCTACCTTACACCATCTTCCTCAAGAGTTAACAACGCTCTATCCAGAGTAGGTGCATAATAAATCTTTGTAGAAACTAAAATCTAGCTTAATCTGTACTTTCATTCATATCTTAGAATTCTAAGTTCTGATTCTTCAATCATATTACATGCAAAAGCTTTACTATCTACATCACTGGTGCTGAAAATTAAGTAGAGAAAGATAGCTTACAGATAAAAGATAAACAGTCTAAAGTTTGTTTTTACATCAAGCCATTCTGAAAATGAATTCTGACTACAACTAAAGATTCTAGGAAGTTATGAATGAAAAGTTAAAGATTAATGAGAAAGATGCTGAGTATGCCTTTCCTTTTGCTAATTATTTCTGATTTATCCTACTTACAGCTTTTTTTTAGTTCATAGTTGCTTGTGTGTTATCTCACCTATTAGTCTGAGAGCTCCTTGAAAGCACAGGTTATATTTTACCTTTCTTTATATCCCCAACACTTAGCACAGTTTTTGGTACATTTAATAAATGTTTATTGACTGAATGACTGTAGGTATTAATTTAGTTTAAAATCTTGCTCAAAAACATAAGCTTTAAAAATAAGACTTGCTTAATATTAAGCACAAGAACTTTGCTAGTAATTGATACTTTTCATAGAACACAAAATGCTTACCCATGAGTACAGGAGAATTTGGGTAAACCCTGGAGTCAGGAGAATCTGAGTTCAAATCCAGCCTCAGATAAACTAGCTGTATGATTCATTTATTCCTAATTGCTTCAAAAAAGAAAGAATGAAAGAAAGAAACAAAAAAAATCACAACTATCTAATAACAATATATAAAAAATAGAAAATCCAGGTTTTCTGAAGAGTGAACAATTAAACAACTATGTATATGTTTTTATTTTACTGATATATGTTTTAGAAAGTAGGAAGAGAAAGACTCAGAAGAGAAAACATTGTGAAAACCTAGCAAGGAGATAATATCCAGGATGAGGGATGAACACCAATATCAATCATTGTGTAATCAAGAAGAAAGTTAAGTGATAAAAGGCCACTTCACAGGACTTGGTGGCTGGATGGTAGGTATGAGCCTGAAAAGATGGGCTGGAACAAGATTGTGAAGGATGTTGAATACTAGGCCAAGAAGTTTATCCTTCATCCTATAATCAATGGGCAGAGAGCCACTGAAGATTTTTGATTAAGGCAATGATGTGTTATCAATGTAAATATTATGTATTTGTCCAGCAAATTGCAGACAATTTTTATGATAGAGTTCTAAAGATTATTTTTTGGGGGGGGAGAGATTTCTAATCCTTTGCTAATTACTGTTAATCCTCACACTCTGGTACTTAATGGCATACTAGCTTGCCGTATGAACTTCAGAACAGACGAATATTAACAGATCAATTTCCCCATCAGCATGCTGAGAATTTACACACAGAGTTTCCATTTCCATTTCCAAGGTTCCATTAGTAATAATAATGATGTTCATGATAATTTTCCAGGCATCAGTAATGGAACATTGAGTATTCTGTGAAGACTGAACTTTTGTTCACATTTCTCCCCATGTAACAATAGTTCATTGAGCCAGGTACCATTGTCCCTCTGTGAATGTAGAAGACTTTTAACTTAGTTCAGTTTATAGCTATTGGATTTTCAATTAGGAACAATTGCCATTAAGGGAGGGACAGATGATGCAATGTTACACTGAAATTTTCTCTGTCTTTTGCGGTCTGAGGGGTGGGTTTGTGTGTGTGTGTGTGTGTGTGTGTGTGTGTGTGTGCGTGTGTGCACACGCGCATGCACCCAATCAAGGTATGACTAAAGGAAGGGGTAAGAAGAGCTGACTTACATAGAGAATGATGCAAAACTGGAAATAACTTCAAATACACAAGGACACCAAGTTTAAAAAAAATCATCTGCTATCACTACTGTCAAACCATGAAGAATATGGGATGCTGCTGTGGCCCATATTGTTTTGTCTGCTCCTGTTTGGTATGCCCATCTATTTGCTTAGACAACTGTCCTCTTTCCTTAACTTCCAGTTAAGGATTTCCTTGGGATAACTCATGTCAAGCTCCAATATATATTGCTACCAAGCAAAACAAATCTTGGTCAAAATGGTCTTTCCATTTTTTCACTGTTGAAATACTAGATCTAGGCCAAAACACTAGTTGAAAAATGAAGAAAAAAAAGCAATCAGTTGTCTCTTTTATTTGAACATGACATGCCAGATTAGTCTCATTTCTTTTTTTTTTTTACAGGGTTGCTAAACTGGTAGAAAACAGAAATTAGTACCTAGCTTTCAGCAAGATATTTGTTAAAGTTTCATATGATATATTTATGGGCAAGATGAAGAAATATGGACAGTGCAATTATTGAGTTAAGAGGGTTTAGAATCAGACTGGTTAGTGGATTATCATTATTAAGTTGAAGTAAAGTTTTTAATAGAGTGCTCCAGTTCTCCACTCATGGCCTTATTGGACTCAATATTTTTATTAATAATTTGGATAAATGTACAGTTAGCATACTAATAAAATTTGTAGATGTCCTATGTCTGGAAGGGATAGTTATCATAGAAATGGACAGAACAATGATCTGAAAACAACTCAACAGATTAGAATAATGAGCACATTTAATAAGATTTTTAATTAGTATACATTATTTTAATTGGTATACATAAGTGCTGTATTTCTATTTGTTAAAAAAAATATCTCAAGTACAGGGTTGGGAAGATGTGGATAGAAAGTAGCTCATTTAAAAACAGCTTGGGATGTCCATTGACTGCAAAGACAATATGAATCAACCATGCAATGAGACAGACAAAAAAAAAATAAAAGAAAAGATAGAAAGAAATATACAACCTCAATGCAAAATTGGGCAACAGTCATAGAAATTCTGAATGACAGTAATGATCATTCTTCTATACTCTACTTTGTTCCAGGTACTGGTCAATCAGTCTTGAACGCAACACTTGAGGAATGATATTGAGAAGTCAGAATGTGTCCAAAATGTCCAAAAAGGGAAAGCAGGGTGATTCGTAACTTGAAACAATACTCTGTAATGGCATTTAAAATAAATTGTAGATATTTAATCCTGGGAAAATTTTTCAGGCATTAAGGAAACTTTATAATTAGAACTATCAAAAATCAAATAGTTTACTACCTCTAACTATACTTCTTAAATCAGAGGCTATTTGTAGGGCCTTTTTCCAGAGGGCATCCATGCTAGTGCTGGGTTTTGGACTAGAGTGAACCTGAAATGCTTTCCAATTCTGAGCTTTAATGTTACTATGAAATAAACTCATTTATCTTGGTGATGCACAAACAATCTCTGAAGAATTATTTTAAAAATGTAAAATATTATTTAACCATAACAAAGTCCAAAGTGTTCTCTGACATTTGTTCCACTTGCCAGTAAAATTTATGACTTTCATGAAAAAAAAAAGTTTTAATATTATGTGAGATATTTTCCCATTTAAAGTAATTTTCGACTATGAATTTGGATTTGATTCAGTTTTTTATTAATTTTCTTTTTAAGATATTTAAATAGACTATTTTATGTAGTTATAATTATTAAACATTTGGAAATTAAAACAATAAATTTAATATTAGCCAAGTACATATGACATCAAGTAATGAAGAGGGAGAAAATAGTTGTATCAGTTGGCTGTGGGCTATCTGAATATTTGATTCCAGCCTTAGATAAAAATGGTGCCACAGTGATCCAGATTGAGCCCTTCTATAAAGTGAAAATTATCACCTAGTCAAGCTTCTTCCATGTACAACAGGAATATGGATAAATGACCTAAGATACTTATGTTCAAAGCAAGGAAACAAAAATATGAAACTTTGTCAATTTGTTAATTTCTCTGAATTGCGTATGTACCATATCTGAACCTAGAGATGTCCAACCATTTATTGTCCTACCCAAGGATCTGGACTGCGGGATGTGGCAATACAAAGAGAAGACTTAGATTCTACTTTCAGGGAAAGTGATAAAAAGCCAAACAATTCTTGTACTACAGAGACATCTGAAGAAAGGATTGGAATAGATAAGGGAGAAAAACTAGAAAAGGACAGCTTCCTGGTGATGCCACTAGAAATTACTATTAAGACTTCTAATATCTTGTGAAATTACTTTTCTGTTTATCTTTTTCTCCTCTGGGGCCTAGCAGCAAATACTTGATTCAGAAAAGAAAAGAAAAGAAAGAAAGCATAGAAGTGCAGGGTAAGGGATGAGCAAAGAAAAAGAACTACATTCTATTCCACCAACTGGTTGGTAAAAATCTAGTCTGGAAAGACAGGAGATGGCAGCAAAAATCCAGAAGAGGGCATTGTTAAGCCAAATCCGGGTGCTTTCTGATGGAGATGTGAGGTCAAGGCAAGAAGTGAGCCCTAGGAATAAAGAGAGCAACTCAGTCCCTCAAGGTCACCTGTTTGATTCTGTAGAGTCATTCCGGAACGAGTTTGATTCTAGGGTTGGAAGCTGACAGGGAAATGTAAGCTTTGCTATATGTAGAGGGAAAGAATACACTCAGTTTTTTTTGTACCTGATTAGCAATTCTTTGACATAGAACATTTTAATACACCTTCAGCTTTTTCACACATGGCAACTGTGTTACTCCAATGTTTAGAAGGTTTAATCCCTGAAACAAGGAAAACTAATCTGAACCCTAATTGTTTTGAAATAGGAAAAAGAATAAACAATTCTAGGCCTATTACTTCCTAACAAATAGGAGGAATCCTTAGCAGCTAAACAACAATTTTATAAATCAAAAAGCAAGTGGTTTCTTCTGTGACTATTGTGTTAGCCCTAAATTTGGAACATTTATAAACCTGTCCTTCATGATAAATTATATTATATAAAAGACATTAGGTTTCTTTTTTTAGTTGAGCAACACACACATGTAAACATACACATGAACTGTTAAAATGGCTGCTGCTGACTTCTATATATCAACTAGTTCTTCTAAAAACCACTTTAAAAATGACTTGGGGCTTTGCTCTAATTTATTTTAATCAAACTGTTTAAAATGCAGAAGGTTGTTCTCTATTAAAAAGGAACCACATGGTTCCTTTTTGCTGCACATAAATCCTTGGTCATTCAAATAATATATTCTATTTAGTTTTTTTTTAAATGGACCTTCAAATATCACATTACTGTCAGAGTAGGACAGGTCAATAAATGGATGACTTTGTAAAGCATTTTAGTAAATGGTCTACGAGTAGCTGTCCAGCTCCTTTGTGCATGTAGACCAGGAAATTCATCAAATTTTTAGGCAAAAGGTAATAAAAGATGTTAGAAGGATTCCTCTCCTTTCCATTTCACACAATTACTAAGAAACAGGTACAAGTTGCAATCAAATTAGAAAGAAGCTACTGAAATACTGCTTCAACGCAAGGGAATAGACTGATTGACTGACCTTGAGCAAAAGGTCCACTCTGTCTTTTGAGTGTCTGAGGTTGAGATAAATTTCTCTAAAATTCCTAATCCCATTTTTTTTTCATTTATTTTATCATTAGCAAAAAGCATTTGTGCACCTAGGCACCTATCTGATTTCTAGCTTTCCTTTTTAATCCTCTTATAGCACATCCTAAAGGTCTTTTTATTTTGGACAAGGTATACTATCAAATGAATTCAAATCAGGTCTGATCAAATGCTTTCAATTTGTTTTATGAAGTAGGCGCCTTTTGTTAGGTTTGCAAAGCAATTTTAATAGCTTGTTTTTATATGATATATATGGTCCATGACACATTTTAGAAAATAAAAGTGATTATTACAGCAAATGGTACTAATAAACATACTAACTAGGCATTGAATTCTACAAGTGGCCACTTAGAACAGTGAAATCTAGACACACTGATAAAACATATAATGAAAATATAATGCATGAAGAAGTAGTTTCTTAATAAATAAAAACAGTGGGCATATAATACCTTAAACAAGACATGCCACATATCCCAAAGATTAATTCAATTAGCATTATATAAATGTTCTGTGAAAACTGAATTACCTCCCATCTCACAGTTTGAGATAACATCCTGTCATCCATCATCGCTGGGAAAATCATGGGTTCCACAGCCCAATTCACATTTAGGTAATTATGCCTAACTAATAAGAGATGTCAAGTAATAAATATACTCCCCAGCACTAATTTGGAACATACTCTAAGCTCTATACTTAAACCTGTTATGGCTTCATGTAAAAGAAAAGACGCTTAAGCCAAGATGCATTAATAGTTGTGTAAAATGGAATGTTTGAATAATATAAGTATTTTTCCTGATTTTCTAAATCTGTCAATGACTTCTTTAATTTGCTAGATCCCCATGGTACATTTCTATGCCTACAAGTATTTTGAAAGGAAATTGAGTGAAGAACTTATAAACACTTTACTTCTGTTCTGTGAAGGACTCAATTCCCATAGCAGAGGCAACGGGTATGTGGGTGAAGAATTAAAAAGTAAGCACAAGAAATGAAACTTCTATGTCCAAATGTACAAAACTGCATATAGAATTATATCTAGCCTTTTGGACAACCTAGACTACTCTGGTGAGAGAACTTTTTACACACCTTGTTACACTGCCAGTTAGCCGTTGGAGATACAAGTAAATTGCCTGGGTTCTGGGGATGTCCAGAAGTCTCAGCATCTTCAAGAACAGAATATAACTCTCATTCTTGTGAGAACATGTGACTCACATGCTCTACAATATACATTCCCCAGTCTATCCTTGTAGGGGATGCTGAGACATCTATTCACGCTTGCCATATTAGAAACTACCAAACAATCTATCTTTGATTTACCCAAAATTATAAATGATAGCTGTAGCAAGTCTTTTTTTCTGTTTTTCCCCAATGTAGACAGATAGGATAGCAGTCTGAATGTGACAAAAAGAAATACATACCCCCCCCATTTATTTTTGCCATTACAAGATTCTTCTCTTCTAACTCTAGTGGTTTTTTCAAGCTGAGTTTAAATATTTTAAGTAGCACTTCTGCTGAAATGAATAGATGTCATACTGAATTTGAAAGTTCAGTCACATGTACAATTTAAATTCTCTTTTCATATATAAGCTATTATTTGGGAGATTGCACATATTTAATTCAGCAAACAATGTAGACCAGGGTGTGCTGAGGGAGCAACTTGTGTTTGCATTCATTAATATGTATTGCAACTTCAATATTTTCATTTTTAAAATATGCCATTATATTGCAAAGGCCCTGCTAAATTCTCTCAGCACTTCAACATGCATTTCTGTGATATCTCAAATGGCACTGAATTTATAAGGGCTTGCACTCCTAATTTGAATTATTTAAATCAAAATTGGACCTCTTACCATTAGTTCAAATCTCTCACAAGAGATCCAACTGCTAATTTGAGCCATAATTATTTCATGAGAGAAGAGACTTGAACAATCTTCTAAGATTTTAAATAAACTAACTACTGATTTTTAGCATTAGCTGGTGCAGCAGAAAGACTACTGTCTTTTGAATCAGATGTATTAGGTTTGAATGCTATCTAGGATAAGTTGTCCAAAAGGCTAGATATAACTGAATCTATCATCTGATACCTGCAAAACCTTGGACAAATCACTTAACCTCACTGGGTCTCAGTTTCCTCATCTGTGAAATGAATGGGTTGGACTCTTTGACCTTCAAGGTTTCTTTATACCTTACCCAAATTTTCTGTGTTTTTACATATATGAACCAATTTGACTTCATTCATTTCTATAAATGACTAAAATCACCAAATCCATGTTTTCCTTTTTCTCTGTATTTTTTTGGTGATGCTGTATGACTGTGAGTCATGGAATACTACATTCTCTGATAAATTATTATTAAAGATCACTCAAAGACAATGAAGAGACATATAGTGGATCTAAGTCGGCCTCAACACATTGCAAACTGGGAATTATAAAGGAAAAGTGGTTCAAAATAGCAGGCATTATGCACGACTGAAAGAGAAGATGGCTTTGTCATATAGCAAGAGTGAAGGAATCCCTTCACACACATGGAAAGCCCATGTGCTCCACTGTAACCTTGCAATGTAAAAAGAATTCAAGGAAGGCTCTCAGCACATTCAATGAATCCCTTGTGTTGAGTTTATGGGAGGCCACGCACAGAGTCAGATGGTTTGGGCCAGCTTGGAAGAGCTGTGATCTTCATTGCTGGAGGTATAACCTATGTTTTGTACCTCTGCCAAAAGAAGGTGGGTTACAGAAGATCTACCTACATGGATGAGATCACAGACTAATTGGCATACTAAAGTACTATTATACCCAATTACCAGTTTAAATTCTTTAAGATAAGTGGCAGGTATTCATTATGTAGTCAGAAAAAGTTTTTTCGTGGTATTGATACATTCTAGTGATTCTTTCAACAACTCAGTATTTAGGTCTACTGGGCTTTCAAAGAACTGGGCTTTCTTTCTATGAAAAAGGACAGAACAATAGAGAAGAAACCTGATGAAATGTAATCACTCACTTCCAGGACTAAAAGTGCCTTGCAAAATTAGAATCATAGATTCAAGAGCTAGAAAAGACCTAAAAGAATACCTAGTCAATCCTCCCCTTGCACAGCTGAGAAAACTGTGATGTCAGAAAGTCTAGCCCGAGATCTCACAGTTAGTGTCGGTAATGGTACCATAGCCAAAGTCTTTTGATGTACAGTTCAGGGTTGAAGTCTTAGAGGATTTCTCTTGTTCATCTCCATAACTTCAAATAGAATCATGCTTAAACCATACCAAGGAGATGAGATTTGTCACATTTTTAGAAGTGGCAGAAGAATTTTTTTTCCTATTCATTCTTATTTCATTGTTTAAAAATGTTCACAGCTAAGATATTTTTCTTTATAAAGGACACAAATTCCACATACTCATGTTTTAGCAGTTTACTTGTTCCATACTTGCTACACCTGAAGAATGGATGGTCAGCATTCTCTTGCATGAAAGCCCATTATACACTGAAAGACCTAATGAAATTACCCTTTAGTCAGTCTCCTTTTCTCCATGCTGAAAAATGCATTTCAGTTTTAATTAGAAGTCTTATTTCCCAACCACTTAATGATATTTGTGATTCTTTGAATCCTCTACAACCTATTCACATTCATTATTGATCTAAGAATTAGGCAGAATATTCAACTAAGAATCACCCAGATGTGGTACATCACAGGAACATTACATCCTGGCTTCTACAGGCTGTAATTTCTATGTATCCTTTTTTTTTTCTTTAATGTATTACTACATAGTCAAATTGTTAGATGTTTTAGTCTAGGTCTACCTAATGATTCACCTGGCCCTTCTGACTGAATTAACTACCCTATTGGCAACTGAGCACCCTGACAAAACCCAAGACTCCAAGAATATTTTTATTATTTTTCAGCTGTAGCAGACATAGTAGAAGAAGCAAACCGACAAACTGAATAGAAAAAAATGACATGATGGTCACATATCATGGTTTATTGCATGGTTTTGTGGTTGTAGAAGACCTGGAGTCTATACATATATCTTCTATTAATCTGGTGCCAGATCAATTAACTCTACCCTAATTTTAACATTGGTAAATTATAGCTCTAATACTTACCATAGATGATTAAATTTTCTGGATTGATCCTGAGTTAATTATTTAGAATTTTTTTTCTTCTTCACAAAAGAGGCCACAATCTATAGCAATAATGGCATGTGATATCAGCTGGCTGATCCTGTATTTATGTAATGTTCAGGACTACATGTCCCAGTAGTTGTTAAGCATAAAATATGCTGTTATGAATCTAAAGGCTTTTTCATTTATAATTTAGATATGACTCATCACCTGCACAAGAGACATAATACAAGGCTTAATATGATCTGGTTTGGGAGATGCTTTGAGCACCCTGGAAGAAAGGTAGTCAATAAATGTTTTATTAAATGGTTTATTTGTGCTATGAGTTACTTCTTTGAGATTGCATATTAAAATATGAAGATGATTAAAGGGCATCTAAAGTGGGAAATCTCCAAAATCTATATGATTACATTTGTTTTTGTATTTCTACTTAGTCATATTTTTTGAAATGGCTTACTCTATGGTCCACCAGTCATTTTTTTCTTTCCTTGTATGCACATAAATGTATGTGATAAAATCCTAGCTTTCTTGGATATGACTCTTACATATAAAAAAAAACAACACTTATTAGCAAATAACTTATGGCAAATGCATCTCATAAGACACTTTTAAATTGTTTACTATCCAGAAGAGTAACTAATAAAGAAGATTATAACCCAGAGAGGTGAAAATGTGAAAGATATCCAGTTACAAACATATTTCCAAAAGTGTAATTATTAACTCAAATGCAAAGGAAAACAGTCACATTGGCCACAATCACATAGCATTCAATAAACAAACCAATTCAATATGGAATAAATCTTTGGGGTCCTCCTAAAAGTAGTGGATTCTTTACAGAAATGCAAAGCTGCTGCCTGAACAATCTAACATCTGTTATTTACAACAGGTTTAGCAAATCAGGGCCTTCATGAGCTTTAACAACAACAAAAAAGTTTTACCAACACAATTCCGTCTTTCAAAAATGAATAGAACAACTACATATTATTTTAGTTATATTAACAGTGTTTCTCCTTAGCGTTCATATGTTCATCGGTTACTACAAAAGTGGTACAAAAACTGTTTAGGAAACTCTTGGGAAAAGGAGAGTCCCAAGAGAAAGTTGAGGAAATGTTTTAAACCCTAAATTACAAAACAAAAACAAAATAAAAATTAAAAAAAAACACTGACTAAATGAATGCAATTTTAACATCCAATTTCCCAGTTTCCCTATTATAGCATACTGTTGCAGATGTTTTGTGGATTTACAATCATGATAATCATTTAGGAAGAAAGGAGCGGGACAATGGAATTGAATCCTCTTGGGGGAGGGGAGAACAGTTTGGATTTCTTTTGTTTCAGCCGTATGGTTTTTAATGAATCACGAGGGGAAAAAATACAAATATGGATTTGGTATTCCTCTTCTAAAAAAAGAATAGACTTGATTTCAGCCATGCATTGATACACAGTTTAAGTCAGCATTTGTAGTTTATAAATACATATTGAAAAGATTCATAAAAATTATAGCATCTGTATCTAAAACTACCTAAGAAAATCAATTACCTGATTGTCAGGAAGGTCAAGCTAACATGAAATAGGATGTATTAGGAAAGACAGTGGTGAAGTTAGTTCAAAGTAAATTTTAAAATATACCTAAATAGTGTAGACATTCTCCAGTCAGAGAAACTTTTTGTTTGTTTGTTTGTTTGTTTAATAGATCAGATCATCTTTCTTTTACACACATATACATGCACACATGATAATCACATAGCTATAAAATATCAAAGATGAAAGATATTTTATAGACTACCTTGTCAAATGACACCACTTTAAAGATATGGAAATTTAGAGCCAAATTTTTAAATTTAATTTAATTATTTAATGAGCAATGAAAGATCTGTGATTATTAAAAAAGATAATGATGGAATACCAAAATAATTGGTCCACTTTTGGCAGCCTAAAGCGTGGAGAAGCAAGAAAATTCAGGGTTTCAAGACCAAAAAGACACTATCTTTCTTTAGTTTACGAACTATATCTTTTTAATACTAGTCAAGGAATAGAATAATGGGGATCATAAAATGAACACTAACATTAATAGTCATTAATTGCTTGTGAGTATGGAGGTGCTTTTGGTGCCAAACTAGCCAGAGAAATGGAGCTTCAGAAAGAGTTTTTCATTTGCAGTATAATGGTTCAGAATGAATTGGAAAAGAAATCATCTCTCAAGTTTGGGGAGAAAACCAAAATTAACAGTGATTGATAACAGTTCAGAATTAGTAAAAAGAGTCCTAAATAGAATCTAGATACTTTTAAAAAAAATCTATAGAGCAACACAAATAATTTATTGTTACCTTCATCTGATTTAATAAAGCATGATTTTTTTTATCTACAAATTATAATTGAGTAGAAAAGAGTACCCAGTCCCAGGGATATTTAAAAATGCTTTTCAAGTAAATGATTAATAGTTTTTTCCCCCCTTTCTTAACCATGCTTATATTATACTATTACCATGGCTCCTCACTCACATTTATATAATGCACAATTCTTTATGATTTGCAAAGTGCTTTAGATTTATTTTCTCATTTGATCAAAAATATTTGGCAGAATCTTTTATAATATCTCTGTGGGAGAGATGAAGAACATGAATTGGGTAAAACAGTATAATTAGGCTAGTTCAGAATTGGTTGATTTACTAGATCTAAAGTGTTGATCAATGGATCGATTTTGTCTTGGAGAAAAGTCTCCAGTAGACTTTCTCATGACTATGTCTTTAGTTCAGTTATATTCACTTTTTTAATCTTATAATATTGGGAAAATTGAGAAAAGAAAGAACATTAACAAGTATGGAAATTTCGGAAGCTTTACAGAGGAGGTGGCACTTGAACTGGGCCTTGAAGGAAAAGAAGGTTTCTGAGATAAGGATATGAGATGTAAGTACATTCTGGGTATGGGTAACTTCTACATTATATTATATAGTATATACTATACATTAATAGTATAGTGCACAAAGCAATGACTATGATAATCCTACTGAATCTTGCCCCACAATCCTTAATTCTAAAGCTATACTAATCTCATCAATTCAATTTAGTAGATATTTATAAAGTAGTTTATATGTGCAAAGCACAGAGATAATAACTGGATCAACACCACTCACCTAGTTGAAGTTTACTCTAATTGCAAAGTATGAATTTAGGAGAAAATGGCTTTTTAAACATTTGCCTTACAAATCCAAACCTATAAAACACTAATATATATCCAACCCATAATCAATAGGGCACACACTTTGAGGTCTTTTCACAAAGTGGTGATGTTTGATCTCATTTGGCCAGTCAGTTTTATACATTCTCTTATGCCCAGACAATGAATGGGTAAGTATAAAATCCATGTCTTCTATAACTGATTACAGGAGGATTTGCAGGATAATTTGCAAAATAATGCATATGAACCCTATCTCTTTCTGAGGTTGGGCATGTCACATTTAAGCCTCAAAAAACAAAAGAGGAATTATGCTGTAGCTTTAAGCATAAAAGGGGTCCAATGAGAAAAATTAATAGAGTTATTCTGCCTGCTATGCCTTGTCTAAAAAAGTTTTCTTTGTAAGACAAGAAGGCCTGGTAATTTTTAGATTTCCTGAGTCTGTTATAATCCCATTTCTTAAATGTATGCCTCTATTATTTTGACTTCTTAAATTTTAGGTGATTTTTAAAAAAATGAATTATAGCTATGGTTCTGTGAAAGTAACCACCTCTAAGAAAATTATCATATAAAATAGGCTAGGTATCAGATTAATTAATAATTTGTAGCTAATTTGTCTTTAGTTTCCTTCTCAGAGCTATATAGAAATTCAAGCCTAGGGTATTAATTATATTGATACCCTACAGAAATCTAAAATATGCATTTTAAATCATTCTTAACAAAGTCAAAGGAGCTTAAAAATCTGACCTAAATATAATATCAAGATTAAACTAAAAATTTAAATTTTAACCAGTTTCCTATAATAACTTTAGAAAAATATCACCTTATCATCTTTTCCTCTTAAAACAAAATACACCCACCAAAAAAGCCCCAGATTACCTACAGTGATCAGTCTGACAAAGCCAGACAGTTTGTCAAGATTTTACAATATATCATGAACCTGAGTCACTGATCTGCTCATATCGCTAGCTTTTGGACCTGGACCAGGTATAGGAAACTCTTGAGAAAAGGAGAGTTCCAAGAGAAAGTTGGGGAAATGGTTTAAACCCTAAATTACAAAACAAAAACAAAATAAAAATTAAAAAAATCACTGACTAAATGAATGTAATTTTAACATCCAATTTCCCAGTTTCCCTATTATAGTATATTGTTGCAGATATTTTGTGTATTTACACTCATGTTAATAATTTAGGAAAAAAGGAGCAGGACAATGGAATTGAATCCACTTGGGGGAGGGGAGAACAGTTTGGATTTCTTTTGTATAGGTTTAGAGTCACATCACCAGGTGCATACACCAAATAGCTGCTAGCTAGCAAGAAATGTACATGGCTATGGTAAGTCAAATAACCCCAAACCATTGAAAAGACAAGGAAAAAAGCCCCTTGGCCAAAACAAAGCAAAACACATATGACCCATCCAATAACCTTAATAAGTTGACAGAAAAGAAATTATCATCAAATCTCTATTTTCAGAAGTTTGTCTCAGAACACACAGGTTAGTGAATATGATAGTAAAACAGCTCTGAAAGCCAAATTGTCACAGAGTATGAGGACTGCTACCTATGGGAAGATTACATTAATTAGTAGGGCTAGAACATCTACTCTTTATCCAAAATCTGGAAAGTTCACTTTGTTAGAAAAAAAGTCATAAATCCCCTGCATGCCTCAAAGTAAAGTTCACATGCTCAGGATATATTAGAAGTCACAATGGATATGCTAATGATTTACCTAGAAGTCACATAAAATACATTTAGTAAAAGAAACTCTTAGTGGACCAAGTGGAAAAGTGGACAATGGTGCCCAATTACATTAATCTCTTCATAGCAAAAGCCTTCCAAAATAGGGCCATAGAAATTACAGTTCTATTATTGGAAGGGACCTTAAACAACCAGAACAACTAATTTTTTTCTTCCTTACTCAGTTTGATGGAATAGGCAAAAATTATTAGTTGTTTTAATGTTGCTGAGACATAATTCATTTATAATTCATGCCCATAAAATCCAAAGAAGTTATATGGAAAGGGTGATAAATTAAGCAATGATCTGCTTTTGACTGCATGATTTCAAATAACCACTTCATCATTCAATCTTCAGTTGGCTCATTTTCTGCTTACTACTGCAATTCAACACTCTCATTTTAAAGATGAGGAACTGAGGCTCAAGAGGCTAAATGACTTGCTTATGTTTGTACAGGTACTATTAGAAGTAACATTTGAATCCAGAATTTTCTGAACCTAGAGTCAGTGCTTTTTCCATATTGTCCTTTTCCTTACTAAGCCATACTGCCTTCTAAATTCCTGAATAAGAATTTTCTCTACCATCCCATTGATGCCACAGTAAATCTTAAGATTATAGATCTCATTCAGAAAGGAGGCTCAGAGACCACTTACTATATTTTATAAGTCATCTTCCTGAATTCAAATCTAGCCTTAGACACATTGACTGCGTGACCCTTGGCAAACAACTTAACCCTATTTGCCTCAGTTTCCTCATCTGTAAAATGAGCTGGAAAAGAAAATGGCAAACCCCTCCAGTATCTTAGTCAAGAAAACCCCAAATGGGGTCATAAAGAGTCAGACATGATTGAAAAATTACTGAATAACAACAACAAAGAGTAATCATGATCTCAGACAAAGAAAAAACTAAAATAGGCCCAATTAGAAGGGATAAGCAGGGAAATTACGTCTTTCTAAAAGGTATCATAGACAATGAAGTAATATCAATACTAAATTTAGATCCGCCAAATGACATAGATTTAAATTCTTAAAAGAAATTTAGGTAAATTACAAGAATAAATAAATGGTAATACTATACTAATAAGTGACCTTAACTCTCCCCTCTCAAACCTAGATAAATCTAAATATAAAATAAATAAGAACAACATTAAGGAGATGATAGGATATTTTTTAAAAGAATAATTCCTCTATTCCTTTTGTTTTTGTATTTTTTTGTTGTTATATGGCTAATATGGAAATAAGTATTGCATGATTTCATATGTATAATTTTAATTTTAATTTATGGAATGAAACAAGCATTTCCATAACATAATGCAATAAAAAGGATGATTCTACATGAAACTGCAAATCTACTATGCACAATTTGTTATCAAAGGAGATGAATAGAATCTTAGAAAAGTTAGATATGATATACAACAGAAGAAAATTGAATGGAAATAGAATGTGTACCTTTTTCTTAGTTGTACATGGCACTTTCACAAAAATCAACCATGCATTAGGGCATAAAAACCTCACAACTATAAGCAGAAAAGCAGAGACAAGAAATGTGTCCTTTTCAGACTATAATGCAATAAAAATCACATTGAATGAAGAGCCATGGAAACATAGATAAAAAAATTATTTGGAAACTAAATAATCCAAACCTAAAGGATGGGAGTCAAAGAATAAATCATAGAAATAATCAATAATTTCATTATAGAGAATGACAACAATGAGATAATATAACAAAATTTGTGGGATGCAGAAGAGCAGATACAGAAATTGGACATATGATTAAAAACCACAAATGAAATAATTAATTAATGAAACAAATTTAAAATCCATCAGTGACACAAAAGATAGAAATCCTGAAAATCAGAGGAAAGATTAATAAAATTGAAAGTAAAAGAAAAAAATGAACTAATGAATAAAATTATGAGCTGACTTTATGAAAAAAAGACAAATCATTGTCTAATTTGATTTAAAAAAGAAAGAAGAGAACCCAATTATCAATATCAAAAATGAAAAGAGTCAATGAACCACAATGAAGATGAAATTAAAGCAATTATTAGGAGTAATTTTGCACTACTTTATGCCAGTAAAATTGTTGATCTAAAAGAAATGGATGAATATTTATAAAACTATACACTGCCCAGATCAACAGAAGAGGAAATAGAATACTTAAATAACCCTATCTTAGAAAAAAAAATTAAACAAGCCATCAATGAGCTCCCTAAGAAAAAAATTCTCAGGACAAGATGAATTTACAAGTGAATTCTACCAAACTTTTAAATAACAACTAATCCCAACACTATATCAACTACATGAAAAAAACAGGTAAAAAAAAGTATCCTAATGAATTCCTTTTATGAAATAAATATGATTTCGATACCTAAACCGGGATAAGCAAAAACAGAGAAAGAAAACCATAGACCAATTTCCTTAATGAAAAAAATCAATGCAAAAATTTTAAATAAAATACTAGCAGGGAGATCATAGCAATATATTACCAAATCATACAATATCAGCAGGTGGGATTTATACCAGGAATGCGGGGTTGGTTCAATATTAGGAAAACTATCAGTGTAGTCGACCATTCCAACAACAACAGAAATTGTATGATCATCTCAATAGATGCAGAAAAAGCCTTTGACAAAATACAACTCCTATTCATATTAAAAACACTAGAGGAATCAATGGAACCTTTCTTAAAAGGATAAATAGTATTTAACTAAAACTAAGAACAAGCATTATCTACAATGAGGGTAAACTTAAAGCCTTCCCAATAAGATCAGGAGTGAAGGGAGGATTCCCATTATCACCACCATTATTGAATGTTGTATTAGAAATGTTAGCTATAGCAATAAGACAAGAAAAAGAAATTGAAGGAATAAAAATAAGTAGAGGAAACAAAACTATCACTCCTTGCAAATGATGTGATGGTATACCTAGAGAATCCTAGAGAATCAACTAAAAAATAAGTTGAAACAATTAACAACTTCAGCAGAGTTGTAGGATATAAAATAGAACCACATAAATCATCAGCCTTTCTATATACTACCTACAAAACACAGCAGGAAGAAAGAGAAACAGAAATTCCACTTAAAAAAACTGAAGACAACATAAAATACTTAGTGGTCTACCTGCTAAGACTAACCCAGAGATTATATGAATGCAATAGAGTATATATGCTAATATCATAGAAAAGGGAAAAAAAATGAATGCAAATAAATAGATAGAAAATATTTCAGGGAACTTGGAATGATTGAAAAGCTGTTTTGATACTTTATGATTTTATATGATGATGTGCATTAATACTAAGTAATTTTAGTAGTTTGTAGTGAAGTTTAGGTAAAATAATGCTACACCTAACTTTAGAGTTTGCCTCTTTGGAGCTGAGGAGAGTGTGATATGAATTCCTGGATTGGCAACATAGGTGAATTCCTACTATGAACTCTGTTCTCAAATGTCCAGTTTTCACTCATATTATTCATGTAGCATTGTGGCCCATTCATTATCATATTAAACTGTTTAGTACAGGGAATATTGATAGTGCATGGTTCTATTATTATTATTAGTTTCAAAATTTCTAAGAATTTTATCAACCCAGGTACATTTACAAAATAGCCAGAGAATCATACAATATCAAAATAGTTAAAAAGCAAAACAATAAATACACACACACATAGATAAATTTAAAAAATGTATTAGTCCTGTCAACATATTGAGTAGCAGTTTATTCATTGGGAAGATACCATCATAACTGATAAATCAATGGAGCAATTGAGAATATATACATGCTCATTTATATCCTGTGGCAATAAAGGAATAACGACCCAGGATTTGGCAGTTAGTGAAGGGGGTGGCATTAACATTTGTCCTATCTCTTTCATTTGTTATGAGGATATATAATGGGATATAAAGCAATTTGAGAAAATAAAGTCTTATGCAAATAGAATGCATTATTATTTTCAATAGTAATTACCCAAAATCTCCTCTTCTGAATCTTCAGGGTGCAACAAAATCTTCCATTTATCATTGCTATTGGAAAACCTCAATTTTCCTTGAATATGTCATAGGATTTAAAGTTGTAAGGGGCCACCTGAGAGATCAGCTAACCCAACCCTTACTTTTTGCAGATGAAGCATTCAAAGCCCAGAGACCCATTAAATGACTTGCTTAAAGTCATACAGGTTAAAAGACATGGAGTCAGGATTTAACCCCAGGTCTCTACCCCAAATCCAATGTGCTTTTTTTCTACAATATTCTGTCTCACAAAAATCTAACTTTTATGTTGTTGTTGAAATGATATTTAACCCTCTAATTCATTGGCCAAAGAATCATTTATAATTGGATTGAGAGGAGCTTTGTAAAAAATCCCAGGGGGGTGGGAATCTCTATCCCATAACTGAGGTACCATATATTAGTAAATAAGCCCATGTTATAAAGGTAATTCCTAGAAAACCCTTGAGTGTTGAATATAATAATCAATTTGTATGACTTAGATGATCATTTTGAATTGACTGTTTAAATCAGTAAAATAAAATGATTGGATTTTTTCAAACAACCCATTTCAGTGTTGAAGTCTGTATGTATGGGCCTATATAAGGAAAACTAATCATTCTGACTAAAGTTTCCCCTTTTCATCAGTCTCTTTCAGACTCATATAGACATAACCCAAAGATGAACACATTTTCCTTTTCTCAGTAAATGAATGCATCTCAAAAAAGACACAATATAAGAAAAGTTCATATGTTTAGAACTGGATGAGATCTTAATTAGTGCCTAATCAAACCTCTTCATTTTGAGGAAGCAGAGGCTTAGAGAAATGAATTGTCTTAACCAAGATCACACAGGTAGTAAGTGGCAAAGTTGGGATCCAAATCCAGGATTCTGACTCTGAATCTAGTTCCCTTTCTATTTTTCATATTGCTAGAGCTGGCTTTATCATGACTCCAAAATGCAAAAGAAATAAATAAACAAACAAACAAAATAAATAAATAAATATTAGTCCATGGTTAGTCATTTCAATTTATAATCTTACTAATGGGCATGAGTGAACAGACCACCCTTGCAGGTTATTCAATTATATCTGTTGTAGAGGATGAATGGAGAAATTCGATGAACTTAGCAAGATAACTTAAACCAGATCAGTGTACTACCAACAATTTACATTCTCTTAAGAAATGTATGTAATTATATATAATATATAATAATTGTATGTAATAATAACATCAAAAGTACATATGAATGGAAAAGAAGTCTTCCCTACTGCCTCCTCCCTCCTTAGCTGAAAGTGTTCTCATTTTTAATTTGTTTTGTTGTTTAGTCATTTTTCAGTTGTGTCTGACTCTATGACTCTACTCTTGGCAAAGGTACCATAGCAGTGTGTCGTTTCAGTCTCCAGCTCATTTTACAGATGAATAAATTGAAAGGGTGAAGTGATTTACCCAGGGTAACACAGCTAGTGGGCTTCTGAGGCTGGATTTCAACTCAGAAAGATGAGTCTTCCTGACTCCAGGCTCAACACTCTATGCCCTGTAATGTCTAGTTGCCCATTTTTTCTTCAAGTGCTCATTATAGTTATTTTGTCCCCCTAAAACTCCACTTAATATTCTACATAATTGTGTACATGTCACATAAACACACACACACACACTTTTAGAAGAATATAAACCACTTGAGGGAAAGGATTATATAATTTAAGAAACAGATCTCTAATATTTAACATGAAAGGCATCATCGAATAGAGAGTAGCAGGTCTTGGAGGCTGAAAGACCTATTTTGTGTCTGGCCTCTGCCATATATTGGCTACCTTACCTTGGATAAGTTACTTCATCACTCAGTGCTCCAGAAAATTCTGTAAGCCTACATGTTTAAGAGAAGGTAATACTGCTCATTGGAAAAGGAAGTTGGAGAAGCCCAGTTCATCTTCTCATTCCAGGTCCAGTTCATCTTCCCTCTCCGTCCACCCTTCGGAAAGAAATCTAGAATAGTACTTTGCATAGAGCTGATGCATAAGGTGTCTTTGTTAAATTGAATTCAATTGGGTAGATTTTCTATGGAGGTTTTAAGGAAAGATATGGACAAAAATCCTACAAAATGGAAAGGGTGCAGATTAATATGATCTTCCTAGTTGGAGATACCATACAGATCAATCAATAAGCATTTATTAAGCACCTATTGTGTACCACACAAATAGATGAGCTCATTTAAATGTCAGATTAAGTTATTTGTAGTAGATAGTAGCAGGAGTTTGGAGAGAAAAGAGAGAGTAGATGAGAGAGTAGACTGAGTGATGGCAATGAAATAGTATTAGGGATCAAATGCAACTGATATCTGAATATGATAGAGTATGATAGTGTAAATATGACATTTATGATAAAGTAAATATGATAAAATGACAAAGTGAAAAAAATACCGAATCTGGAGTCAGAGAGCTTGGGCTCTAAAACAACCCATGTGACTTTGGTGGTGGGCAAGACACAAAGTATTTCAGACTCAATTTCCTCATTTGTTTAAGAAAAAAAAAAGGAGGGCGGATTTAGATTAGGTAACTTCTAAGGTCCCTTCTAGCTCTTATGACCCTATGGCTCTATGAATTCAGAGACTGTCAAGTCCAGCAGTCTGAAGGTTTCAGATTATTGGGGAAATAAACAAAGTAGTGGAAACACCAAAATTCTAGAGCTAAAAGTGAAAGTCTAGAAAGAGACATGGGTATTCCAAGGCCCAAGAATCCAAGCTCACTTGTTTTTGAGAGTTCCTTGAGTTTCTTTTAAAAATCTAGTTCTTTTTCATCATGTTTTTTACTCCTTGGGACCATACAAGATGCAAACATGTTACAATCATTTCTCTCCTCCTTTCTCATACCTCATACTTAATCTTATAAGGTATATTCTCCAAATACACACATACACACAAACACACACATACACAACTATATACACATATTTCTGTTTCTGCATACTTTCTGAAGGCACACAAATATGTCATTAGAGAACTGTAAACATTCACCTCCTGCTTTTTAATCATGGTGCTCTGGCAACATATTAATGACTCATGATTATATAGTGACAAACTGAAATGATGTTCACAGGAGCACAAAAGTAGAAGAAAGTCTAAATCCAGATGGCTTGTGATATGTTGACTATGAAGCTCTAGAAGAAGCATTATCAGCAGAACCAATGTGTAATTAGATTTGAAGTCAGTTTTGTTTTTTCCCGTCCTTCACCACCTATATTTTCTCTTTGCTGGAAAATTGCAAATAATGCATAAGATAAATTTTTTGCATTTGTGTGCATGCAAGTGAATTCACCTCCTTCCTTTCCCCCACTGTCCTCCCCTCCTTAGTTCAACCAACATTTTTCAGGCACCTTAATCACCACTTCATTGATGGATAACTAGTGGGGGGCTATACAGTTGATTTGATTTGTTTGTTGTAATAACAAACCATTGAGCATTTTGAAAAATCTGGTGTTGTTCTTTCTAATTAGACCCGGTCATAATGTGTCTGTCACTAATTATTGCTTATGAATTCCATATGCCCATTAAATCAGCATTTCATTCCATCCCCAGGTCTTGATGCACCGTAGAAATGAATGACTTTCCTGCTGAGGACTTAGGGATTAGCAGTGCCCTGACCATTAAGGTGAGGAATTGCTTGGTTTAAAAGCAGAAAAGGATGTAGAAGCATTTTCTAAATTCATAAGTGCATTTTTTGAGGATCTTATTAGTTCTAAGGCCTCCAAGATAACCATTAGATCTAGACACTGACCACTAGTCTAGAAATTTCTTTAAGATATCTTGTGTGGCTGAAGTGTCTCTTAGTTTTCATGTAAAACTTTAAAATATAGAGTATGTTTACCCCAGCAAGGTAAATCTTATATGTAAATGAGAGTTATCACTTGGGTTTATCATATTGTAAATGAGCACTGTTGTTATCATTGGACTCAAAAAAGAAGCATCAAAAGCAGAGAGTAGTAAAAAAGAGAGGCAGTGTTACCAAACATCTCCCAAGAAGCCTGAAGATTGAGTGTGAGAATCGGTAAGAGGGCCAGGTTCTCAGTCCAGGCTGCTATTTGTTTTCACATGAATACTTCAGAGCAGAGTTTATGTGATAGAAAAATATATATGTACATATGTATATATGTGTATATACACATACATATGTAAGGCTTATATGTACATAAGTCTATAAAATTTTATTCATTATATATGTAATTTTATATCATTATATTATATATATTTAAAGCACAAACTAGCCCCTAAACCCTTCTTTCTTCCCAACCTTATGCCTCTCCAAGTATCCAGACTCTGATTAATGAAAGCAATATAAGCCAGCAGCAATCATACCCCAAACTCCGGGGTCTGTTTAGTATAACTGATCTAGGATGTAGTCGGTACCGTTTTTCAACAAAACTGAAAAAAAATCTATGATTCTGTGAGAAAAATGGATTTCAAACAAAAAGTCATACATATTTCTCAATGATGTGACTTCAGGCAATGTCATAAACATTTATCAAGCATTTGTTAAGTGTTGGGAATACATAGAAAAGCAAAAAAAAAAAATTCCCCATCCTCAAGAATTTACATTCTAAGAGAGAAAATAAATAAATAACTAGGCACATGCAAGGTCTGTGGACCTTTGACAGTAGTGATTAGTTGACTTTCCCAGGGTTACACAAGTAGGATATGTCAAACATAGGATCTAGTTAACACCTCTTCCTGATGCTAAGGCTGGCTCTATCTAGTAAGGCACATTGCTTCTCTCATTTCTGAACCCTACCTTGTGTGGTTTCTGCTACTTTTTGAAACAGAGAAGTACGATTCCTTCACTTGGTCAAAAGTATATTTGAATATATCAAGCAAAACATGTTTTGTATGGTTTGTTTTTGTTTTGCCTTTTTAGGGTAATAATGGGTGCTCTGAGAAGTTTTATGAGACTTTCTTATATCACTTTCTACCAGGTACACAGCCTGTTCCTCCTCCTCAGGGGGCAGCCGCTCCTTAGTAGGGGAGCGGCTGTTACCAAGCCAACCTCTTCCTAAAAATTTTATGTCTCATTTTTACACAGAGGAAATGTTCCTCTCTATACATAAGCCTACAGTGACTGTGATGACAAGCAGCTAATAAGGTTGATCCTGAAGGAAAAGCCTGCATTGCAGACTGTGGAGGATCAAACAGGCTGGTTATTGCATTACAGATTTGATCTGCTTTGTGTGGCACTGAATCAGGTTTTTTAAAACACACCAACACGGGTGATTTTAGATCATCAGACTTTTTTTTTAGAAGAACTCCACATTTCTGAAGCCAGTTATACCTGCACAAATATTTAAAGGTGCATGATTTTTAAACAAACACCATCGAATCAGTCCATCAATTGTTTCTCATTCCATCCTCCAATCTTTGTAATGTGCACTTTTCAATAGATGTCTGCTCACATATCATTCCAAAAATACTCAACTAGCCAAACTCGGTGCAGTAAAATTGAAGGGACAGGGAATAGAGAGACATGTTAGATGCCTGAGTCATTAGACTATCTTAAAAGCCTATAGTAGGCTACAAACAGTACTGCAACAAACATGGAAAACATGCTTCAAACAACTTCAATGGAGCTGCATTCTCATATCCATAGTAAACAACTTAATATTAATTCAAATTATCCCAAACTAAACCTTGGTAAAGAAATTCAAACCATGAAGCAAGAGAATGTACTGGTACTGTATAAAATGAAATTCACTTCAATAACAATCAATTGTTATTTTCTTCTTATTTAATTTTTTAAAATCCCCATAAAATTCTTTGTTATAAGGGATATAGTATTTTGGGAGAAAGATACAGGGAAAACTTAGGAGATATTAAAAAAGATATAAAATTCCTTTTAAAATATTCACAGGAGTTGCACAAAATAATGCCAACTAAATATGCACCAAACTAATAATAAAATGTTTGGTCTCTAACAAGTTTAAAAAATAGCATGAAATGACATTCTAAATTGGATCCCAGACAACATGATCGTTTTGTAGATGTGGTAACTGACTGTTGTGACTTGCCCAAGGTGATTATGATAGCAGAGCTATCATATGGATTTGAATTCAGTTCTTGATTCAGTCTAGTATTCTATCTACTATCCCTTTCCTCTTCTAATATCTATTTGACCCCAAGAAAACTTAACACTGGTGTCAGCCATAAATGCCACAATCCCAAGAAAGAGAGAAATCTGTTATCTGTGTCCTTATGCTGCTAGCTTAATACTCTTCTGTGCCAGATATTTTGAATAGATGTCCACTGAATGCCTACTCAGTAAAACTTGAAATGCTATAACTTCCTAATCTGCCTTTTTTCTGTGTTCAGTCCTCATGTCTTCTTTGGCTTAAGAATCTCAACTTTTTGTAAATTCTAGAAGACTGAAGTAAAAGCAAAAGAGAGTGAAAGAGGAAGATGGGATGCATTATTTACTCCTGCACTGGGTCTACTAAAGCTATGTTTCTCCCAAAATATGCATATATACATATATCTACACATATGTATATGCCTACATATATGTTAATTTTTACGAAATAAATTTAAAAATAAATATGCACAAGAAATGAGTGTATGTCTTCCAGGGATGGACTGTGTATCTATATATGCATATACTATATCTATATCTATACCTATATGTATGTATGTGTGTATCTGTTTAAATATATAGTCTATCCCTAGAAAACATACAGTATAGAATGAACTCTGAAGCCAGGCAGCCAAGGCTAATGTCTTCTCCACATGAAGACAGCTCTCATGCCCCTTCCCTCCCCTGATTCTTCTATTCTCCAAACTAAATAGGCCCATTTCCTTTAAATAATCCTCATAAGACAAGGATACAAGGCCTTTTACTATACCAGTTGCCTTCCCCTGGGCACTCTATAGGTTTTCAATGTGTGGTCCAGAATTGGACATAATTCTCCAGATGAGGTTTGATAAGTGGAAATATTATCTCTCTATTCTTAGAAGTTATGACCCCTCTCAATGCAGCCACAAATTGTATTAGTTTTTTTTTTTCAGGTGGCCATATAATGCTGCTGACTTATATTAAGCTTGTAAGCCACTAAAACTCTCAAATTTTTTCCACAACCACTGTCACATGCCTCCAACTTACTCTTATAAAGTTGACTTTTTTTTGTATGTAAGAGCCAAAATTGTTCTTGTATGAGTTAAATAAACAACCTAAAGCTTTGAATTGAGTTCATAGAAAATGAAGGTTGTTAGAATTTGCTCATGTGAATAGCAGCAGTTTGATGATTTAGAATAAAGACTTAGAAAAAAAATCTTTTTGCAATATCTTGAACTCTGGATTAGAGTTGTTAGCTATGAAGAACTGAGGGGGAAAAGGAAAACTACATAATGTTATGTTCAAGTAACTTTAATTTCCCAGTACTCTCTACATTTTCCTGAGTGATCCCTTAGTCTGAAAAATATTAGCAATGACCTCAGGTATTTATTTATTTGTTGGTTTGCTGTTTTCTTTAATCTTTCAAAACATCTAGAATGATTTTTTTTTTAAAGTAAGGGTATATTTTCTTTTCAGAGAAGATCATTCTTTTAATGGGATTGTTGCAACTTCTTAACAAATCAACAGGATCATTTAAACATTATAACTCATAGCACCAGAAGTAAAATGAATCAGAAAAACCATAAATATGACAGAAGAATATGAAATCTTTTATTTTTACACATAAATAAAATATTTATTTTAATTAAATATTAAATTAGAAAATTAAATATGAAATAATAAAAATAACCATAAATATGAAAGAAGAATATGACAGTAGAAATGTGAGGTATCTAAAAAAAAGTCATTAAAAAAAGCCATAACAAGGTTTACATTCTGTTCCTTAGTCTATTACAGCTGGTCTCTCTTCCAGATTCTGGAAGTCATTATTTTAGCAATTTTTAAAAATGGTAATTTTTTCATTTCTTACTTTAGACATCAATCTACTTCATGAAAAACATATTTAATTCTTTAAAAAGAGAATACATTTTTAACCAGTGTTGTAGATTCAGAATTTGAAAAAAATAGGTCATGAACATCATTAAAATTGCCTTAGAGCATTCAATGACATTGGGGTTTTGAAGAAAAGGAGTCCACACCTACAGAATTCTTACCCTTAATTTTTATTTCAATTTATTCTTCAATTCAGATTGTTGTCTTTTTTTAAGCTCATAGTGGTTACTTTGTTGGCCTCCAAACTTCTTATGTTTAAGGCACTGTAGGTATATCTGTTTATATCAAATGATGTTTACATATTTGTGATCTGAATAAGAAATCTTTTCACATTGAAATTGTCTATCACTCCTGCTCCCTTCACTTCAGATAACTTGTGATCTACTTAAGAAACGTGATGTAGGGCTAGGTATGTTTAAGCAGACAAGATTTTTTGAACACAGTGTTTTCCTCTTTTGGTATCCAATTCCAACAAAATAGAAACATTAATTTGCTCTACTTAACATTATTTAATACCTACAGAATCTTTGATGACATTGTTAGTAAAATATTTTCATTCTGAAAAATAGATCACCAAAGCATGAAGGAAGATAATTGCCCATACCTTTTAGGCTATTGATAGTAAAATATTTTCATTCTGGAAAATGAGTCACCAAAGCAGGAAGGAAGATAATTGTAATATCATTTCTTTTAGGCTATTGATTGACAAAATGTTTATACAGAGAGAATATATTTGCTTTGGTTTCATTATTATCAATCACAAGGGCAAAACCCAAAATAAAGGTGGAACCATTAAAAAAATGCTGATATTCATCCCTCTGCATCATTCCTATCCCAATCCCTCATTGTAGTCTGGGACAGCAAGTAAAATAAAGATTTGTTTTAAACTTTCAGGAAGAAGTGGTACAGTGGGTAGAGTACCAGGTCTGGAGTCAGGAAAACCTGAGTTCAAATTCAGCCTCATATAGTTACTAGTTGTGTGACCCTGGGCAAGTCATTTTACCCTGTTTGTTTAAGTTTCCTCATCTGTAAAGTGAGGATAACAATAGCACTTACCTCCCAAGGATGTCGTAACGATTAAATGAGGTAATAATTGTAAAGCAGTTAGTACAGTGCCTAGCACATCATAAACACTATATAAATATTAACTATTATTATATTAATCCTTTCTATGACTAAGACTTACAGTTTCGGAAGGCTTATGTAGTCATAAACCAGTACTGAATTCTGAACAGCAACAAATATCAATCACTAATAAAACCATTTTATGGAATATTAATTCATCCATGACTGTCCTGGCCCAATGATACTCAAAGAGAAGAAGGCAAAAGTATTCCATAAGGTAAAGAATGTAAACACACTTTGGAAAGTAGAAAACATTGCAAAAATAAGGCAAGGTATTATTACATCTTGTTTTTAGAAACTAAAATACCAAGATAAAGAGAGATTCTCAAGTGGATACTGAACTGAAAGCAGGGGGCTTTTCTCATCAGAAGAAAACCTTTTAAAGGGACTCTTGTTAAGTTTTGGGTCAGAGGCAAAGGCTGTCATCACACCCCTCCTGCTGAATAAACTCTATTACCCCAGACCACGGACCTGCTTCCAGGAAATTTGATAAGAAATTTAAATGCTTGAGAGGGACTCTGTCACCAGGGAATAAGAGGTCAAATGTGGTAGTTGACAAAGAAGATGTGAATCCCAGTTCTGGTGATATTACTGCATTACCTCATGAAAACATCTCTCGCACACAAAAATGAAACAGACAAAAGCACAGAAATGGAGAGTGTCAACAAGGGTGATGATAATGGGGAGGAACAGGAAGGTATATTTTAAAGTAGGGAGAAGTGCAGGATGACACAGGAGGAAAATACATAGCTTGAACAGTATGTCTGCCCCATCTTCTGGCATTTTGCTCCATCATCCATGTGGGCAGAAAGGTTGATTAGATAGCTTCCCTGGGGATAACTTCTGTATTGGTCCACATCAAAACAGTCAGAACAGAGTGACCCTGCCTGCCCAGATTCAAAATAACAAAAGACACTGGCATCCACTCACAACATTTCCAAGGTCAAGTTCACCATTCTGGCCAGCAATTGGCCTACCCTTTTGTTCCTTTTCCTCCAGTATTATGTCTTATTTTTTTCTTCTGAATCCTCATGATCTTCTGTGTCTCCTCCAACTTTTCCATCCTCCTGTCAAAGGCCATAACATGTTCCTCTTGTCTATTTCCATCCTTTATTAGATGACATATTATTGTACATTATCTTGGGCCCATCTAAATGTTTTGGACCATATTAAGTGTTGCAAATTCTAACTGAATTCTTCAGCATCTCTCTTAAATATGAGTGTAGAATTACCTTGCAGAGAAGCTAATAAGGAGAAAGATCTTACTCATCTGAACTCAGTATTAAGGTCTTTTGACAAGACTATTTTTTAAAGTATCATTTTGAGTTTAGAGCTGGAGCCACAGCCTCAAGTGAATAATATTATAAGAGTTTGTTTGAATTGTCAGTGAAACTATTACCTTCCACTACTGGTAAGAGATTGAAAGCCATCCATGCCTTCTTAAGAGGTATGATTTTCAAGTATGTTTTTATTTTCTTGAAACAAAGGTGCCGAAACATTTTTTATAGGAGTCAGGATGTCCATCTGTTATCTCTTAATCTTGCTACAATCCATGTATATTTCTAGTCACATTTGTTCTTTATCCCACTTGGGCAGTTAGATGGTGCAGTGGATAGAGTGCAAGTTATTATTGACAATGTACTGGAGGCTACTTTTATCTTTGAATCACCACAATTTTGATTGTTCTGAGTTGATCATAACCCACGATTTAAAATCATATTAGTATTGAATCAGAGAGAACAATCATATTACTAACAGAAGTGTCTGGAAAACTTTATGGAAGACTTTTATTTGGTATATTTACTTGGTAAATATACAGTTCTTTGTACTATGCTTTGTCTGGTGCTATCAGGCAGCAGATCATTGAATAAAATCATCTTATATGATAATATATTGTTTGAGGAGAACCACTAAAGCTTCATTTTACTTTGCCAATTTTTTTTCAAATGAACAACAAATAGGCAAAGTTAGATCTTAAACTCTCTCAGTCAATTATATTAACAAATATGGCCATCTTTAGGAAATCATCTACCTGCCTGTTTTATTTTTATGTTTTCATTGAGGATACTGTTTATACGTGCATCAACCATTTCATAAGGACTTCCTTTATAGATAATAAAGTAGAGTACTTGTTGAAAACTTTTCATTTATTCATTCTATCTTTCTGTCTCTGCCTCTCTGTCTCTCTCTGTCTGTCTCTCTCTTTCCTTCCCTTCCTCTCTGCACACACACACACACACACACACACACACACACACACATTTAGTAACAGTAATATCTAAAATCTTCATTCTTTTGGAATTACCTCCTCTTCCCACAATATAAAAGGTACTAATTTAGAAACTGAAGAGGATAAGATTCCAAAAGAAGGAAGATCATGAATGTTACAGTTGAGATATATAAATGTATGTACAGTATGTTATTTTTGTTGTTCAGTCGTTTCCCTTGCGTCCAACTCTTCATGATACTGTGGAGCTCTGGATGTGGTATTTTCTTGTTAACGGTGCTGGAGTGGTTTGCCATTTCCTTCTCCAGTGGCAAACAGGAGTTAAATGACTTGCCAAAGGTCACATAGGAATTTTCTAAGGCTGGATTTGGACTCAGGTCTTCCAGTGCTCTATCCACTGCATCACCTAGCTGCCTCTATATACATATATGCATATACATGCATATGTATTATATACATTGGCATGTATCACTCTAACCACACATGTATATACATATGCATATGCATATATGTGTATTATGGAAGTGCTTGTGTATATGTGTTTCTTTGATTTGTATCTGGTCAGATGCACCAGTTTTTCCTCACTTAATTTTCTTATAAGTCATTAGGATGCCCTGACATGAAATCATATACCGAGGTACTAGAGTCCAAGTTTTGTACTTCTTCTATTCTTCCTGATGGGAATAGATCATCATAGAAACACTAGCATTTCCTAGCAAAGAGCTCAAGCATTTGTTGTCCAAGGCATTTTGTGGTCTCCTTCTGCCTCCTCATTCTGGTGTCTATCATCTGTCCAAATCATCCAAAAAATGGGGATTATAAAAATCATTGTGTTTATGTTGGTCTATTTCAAATTTTTATTGATATCTTGCTTAAATGGGTCAGTTGCCAGATATCATAATTGCTCTATTTAGCCAAATGGAGGTTTGTTTGACATTCAGAAGTAATTATTTGACACCTAAGTTTAACAAAAATTATTATTCTTTGGAATACCCAGATTTCCCAAACAAAGGTGGGAATAGTGGAAGGCCTTTGAATAGTGGCAGAAAAACATCTCTCCCTATGGTCCCCAAATTTCTGGATGAATAAATAATTGCAACTCTGAACACCATTTCTACTCCCCTACACACACTTACATATACACATATGAAGACTAATCGCTATTTTCCCACAACCTTTTCACAAAAGATATTTGAGGTGGAACAATACCAAAGGCAACAACTTTAAGATATACTGCTAAAGGAACAAATATTATAGCTATTTCAAGATTTTGATAAAACTTTAATTTTCTCCCCTTTCTATGTAAGCAAAAGTAAATTCTTGTGTTTCAAGAAAAAAAGAAGGATTAGGAATAAGATAGTGGTATCAGGAATAATGTAGAAAAATTTAAAATAAAAAAAATTTTCAAGGCAATATGCCTCCAATAAAAATAAAATAGAATTCTTTGCTTCAAGAAAAGAGGAAAGAAGGAAAATTCTAGGATGTAATATTGTTATTATGCAATTCACAACTTCAATTGCATCTAAGGTAATGATTTTATTGCCCTAGGGAGAATTTAATGTAGGACATCAAAAATGGTAGGTTTTAAGAGTATTTGTTCTGAGAAGCTAAAGATATTTTAGTCTCATAGGAGAATAGGAGATTGATTTGAAGTAAAGAAAGTTCTCAAAATTAAAAGGTATTTTGATTAAATGAAACAGATCAACTGCTTATACTGGCAGTGATCAACTTAAAAATTAGGGAATAAAAACAGAATAGGGAATAACAAGAACTGCATCCAAATAGATATATAGAATATTTTAGAAATATAGATGAAAGAACCATTTTCTGGAGATGTGTGAGGGGCAATAGATGTCATAAAGACATATTTGAAATATAATAAGAAGAAAATATTAAATGTCATTAACATGATGAAGGATGAAGGATTGACAAAACTAAATAGAGATGGACTTATGTGGCCTCCTTTGTTCATGTTAGACATCCTTGTGAAGAATTTCTAACAGGCAAACATTAGATACACTACCAGTATTGAGTTAAAAGAGTCCATTTATGATATCCTATATAACTTGTGAAAACATTTTCCTTATTGTATAAGTGAGAATTCTATGTTATTAGTCTGTCAGTCAATAAATATTTATTAAATTCCTATGTGCCAAACACAGTACTAATAGACTAAATTAAGTCTCCCATTGGCTAAAACCAGAGGCAGTTAACTAGACTTGAATCCTAATTCCACCACTACCTAACAGTGTGAACCTGAACAAATTATTTCAAGTCTTTGAGTCTGTTTGCTCAATCGCAAAATGAGTATGTCTTTTCTGACATACTTCATGGATTTCAGTTTCCCAAACAACAAAATGTATGTGAAGAACCTTTGAAAAGGTCTATTATTATTATTATTATTATTATAGTAGAGTAGATACTTAACAACTAAAGAACTAAAAAGAAAAATATTATCTGAAATTTAGACAAAGTGTACCATTTCTCTTATTCTAGACTGTGAGTCTTCCATTTCCCCTTTCTTCCCCCACCCCAAGCAAAAACAAACAAACAAACAAACTTAACAGCTATAGATTATAATTTCCTTGAGGGCCAGGACTAGTTTTCATTCTGTCATTAAATTCCAAACAACTAAAACTAAACCTAAAGAGTGTCTTGCAGTTGGTTTGTTTTTTCCCAAAACTGTGATTTAATCCATGTAAGGATATCAATGTGTGGTAACTCCCTCCACCAATTATGATCAGCCACTTTTTATCTTTGAAAGTTGCCTGGGACATGAAAAAGTTAAAGAACTTGCCTACAGACATGCAATTATTTGTGATTTGGATTTGAAACAAAGTCTTCCTACCTCTAAGACTAGTCTTTTATCCATTATAACATTCTACTTCTGCCTTACATATAGTAGACATTTAGAACATTTGTTGAATTGAATTCTCAAAATAGTTTCCTAAAGTTAAAGTATATTAATCAAATATTCATGTAGTTCAATATTTGATTTTATACTAGTAGCAAATTATTTTAAAATGATCTTCTGAAACATTACAACCTTCCTCACCCCCAAATCATAAGATAAAAGATTTTAAATAATTTTAGGAAAAATAGATTTCCACCAAAAATAAATAAAAAAATCAATGTAAATTAAAATTCCCTAGACAGACAAGATCTTCACATTACTTATTAGAAAGGCTAGATCATATCTACTTAAATAAAACTCAGAGAGAACTATGATCAATAGCTTTCATCTGAAGTATCTATCTAATTGCAACCAAATTATTAAATTATCTAGATAAGTAATCCAATTCTGCATTTAACTTTCCTAAAGTAGACATCATCTAAATCACACACACACACACACACACACACACACACACACACACAGAGGATGTTCTACCTCACCATTCCCTTTATTATTTATAATGTGCAAAATACTATCTTTATATAAGAATAAACAAAACCTGTCAAGTTGTAAGTAAATATACAATTTGAGCCAAGAGCATAAATGGTTTCCTTGAAGAACATATATCTCTTGAAGGATTCATGAAAATCTGGACACAATTTTGAAGTAACCATGAGAATATTTCAAATATAGGCATTGCATAATTTCATGTAAGAAAGTTTACACTTCTAAGAATTCCAAAATCAATGGCATTGACTAAATTTCTCTTGGATTTGATGTTGGAGTCAAAGTTGAAACTGGAGACATTAAGCCCAGTGTAGTACAGTGGAAAGGGTGCTGAATTTGGCATATGATTCAAATTCAAATCTCACATTTCATCATTTGGGACATACATGATCTCTCTGGACTGTGGTTCTCTCATCTGTAAAATGGAGAGGCTTTACTAAATGTGGTTTCCTACTAGCTCTGAAAGCTACGAGCTTGTGAACTTACAAGAAAGGTTCTCATAAACCCATAAAAATCAAAACCACACAATCTTAACATTAATTTGCTTATATATAATCTTAATTTCATATATATCAATTGCTGTCCCAAACTAATAGCACCTTATTAACATTGGTATATGGTTAGAAAAATGCTTGTTTCCATGGTTTCTGCAAAAATTACAATAATAGGAGTATTGTATCTAAGTGTATGTATTATATATACATATATATGTATATACATATATGTTTGTGTGTTACATATGTATATAAATATATTTTTGAGCATATCCCTACTATCCGGAATTTCATTTCAAGGAAAAATGGAATGGGTGAAATATTTATTAGCCACATTATTGGGATACAATTTAATGATGTAACTATGAGGCAAAAGTGCTAGTTGAATTAAATTTTCCCTTTTGCAATAAGGATGAGAGATTTGTCTATGTTCCCCTCACTCAAAAGCCATATACTAGTTGGTACTCTCTCATGTAGTCAATACAGAACTATACATAGATAGGTAATGATTGATATGAGAACTGTTGAATTATAACTAAATTTGCCATTCCAATCTGCTAACTAAGCTACTAATTTTCTGAAAGGCTAAACACCCTGCAAAGTTATACCCTCCTTGACCTAAAAATGTTCAAATTTGTTTTCTACTTCTATGCTATTTGCAGTAATGTTTCTATGTCTTAGGGATATTTTTAAGAGTTACAATTTTAATACATAGAAGTCACATTTAATGGATCTGCACATTTTTACTGATCTCCTGGAAGATCTATATACTTTCTATAAGGATTGGTAACTTTATTGATAGAGGGGGTTTCCCAGATATGAAAGCTCCAGGTTCATATAGGCAGTATTTATCAAAGATAGGACTTGAATTTTGGCTACGAGTTTAGCTCTTTATCCATTATGCCATGCTCTCTCTCATATATTTCTTAGTCTATATTATATACCTTTGTTTCTCTGACTCTCTGCTTATTGAGTGAAGTTCACCTTGCATCCTCTGAGCTGAGAGTTAGGGAGTGCACTGACAACTAAAATCCTTCCTACAGTAGTATTGCCAAAAACAGCCTTTTCAAGTAATTGAGATTTGAAGACACAATATAATTTACTATTCTCCAATAATTGCCCTGTATTCCCCAATCACATCTTAGTGTGTAAATGACAAAGCCTGTGAAATATACACACTGTGAAACAGAAAATATGATACTACCAAAAATAGATAATGAAGATGATAATAATGATATCTTCCAAAATAACAAAAACAGAGGCATGACCAACTTCAGGTAGTTAGTTGTTAAATAGCTGATATTCATCACACTATACTAGGCATTTTACCCTTTCCCTAAAACCTTCTAAACACTCAAGCTGCCACCCTCAAGGTGCAGGGGTTCTTAACCATTTCTCTCTCTCTCTCTCTCTCTCTCTCTCTCTCCCTCTGATGGACCTCTTTAGCAGTCTGATGAAACCTATAGACCTCATCTCAGAATAATGTCTTTAAAAGCACAAAATATATAAAGTTGCAAAGGAAACAAATTACATTAAAATATTTAATTTTTTAAAATGTGAGTCAACTGCATGAACAAACCATCTTCTCTCTCTAAGCATAATATTAACCCTAAATAAAAGAAATATGGTTTAGTAGAGAGAGAAATAAACTGTGTTTCCAAATTCTCAGACACCGCATCTATCACTGACTTTCCATGGGACCTTGGATTAAAAAAAATGAAAAGAAAATTAAGTTCTCTCTCACTTAGAACATCTATGTGACAATACTAATCACAAATCTCATAGGGAACTTGTGCAGAATAACTGATGCAATTAATTTTAAATCCCTTTGCAAAAATTCTCCATGCTCCTAGACAATAAAAACAACACACAGAGCCAATATTGGGTGATTAAGTTGGGAAAATTAATCAATATTACAAAAGGCATGCATAAAGAGAGTGACCAAATGAAAAATTATATTTCCACCTTAAAGCCTTGGGAAATTAAGCCTAAGGTAAATAATATTCACTTCCTTTGATATACTACATAATAAACTTTTATCTACTCATTTCAGTGTCACTAACTGTTGTTATCAGAAGACTCTCCATTCATGATACAAACTAAGCAATCATTTCCACTAGGATTATTTCAGCTTTGGATTTCATTATTTTCCCTGATGTTTGACTGAAAACACTGAAAATTTAATCATAGAAAAGAAGCTCAAGTTTCTTGACAAATAACTAAGAAAGCTACTAAATCATTTCAGTTAATGAGTTTCACTGACTCTCAAATTAGGAAAGGATCTCAGAATTAGTGTATTTCACCCCCACAGTTGAGTAGAAATGTCCTCTGCAACATCACTAACAAGTGATTATCCAAACTCTGCTTAGAAGATGTCCAGTAAAGGGGAACCCACTATTTTTGGAGGCAGCACAGCCCATCTCACTTCTAAATAGCTCTAATTGTGAGGAAAATTGACCTTCTACTTAGCTAAAATCTACCTCCTTAAAACATCAATCCATTATTTCCAGTTCTGTTCCCCAGAGATAAGCAGAACAAGCTTAATTTCTTTTCTATATGAGAGTATTTCAAATACTGTAAGAGAGCAATCATGTCCCCCGGAAGTGTTTTCTTCTGTAGATTCAACATGCCCAGGCCTTTCAATCGATCTTCATGTGGCATGCTCTTCATTCTTCTTACTGTTCTAATCATCCATCCCCCTTTGGACACTGTAGTTTTTCAGAGTGATTCCTATAATGTGGCTACCATAATACTCTAGATGTGTCCTGACCAAGACAGAGTACAGCAGAACAAATACTTTCCTTAGTGTGGACATGGAATTTCTTAATGGGGATCATGTTTGCCACATCATTGACTTATCTGCCATTTGCAACTCACTTCAGATCTCTTTTTTTCCAAACAAATTAGTGTCTATTCATGCCTCCTCTATCTTGGCTTTTTTTTTAAAATTCATACTTTTTATCTTTTACTTCTGAGAGAGCAAGTTTTTAATTAGTAACACATCAAAGAGAGAAAGAGATCATATAAAAACATTATTCTCAAAGTAAATTAAAAGATGTGTGTGTGTATACACATACATAGGCACACACAGAGCTAAGGTGGCACAGAGGATAGAGTATTGGGCTTGAAGTCAGGAGGACTTGAGTTTAAAACCAGCCTCAGACACTTATTGACTGTATGACCATGGGCAAGTCACCCGACACTGTTTATCTCAGTTTCTCATCTATAAAATGAGCTGGAGAAAGAAATGGCAAACCACTCCAGTATCTTGGCCAAGAAAACTTCAAATAGAGTCATGAAGATTCTGAAATGACTGAAAAATGACTAAATAACTACACACAAAGCATTTCAGAATTTCTACCATATACATAGTAATTTACATATTTTATGAGGTTATTTGTTTCCTTATATGGTTTCTTTGTTAATTATATATGGGGGTGTGTGTGTATACATATATGTATATACACACATACACATATATATGGTTATTATTATCTCAAAATGTTTCTTGTTT
Organism: Vombatus ursinus; assembly: GCF_900497805.2. Taxonomy (NCBI): domain Eukaryota; kingdom Metazoa; phylum Chordata; class Mammalia; order Diprotodontia; family Vombatidae; genus Vombatus; species Vombatus ursinus. The sequence continues at coordinate 30,918,411 of NW_020954559.1, forward strand.
GTAGAAATAAATGTTTACTATCATTTAGTCACATTATAGGTCAAACATCACAAAAATTTATTTTTTTCCTTTTTTACATTCTGTTCTACTTCTATGCACAAATTTATTCTTAATTCCTTGGCTTTAATATCATTTCATTCAATTTAATAACAAACATTTAGGTGGCCTAGACATTCCAAATCTTAAATTGTATTATAAAGCAGCAATCATCAAAACTGCTTTGTACTGGTTAAGAAACAGAGTGGTGGATCAGTGGAATAGGTTAAGTATGCAAGACACAGTAGTCCACGACTATAGTAATCTATTATTTGATAAACCCAAAGACCCCAGCTTCTGGGATAAGAACCCACTCTTTGAAAAGAACTGCTGGGAAAACTGGAAAAGAATATGGCAGAAACTAGGCATAGACCAAAATCTCACTCCATATACCAAAATAAAGTCAAAATTGGTACATGATTTAGATGTAAAGGCTGATACTATAAGCAAACTGAGAGAGCAAGTAATAGTTTACCTATCAGATTTATGGAGAACAGAAGAATTCCTGACCAAACAGGAAATAGAGAACATTACAAAAAACAAAATAGATAATTTTGATTACATTAAATTGAAAAGTTTTTGCACAAAGCCAATACAACTAAGATTAGAAGGAAGATAGAAAATTGGGAAAGAATTTTACAACCAGCCTCTCTGATTAGGGCCTCATTTCTAAAATATATAGAGAATTAAGTCAAATTTATAAGAATACAAGCCATTCCCCAATTGATAAGTGGTCAAAGGATATGAACAGACAGTTCTCAGATGAAGAAATTAAAGCCATCTGTAATCATATGAAAAAATGCTCTAAATTACTATTGATTGGAGAAATGCAAATCAAAACAACTCTGAGGTACCACATCACACCCATCAGAATGGCCAACATGACAAAACAGGAAAATGATAAATGTTGGAGAAGATGTGGGAAAATTGGAACACTAATGCATTGTTGGTGGAGTTCTGAAATGACCCAACCATTTTGGAGAGCAATTTGGAACTATGCCCAAAGGGCTATAAAAATGTGCATACCCTTTGACCCAGCAATAGCACTTCTAGGGCTATATCCCAAAGAGATCACACAGATGGGAAAAGGACCTACATGTACAAAAATATTCATAGCAGTTCTCTCTGTGGCGGCAAAGAATTGGAAATTGAGAGGATGCCCATCAATTGGGGAATGGCTGAGCAAGTTGTGGTATATGAATGCAATGGAATACTATTGTGCTATAAGAGATGATGAACAGGCTGACTTCAGAAAAACCTGGAAAGACTTGTATGGTCTGATGCTGAGTGAAGTGAGCAGAACCAAGAGAATATTGTACACAATAACAGCCACATTGTGTGATGACTAATATTGATAAACTTAACCCTTCCTGTCAATACAAGGATCTAAGACACTTCCAGAGGCCTTGTGATGGAAAATGCTATCCACACCCAAAGAAAGAACTATGGAAGCCGAATTGTTATTTTTTTCTCTTCTGTTGAGTTTTGTTTCCTCTTTCTGATGGTTCCTCCTATTGATTTTAATTTCTACTTACAACATCACTAATGTGAAAATATGTTTAATATGAATGTAAATGTATAGCCTATATCAGATTGTGTGCTGTCTTGGGGAGGGTGGTGGGGAGGAAGGGGGAGAAAAATTTTAAACTCAAAAGCTTATGGAAGTGATTATTGATAAATCAAAAAAATTAATGAAAAAATAACAAACATTTATTCAGTATGCACATAAAGGCTCTGTGCTAAGTTTCTGATATAAAGATTTTAAAATTATACAGTCTCTACTCTCAAGAAGGCTTACAATCTACACAGGGAGGGAAAACATGGACAGAAATAATGATTATACACATTTGAATATAATAAATGCAAGGGAGAGGGAGGTCCACAATGATCTGAAAAATTGAAGTTATGTAGTCACTTTGGGTTGGGTGAGATGAGAGAGAATTCATGAAGGAAGAACATTTTAGTAAAGTCTTTAGAAGAATTTCCATTAGCAGAGAAAGAGGAGGAAGTGACAGTCCAATCCAATTATGGGATAGCATATAGCAGGAGTGGGGAACCTGCTATAAAGTATGTGTGTGTATACATACTATATAGTGTGTGTATACATACACACACACATATATGTATCTATCTATCTATATATCACACGTACATACACACCATATGGGATAGTGTAGTGTTATACCATAACTGGCACTAGCAACAGACATAGAAGGGAGAAGAGGGCACTGAAAGAAAAGGTGGAAAGAAGGGTATATTTCCACTTGCTTGGCCTGTTTGCAGTACGCAGTAGATTAAAGATCACAGTGAGATGATACAGGAAATTTGACTGGAAACAGGCTATAGGAGGATGCTCTTTCCTAAAGGCAGGAGCTGCTTTTCTTGTTTTGCTTTTGTTATTGTCTTTTTTCCCCTCTTTCTATCTAGTGAAGTCCTTGGGACTTAATACATTGCTGAAATGAATTGAAGCTAATATTAGTCATCAATTTTTAAGATGGAAGAGTATTTTTAAATGTGGATCTTTTGCTTTCTTTCATAAAAATCAAGTGAACAAATAATAAATAGTAACCTGGTGCTTATTATATTGCCTAGTACTCTGCTGTGCATGATGGAGAAAGGGATACACAAGAATTTGACTTGGTCATTTTATCTGTCTAGGTCTCAATATCTTAACCTGTAAAATGAAAGATTTTGTGGCACAGATTACTTCTGAAGTAACTTCAAGCTCCAGATCTATGATAAGAATAAGGTAATGGACACTACCAGAATCTTACAATGTCACTAAGGAAATAATTACTATAATTATTTAGATAATAATAATGCTATTTATTAATATTATCAACTATTAACATTTAAAAAATGGTAATTATTCCTCTAGTGATATTGTAAGCTTCTGGTAAGTAGTGATCATTGCAGAAAGACAAAGAGATAGGAATGACCATGAGGTTTGCAGGTGAGAAGAGGCCTAAATATAATGGAGGTTACATATTAGGGAATAGTAGAAATATATTGGATAGGAATAATGGAGTCAGATTGTGGAACTAGATAGAGTAGATCAAATCTGATGTGGTACGTGGTAAAGGAGTTAAAATATGGGTTAGCAATAGAGTACCTAGCTTTGTGCAGAGACATTGGGACAAGAAGACAAATTCATATGAACATAAAAAGTAAATCATCTTATATACTGGGAATCCATTAATACCATTTTAACTTTTTGAACAAATTCAAATCAGTCACACTGGTTTTCTGCTTCCTTCACTGGTGCCTACTTGTGCTTATATAACATATAATTTCTTCCTAATTTACCACGTTTCACTACTGTGAAATTAATCCTTTGTCTCCTTCAGTTCTTTTACTTTTTCCACAAAGTTTCCCAAATCTAGAATATATTTTCATATGTCTATGCAGATTAGAGATTAATTAGAGATTATTTTTTTTTGAGATCACCTGAAACAACCTTTTCTTTTATATAACTTTTGGGATTAGACACCTATGATGTCATTGGTAGGAACTCCCATTGGTAAAAGACAGATACCTTCTCATTTTATTGATGAGAAAAATGAATTCCACATCACACTGTTAGTTAATGGCAGAAATGGTGGCCTCTTGGCTCTGTGACTGATCCCCTTTCCATTTAATCTTACTACCTCGCCTACCTATTAAAATCCTAGTGCCGTCTCAAAGCCTACTCACTTAAATACTCACCAGTCAAAAGCATGAAAGAAAAACAATAGTTTGGAAAGCTCACAAAAAGGAGGCAGGTCTACCCATCATGTCTTCTTATAATATATATAGGCAAGCTAGGGAAATATAGATAGTCTCCCGGAGTCTCAAATAGTGTTGAGCAAACAGTGAATACTGGTTACAAGATGATGTTTTATGTAATGCTTCCATTTCAGAATTTTAGTACTCTTTACAAATGCTATTTGGCAGAGGCAACGTTTTGATATGGGGTGTTAACAAAAAAGTATTTCCATATAAGAAATTTGAAGCTCATACAGTAGATCACAGATTGAACAAGGGAATTTTGATGCTAGGATTATTTTTTTTGAATCTTGTTATTGATTTGATTTTTTTTTCCTTTCCTTCTTTTCTTCCTGTGCAAAACCCTCCCTTGCTTTGCTATCCTTCTCTGTAAAATTGGGGAGACTATATGTATCTTGCAAATACTGGTAAGTATTAGGAAGATCATCCCATGCTTGGAAATTTGTGTGATTTGGGGGTCAAACAATGAATATGATTTGAAAAAAATAAAAAATAAAAGATAAATATTAAGCAATTAGCTCAAAGGTCATGCAACAAAGCTATAGGAACTACAAATAGAGGAAAACTGGTTTTTAACTTTCTACCAAGTTTTACAACTTCCTTCTGCTTGCCCTAGAACAAGTATTCACCACATGCTTCTTCTTGGTATTAACTGACAACAAAAACAAGGTTACATTTATGAAGAAATTGGTTTACAGATTCAAAGTAGCCTATGTTATACGAGAGCAAATCACATTAATTGGTTTGGCAAATATATACAACAGTTCAATGGAGCAGCAAGTTAAAGAACTGTGATTCAAGACTTCCACCAAGCATCTGCTATCATTTTTTTTTGACTCTGTAATCTTGTGTTCTTAGATTAAGATGAAGAATTTCAGGATGGGAAATAAATGATTGTGCATGATAACACATGTCACTTTCCCAAGTTTCATTTATATTACATGATTCTTGGTTATAGTAAACAAGTCCTATTTTCTATCTTTAATAATTGCCTATATCAGATATTATTTCTGCCTTTGGACAAATGTTATAATGGAAAAACTGTCCACTTCTCCTTTGTATATATTTCTAATTACATCATCTACTTTCATCAAAACAATGACATTCATTTACCTTTCATACTATGTGAAAATTCCTTAATGTGGGGACCTCAGTCAAGTCCACCTTCAAGTACTTTACCTAATTACCTTCTTGCCACCATATCTTCTGTCTCATAGTCTCTGTTCTATCAAAGCAAGCTCTCTGTTCCTCATAGGCCTTAACTATACCTTTTGGTTTACCAAACTAATATACCGCCACCCAGACTTCCATTGAAAAGTAATATGAACTTGAAATGACTGGCAACTGTCACTAATGTCCTAATTATTTGATTCATGGCCAAAGCTCATATCAAATTATAGGGGTAGAATGGCCTCATAACCATTTGATGATTCGATTGTGAAGCTAAGCATTATGGTAAATGCACCACTGAGTTATGTTTCATACTCCCAATTTATATACAATAGACAAAATTGTGGATATTCCTCCCTCCCCTTTAAAAAATTTGCTTTAAAGCAAAACATGATTTCTTGCTTTGAAATAGCATGAAATAATGAAAAGAACACTGGGCTCAGAGTTTAAAGATAGATTTTAATCTTTCAATTGACTTTAGAGATGAAGAAACAATACAAGTAAGGTTACAATCATTATTATACTCCTACTATATGCCAGGCACTGCCCAAAAGCACTTTAGAAATATTATCTCATTTGAATCTCTCAACAACCCTGAGAGGTTGGTGTTATAATTGTTACCATTTTACAGTTTAGGAAACTGAAACAGACATATGAAGACATGTGACTTGCCCAGGGTCACACAGCTAGCAAGTGTCTGAAGCTAAATTTGAACTCAGGTCTTTCTGAGTCCAGGCCCAGAACTCTATTCACTGTGCTACCTACCTGCCTTACGATTCAGGGAAATTAAATGACTTGTCAACTAAAGCTAGTAATTATCTAAATTTATTCCTGTTTACTTATACTTTTTAAAAATTCATTCATTCAAAAAACAAGACATTTAATTTTTCTGAGTCTCAGTGTTTTTAATCTAAAAATAAAAAGGTTGGATTAGATGATTTCTAATGTTGTTTCTTACTCTAAAATCCCTTTAAACCCTGAACTTGATTAAGTATCATTTTTAAAGTAACCACTTTTAAAATTAATACACCCAGGCATGAACAGAAAGAGACAAAAAAAGTAACACTCAATACATGCTACAAACTTTTTTCTTTAAATTGAACATGTTATTTCATCCATGTTGTTGTTCAGTCCTGTTCCAACTCCTCATGACCCCATTTGAGGTTTTCTTGGCAAAGATCATGGTTTGCTATTTCTTTCTCCAGATCATTTTAAACATGAGGAAACTGAGGCAAACAGGATTAAGTGACCTGCCCAAGGTCACACAGCTAGTAAGTGTCTGAGGTTAGATTTGAACTCAGGTGTTTCTGACTCCAGACTCAGCACTCTATCTGGTATACCACCTAGCTGCCTTCATCCAAGTAGGGAATTCCTAAGTGAGGAACTTTCTCCATTGATATAATACCATCTCTGCAACTTATAGTCAGTCCTTGAGAAACTAAGAGCATATGACTTGCCCAGAGTCACATAGCTTGTAGATATGGAAAGACTTGAACCCAGGTCTTCCTGATTTTGAGGCCAGGCCTCTATCCACTGTGCCATGATATCTCTTGGCATAGTTATTATAATCGTAACTATGGTTGTATATCATTCTTTTGTATCAGGAAATCACTGGGGGCAGCTAGGTGGCGCAGTGGATAGAGCACAAGCCCTGGAGTCAGGAGGGCCTGAGTTCAAATCCGGCCTCAGACACATAACACTTACTAGCTATGTGACTCTGGGTAAGTCACTTAACCCCAATTGCTTCACACAAAAAAAAAGAAACCACTGAATATATATTTTATGTGAACAATACATATAGACACAGGCATATATCATACCTTCACCATACATTTAAGTAGAAAAAAGGCAAAATATATTTTTGTTTAAATCTAACATTTTCCCAAAATAGAAAGGTATTTTCATACACTCTGTGTCCATATGTGAAATAGTATTAACAAGACAACCAGAATTCTCAGAGATTCTCAGAGAACTGCCTCCAGGTAACCTCTAAACAGTGCTTACAAGATTGCTCACAGGACTATGCCTTTGCACTTTTGAGCTCATAATGAAAATTTATCACTAACGCTGCTAGTTATATAAAATTAATATTGCCTATTAATATTAGGCTATATTAACATAGAACTTGCTTTCCCAGCAGTAACCTAAATCGTGCTATAATTGAACAGTGATGAATGAGAGGGAAAAGATTGATAATTTGTCTCTTCGATCATAAAATGAGCACCCATCATAGGCAAACAGAAGAATGCTTTTCCCTACTGCATCCTAGGGAAAGATATTGAGGGAGTCATTTGTCTGGATGTTAAAGATATTTAGAAGCCAGGTTTGTTACGTGAAAAAAAAAAGGTGAATTAGCTGCCGACTTCTGCAGGGAACACAGCTGGTACAATCACCCGATGTTGAATATGAACAGGCCAGTCACAGAAAACATAAACAGATGCCTTCGATGCAAACACTTGTGGAAAAGTTGTTGTCTGCCATCCACATTCCCCTTCCCCCTTTGAGAGGTTATATTTAGGGAGTAGATTTGCAGCAGTGGGAGAAGAGTTGACTAGTTATTGTTCAAGCTGATACATACTGTGGATGTTTGCAAGTGAAAGGGGGTAAAAGCTTTATGGTGCAGTGGCCCAACCCACAGAAAGAGCTGTCAGAGCTTAATTCAATAGGATGCCCAGCATCTTAACTCCTAGAATACCACTGAATACAAAACATATAGCTAAAGAAATGAGAATGTAGACAAGAGAAGGACACAGCCCTGACACAGAGGCAGCAAAGAACCTGCAATGATGTAGGGTGATAGGGTTTCATCTTCAGGACTCACAAAATAGTCTGAGAAGTGTCTGAATGCTTTGTTGACCCAGAAAGGGAGCATATATCATTGTTCAAAAAGCCAGGCAGGACCATGTGCCTTTCCAAAGCTCTTTAACTATCTTCTCTCCTCTCCCTGACTTTCTCACTTCCCCAAGTAAAATATTATGAAAGTAAGGGTTTCCAAGCTAGTAGTTCAACATGGCAAGCTAACACGGCTGTTTCCCACCAAACTTAATTTTGTGCCCATATCACACAGGGTTTTCTCCATTCTAGTCAGTTTCCTCGTGTGAATTTGATATGCAAAATATTTCTTCCTCATGCTACTTCATCTCCATCACTCTCAGCCCCCAAGGAGCAACTTCTTCTTGGTCAAAATTTCAACTGAAAATCAAAGTTAAACCTTTGAGAACAGGAATAGCCTTGGGGGGATTTGTGTTGAGATACATCAAGGCTGGCTTACTCTGTCCTTAGTGCTGAGGTAAAGCACAAAAGGGGCACAAGAGCTAGGTAAAATCTTGTTCCAGATGCCACTGATGTGGAAGAGTTTATGGTATTAGAAGTGCAGCTAGGTGGCGCAGTGGATAGACAGAGCTTAGTGTAAGGAAGACCTGAGTTCCAATCTTACCATAGACACTAGCTATGTGATTCTAAACAAGTCACTTGATCCCATTTGTCTCAGTTTCCTCATCTGCAAACTGATATGGAGAGGGAAATGACAAACCACTTCAGTATCTCTCCAAAGAAAACCCCTACAAGGGATCGCGAAGAGTAAGACACAACTGAAATGACTAAACAATAACATGATTATTAGAAATTTAAGTACCATCCCTTACTTTGATTGGAGAAACAGATTGTCTTCAACTCTTTTAATTTAACTCTTCTTAATTTAAACTCCTTCCCCCCATCCAACTTGAAATCCAAAAATTAGGATGCTGGGGGGAGAAGAAGACTTTTTTATGTATTAAAACAAAACAACTGCAATCTGTTCTAGTCCCATTGGGAATTGGACTCAATAATTTCATTGTCTAGCTCTTATGTACTTAGGATGTAGAAAGAAATTCTCCAGTCATGGAACATATCTCATTTCTTATTTGCATTTTAAGTACATTGAGCTGAACTAACATATTGACCTGCTCACTAGGCTGAAGTAAAGGTACCATTGGTAGCAAAATTTAGAGGTAGTGTTGTGCAGAGGATAGGGGATTGGGCTGGTTGTGTGGAAAAATGGAATTCAAATCCTGCCTCAGAGGCACACTTCACTAGCTGTGACAGTGGAACAGTCACTTAAGCTTTCTGAGCCTCAGTTTCTTTATCTGTAGAATGGAGATAATATCAGCACTTATTCTGTAGGGCTATGGTGAGGCTTAAAGAAATAAATGAATGCAAAGTGTTTTGCACATACTAAAACACAATACAAATATGAGTTATTAGTATGAAAGTGTTTTAAGTACTTATATTATCTAATTAAACATTCTTATCTTCATATAAATATCAATATAATTGGTGATGATTCTGGTGATAAAAACTGTGAGGAAGAATGTGTTTGTATGCACTCTGTGTGTATATGTGTGTGTGTGTGTGTGTGTGTGTGTGTGTGTGTGTGTGTGTGTGTGCTCAGGTGAATAGAGTTCTGCATGTGGAATCCAGAAAGATCTGGTTTCTCATTGTCCCTGGTAACTCTTCAGGACGCTAACCTACAGAACACTTTACAATCTACATTGGTAGAGATAGATTCCATCACAAATCTGAATAAAATAACTGTATCACTTCATTGAATTTCTGTGATGTTCAAATGAGATACTGTATATAAAGAGCTTTGCAAATTTTAAAACATTCTGGAAACCTTGAAGTGTTCTATAAATGTCAGCATTCATGATTATTGACAAATAGCTCCATTTGTCTCTTGATTGTTGCCACTTTGTTAATTCAACTTGCCTGTGAAAACAATTACTGGGGTTCCTGAAAGTCTTTATAATATAACCACTTCAGGAAAGCCAGCAACTTTTTGGCACTTTTGAACTGGTAAAGGATAGTCCACCTTCTATACATGCCACCTAAGTTAACCTTACATAAATTCTTAGGTTCATATCTCAGGACTCACTATGGTTGAATACTTTGTTTTCCTGGTTGTGCTTTTGCTGATTTGGACATCCATTCCTTATATGCTGCTGTGGTTTCAGAAGCATTTAGTCTACTTATAAAATTCAGGCACCTAACACCACAGTAACAAGCTCAAGACAGGTCACAAAATTAGCCATATTTTTTAGCCTCTCTCTAGACCCAGTAAAAATTGGCTAGGCAAGCATCTCTGTCCTTTTATTTAGAATTCTTCTCCTTTCCAGTTTCCCTTGTCTCATCTTTTTCCCCCTTTGAAGAGTAACTGATCCCTCAGCTTTTTCTTTCCAGGGGTCCCAACCGAGGGCAGATGCATATTTAATTTACTGTTACTACCTGGCCTTTTACAATCTGATTTCTCGCCCCACCCTCAACCTCCCGCCCCTATCTCTCGAGAAGAAGTTGATTATGATTAAATTTAAGAAAAGAAATAGCACCTAAAGAAGATACCATTTGGTTTCTGATTCTCTTAAAGGGTAATGTTTGAATTATGCAAGTGCTAATTAATTAATCCTGTAGTCAATAGAACACAGAATTGGGAGTCAGTAAGCTCAAGTTTGAATGTCTGTTTTGCAACTTTCTACATTGCTACCTCATTTGTAATGAGGTCTGGATGGATGTTTTCTGGAGTCCTTTCCAGTTCCAAATCCTATGATGTTTTCAGTTTTTTTTTTTAATTTTTGGTATTTCTGAGATTTGACCTGGATTCTTGACTTTGATACTGACCAGAATTAGAATATATTGTGTGAAACATGCCTGTTGAGATTTAAGGTCCAAATCCTGACTATCTTCTGTAGTTATCAGCTACTAGCATTCTTGGCAAAGCCTCAGAGGATTCCAAAAATAACACATAATAATTACAAGGATGTTATATTATCGTCCCATATCTACACATGTTTTGTAAGGATTAAATTAGAAATCTAAGGCCAGGGAACAATGCTCTAAATATCCACAAAATCACTAAAATTAACCATTCCTTCAAAACATTTCTTTAATAATACCTCTCCCCCATTGTAGTGAAGGATAGTTTACAGACCAAATACTTAATTTTTTTATTGATGACCTTTATTTTTTGTATCAGTCTCATATCTGGATATATCCCATTTCTAACCCCACAAACAACCTTTCTCTTGTAACAAAGAAAAACAATTAAGTAAACAAAACTGATATGGAGACCATGACTGATGATTTGGACAACAATCTGCCTTTATTATTCTCTGCCTTCCTGAGAAAAGGATGACGACGTTTCATAATTTGGTGCAGAATATTGGGGTTTTTTTCAGTTCCAAGTATTTCTTTTCTATCCTGAAGACTGTCAAAATGGGCATTTTAAATTATAGGTTCATAGCCCTATACCTGGAAGAGATATCAGAAATTCATCTGCCTCTCCTTATAGATATGGAAATAGAGAAAGAGAACTGTAAAAAGATTTTGCAGGAGGGCACAGGTAGCAGATCTGAAATTTTGACTGAGGTCCTGTGACTCCAACATCAATGCTCTGACCACTGCATTATCCCTTTCATTTGGGCTCAACCTTAAGCTAGACACCATCACTCCCACCATCACTAGTATAATAGTATGATGAGAATATAAGGTCTCATAACTAGACTATACATTGCATTGGGATTCCATGATAACCAGAGACACTTTCTGCATTAACCAAAAGAATTCTTTTGAGCTGATTTGGGGAAAAATCATACTTTTGAACCTTGCAACCCAGTTCAGCAACCAATGTTTCTTTTTTTTTTCTTTTTTTCCCCTTTTTTCTTCATTAGTATTTGTATTGCTGAGGTGAAGTTTGAAGTGTGTGACATGAAAGGGGGCTATATTATTCAGTCTAAAACATTTTCCACCATGTCTTTAACAGGGTATAAAAAATACGATGCTTTTGAAAAGCCCTTGCCTCAAGCTGACAGCACCATCCAGTCCATGTCAGAAAAACATCAGATTCACAGCTTCATGTCGTAAATCAACCTGTTTACTTCATACACAGTGAAAGAGGAAATATATTCATAAATGGCTTCAGAATTTTTTGGTATCCTCTCTACTTTTTTTTATAAGACAGTAAAATCAAACCCTATGTTTTGGCCAAATCAATTAATTGTAGTATAAGTGAATGAAATCATGGTCATCAGAAAACTGGTGTTTTGGTAAGTTAAAAACACTTTACTACATTCAACAGAATATAAATTGCTTGAGGTTAGGAACTGGTTATTTTTTTTAATTTCCAGTGTCTAGAACAGTGCCTGCTCAGTCAAAGGAAATCAATGTTTTATTTGGTCAAGTTTGTAAATATTCCTTATGGTGTAGTGAAGGGAGCAAAAGATAGTGTCAAGAGACTTGGGTATAAAGAGTCATGTCTGCCTTGGGATCTAGAGCAGACATATTAAGTTCTCCATAAACCTCAGTTTCCCCATCTATAAAATGTTAATGATACTGACTGCAGTAGAGCCTTAAAGGGATGCTGTAAAGTAAGTGCCATCTCTAAATGAGCCATTATTATTGAGTAATCATATAATGGTTAACCTAGTTGTTTTTTTTTTATCTTTTCATGTTGCCCTTGGGTTTACAACATTGTTTTTAAAAAAAGACGAAAGTATAATTTTCATCTTGTGAAACAGGATTTGGGGTTGACAAAATTTCTGAGAGACACTCTCTTTGGGTCTCTGTATATGAATTCTTTGAGAGGATGTCATTTACATATATATCTATATAGATAGATATATATGTGTGTATACATTTATGGTTATTATGTATGTGTGTATGTATATATGCACAATTCATACATACATATATGCATATGTAGACATACATATCAGTATTTATATATCTGTCTATATGAGATGTGTTATATGTATGTATGTGTTTGTATATACAAAGAGAAATTGATTAATAACTACATTTTCAGTCTAGCTATTGCTTTCTTTTTCTCTTCTCAGCTAAGAGCAAAGAAATGCTTGGCAAAGGTAAAGTATCCCCTATAAAAATTATACATTTTAACTGAGATGATTTGAAATCATATTATCTGCAATAGGGTTGATTTTTTACTTTTCAACATAGTGGTAATATCTTTAAAATCCAAAGTCTAATTTGAGTCAAAAATTAAGATAAAACATGTAAATCTGACATTAATTCAAATTGAAACATTGAATAGAAATTACTTTTCATGATTTTGATTACTTAATTTTTATACCTGACTTGTCAGGTTTATAGCAGAAACTTGTCTTTTGATGAAACTGCAATTAGCCTGCAAAAACAGTCAAATATTTCTATATACATGCCTGTGCATTTCAGTCAAGTGTGAAATGAATACATGTTAGTTTCATATGTTCTCCCTTTCCCTATCTAGATCCTAGAAAAGAAACTAACAAGCCATGAAGTGCTCAAAAAGTTTTCAGAGAAAAAGAAAACTAGAGACTAGGAAAATCAACAACCTACACTGAGGATCACTTTAATTTTTACATCACATAATCTTATGATAAATTCACCAACCCGGACTTAACCTGAGATCAAGATGACTCACTAAAACCTTAAAAGAATCAAGAATTTAGATATCATAGGGTCTTTTTTGGTATGTGTATGTGTGTGTTTGTGTGTGTGTGTGTGTGTGTGTGTGTGTGTGTGATTAGATTAAGCTGTATTTAAGGCACTATCTGCTGAATAGCCACAATATAGAGCATAAGAAAAAATAGAAAGAATTATAAATTGCCCCATCTTACTTTTGTGGGGGAATGAGTCTTGCCAGATTGTGAACTGCTATGCTTGTAATTTTACTGTGGCATGTACTGGGGAGAAAAAGAAAGAAAGAAAGTACTGAGAATGTCACACAGTGTGAAAGGCTCATATGAAAAGATGCAGAACTGTCTTTCACCAGACTGCCCACAAAAGCTTTTGAAATTGTTGTCTCATCCAGCTGCAGTAGTTTGATTCCTTAAATTCAAAGGACATTTTCTTGTATGGTATCAAAGACCGAAGCTGACTTTGCTAACCCAGTAACAGAATAGACATGGAGTCTTAAGGTCTGCTCATGCTCCATTTTCATCACTTGTGGGAAACTGACTGTGTCAGGAATGTTAACCCGGTGCTAATAAACGATCTTTTTTCATTGCTTCATGGGTATGACAAATACACCTAGTATATTCCTGCTGATGGACCACAAGGAGAATGCCTCCTTTACCTAAATTTGTTGATCAGTATTATATCCCTCATAGTAAACTAAAATCATTACAGCAAAATCTCCACTCTTGTTCACTGTCTAAAAGTACTAGCCCTAAAAGACTGCCCATTTTTCTTGATTTCTACTCACACTACTCCACAAGGTAGAATATTTTTAACGTCAGTTTTTCTATGAGGAAAACAAAACCTGGTGTATACAACTGGCTTCTACTTTTGCAAAGCCCAATGATGTAATCAGGGATATAACCACTAGTGTGATGACCAGAGCTTTGCCTTAGGGCACTGAATTTAGAGGGCTCCAAATTTAGAGGGGACTTAAGAGTAACTGAAGCAATAACAAAACCACAGAGTTTAGCACCTACTTGACTAGAATCACTAGCCAATATAGGAAGCTGCCAGATGGCTAGGTAAAGGTGACCTCTTCCTCTACTCACATCTGTTCTGTCATCCCACATGAACATGGTAACCTCATGTCATTGTCTTTGGGGTTTCTGTCTACCCTCTCACTGGCTCATCTTACATAGATAAATGTTCATTTAATATGCAAACATGTTCAAAACATTACTCATTATCTTTACCCTTAAACCTGCCTTTCCTCTTAACACCATTCTTCTAGTCATCCAAGATCTCCACTTAGGTGTCCTGAACTCTTCACTCCCACCTACTTCTGCAAATCCAATCAACTGTAAACTCTTGTCTATTCCATTCTAACTCTTTGACATTTCTCACTTCTGTCCCTTTGTCTCTACTCAAATGAACACCAACCTAGGGTCAAGACTCATCACCTCTAAACCAGACTATCACAAAAGTCTCCTAATTGGTCTCTCTGCATCCAGTATCTCTTTTAGCTAATCCAACATCCACACATCTGCCAAAATAATACTATTAAAACACAGATGCTCCATGATCTCCTGCTCTGGAAGTTTCACTGGTTCCTTAATGACCTTAGGACAAAATACAAATTCCTCTTTTTTTTTTAACATTTAAAGGTCTTCGCAATCTGGTTTCTTCCTATCTTTCCGTGCTGACTTCAAATCTCCCTTGTTATGCTACATTCTAGTCTATCTACTTGCTTTTCCTATTCAGTCTTCTGTCTCTGTGTCTTTGCATGCTGTCTTCTCACCTCTACTTCTTGGAACAGTTAGCTATCATAAGGACTCACTTCAAGTCTCATTTCCTTCAAGAAGTCTTTCCTGATTCTCTCAGTTGTTATTCCCACCCTTCCAAAACCATTGTATTTACTTGGTATAGCCAAGCATTTACCTATTTGTGAACATATGTATCCAGCCCCACCTCTCAGGAGAATGTAAGCTCTTTGAAGGCAGGGGTTATCTCACTCTTGAATATCTATTTAGCACTAAGCCTGGTACATGGTAATAGTTTAACAAATGCTTATTGATTTTTCTTTATTTTATGGTATTAGTTAATTAGTTAACACTATAAAATAATACCAGCAGTTCTGTTTTATCTGTATATTTTTGTCCAATATGTCAACTCCAACAGGAGAGCTAACACATATATTCTTTAACTACTACATTAAAATATTCAATTCAATTCAGCAGACCATTATTAATCAATATCTCTGTACAAAATACCTAGTTTAAATACTTAATAAATACTGTGTCTACCATGGACAATCTATGACTTTTTTTTAAATTATCAATGCTAAGTAAGGAGCTGCATTTGTATCCCCAATTCCTAGTAGCACAATTCCTGCCTATAGCATAGTAGGCACTCTTTTAAAACTGCTTATTTATGGACTGCTTGACTTTCATTAGAATTCAGCTGAAAGACAGAAAACAAGGAAGAAATATTAATTAATAACATTCAGAAAACCATTGTTAAAATGTTTCTGAGGCCTACAGTAATCTAAAAATTAAATTAAGCAAGAAATTGAAGTTCTTCCTGGTAGAAAACAAATAAACAAACAATAGCAGCAACAACAAAACTAAACATTTCTCTGGTTCCCATTTCCATCAGGACCTACAAAGACACCTGAACATTTATAAATAATGGGTATGACTATAAAAGGAAGCAACCTGTTGCATAACTCATAAACTCCCTCTGAAAGCAATTCCAAAGGAGAAGTTACCAAAAACAAACAAAAAAAACCCAGAAACATAATTAAATAAATAAATAGATGAATGAACGAATAGATAAATGAGTGAAGAAACAAATGAAAATCAGCGCCAACAAGAAGCACTGAAAACTAGCACGAATTCCACCTATTTTGATAGGCAGCACTTATTTTCATTTATCAATTCTTGTATGTTTCTTTAAAATAAATTTCTCCATTTTATAAATATTACATCTTGCCAAGGTCACTTTGCTTGACTACCAGATAAATCCTGACTCTGCTAGAAATTGTGGAGTCTGGAACACATTCAGAAAGAAATGCCTCAGTTGTCTCTGAGCCCAAAAAAGTGCTAAGTAATTATGCCAGATGACCATATGTAACTGAATCTTGTGAAGAATTCAGTATCTTGTGAAGAACAACAATCTCGCAGGGTTTGTGCCACAAGGACTGCTTGTTGGAGTCAGTCAGCCAGCTTTTAATTTATTAAGCACCTACTATGTGTTAAGCACTGTGATAAGTGTGGGGAGAAATCCATCCCTGGGACAAGAGTGCTGGAAAGGAAGGGTAGTGTTGAACGGGTAGCAGTGAGTTCCACACTCATACTGGGTGACTTGCTACAGATTTTCTCTGACATTGCTTTGTAGATCTAGACTAGTTTAATTCATGTAACTCCACTTAGCACAAGCTAAAGGATTGATGTGACCTGCCAGAATTAGAATGTCCATCTCAGGAAGAATTTCAATCCCACTCTTGTCAGGCTCTGAGGTAGGCCCACTAATAGCTGGGCTGTCTTTCACACTGCTTCTTTCAGGACCATTCAGAAGTTTTAAAAGGTACCAGATGCATTTTGACTTGTTAGCCAGGGAGAAGAGAGCACTGAAAAGTTCAAAAATTTCAGTCTTTGAATTTGGGAAAAGATGTCTTCAAATCACTCAAGCATGGTGTTACCTGATTTCAGCCAAGTAGCAGTTCACTAAGAAAAAAAAAAAAACTCAGGAAACTCTATTTCTTTGAGCCCTTTGCACCAAATGGGCTCTAGCAAGAAACCATTCTGGTCATAGAGGGAGCAAAAGTCCTCCAAAAACCTGCTCCCTTCTAGTTCTTCCATCTTTAGTCTCTGATCCTGCCAAGATTATAGTTTGATGTTTAAGAAGTACAATATGCTTCTTTCTACACGTAAATAACAATTGACATTTAAATAGTGTTTCAAGATTTGAATAGCATTTTTCACACACTGATCTTCACAACCACCTGTGAGGTTAGATTTATTGGAAAATTTTACAGATGAAAAAAATGAGTAATATCACTTTAGAGATTGAATAGGCCATTGATGCCATCTGATTCACCTTCCTTCTCCCCCCCCCCTTTTGTAAATAAGACAGGTAAAGCTCCAAAGGGTTAAGTGATTTGTCAAGGTCACATAGGTGGTGATGTGAGACACAGGATTTGAACACAGGACCTCTGACTCTATATTGAGTATTCTTTCCATTGTACAATATTGACTTGCTGACATTACAGTATTGACATTACAGTTAGGTAATGGAGGAGAGATTTAAACCTAGGTTTTCCTGACTCAGAGTCTAGAACTCTGTCTACCATGCTGTGCTGCCTCTGTCAGCTTGCTGAAAACTTAATTTTGGACATCATACTGCACAGTCAGCTAGGGCAAC
Organism: Vombatus ursinus; assembly: GCF_900497805.2. Taxonomy (NCBI): domain Eukaryota; kingdom Metazoa; phylum Chordata; class Mammalia; order Diprotodontia; family Vombatidae; genus Vombatus; species Vombatus ursinus. The sequence goes on from NW_020954559.1 coordinate 30,936,231, forward strand.
CTACAGAATCTACATAGATCATTATTCTAATAGCAATCTATCTCACTGAGGCATGGTGGATTGTAGTGTATATGAAGACAGATGGATAGGTTGAAGTTCAAAAAAGTTGGATTAGATACAGATTCTGTTAATATCATACATAACATTATGGAAATGAACCATGTGCATCTCAGGGAACAGTGGGTGTTATTCCTTAATTTTGGGAGGGTACAGTTTGTGCCCTGACCCACTTAGATAGGCTGACTCTGGGGGTGTATGTACATAATTTTGAAGAAACAAAGGAGCCTTTTAAAAACTGAGTTTCATTAATAGCAGAAAATTCAGGAAGGGCTATACTAATAGTAATGAAAATGATAATATTTCTACAGTTCTTTATTGTTTGAAAAGTGCTTTAATAGATAATCAATCTCATGTGATCCTCCTCACAAAAAAAGTGTGAGGTAGACATCTCCCCCTGATGTGAGGAAAAAGATTAAGAGGGTTAAATGACTTGCCCAGTGTCACACAGCTAATAAGTCTCTAAGGAAGATTCAGACTCAGGTCATCTAGACTCGAAGTCCTATGCTCAATTTACGATGCCATCTAGAATAAGAATGGGAAACTTAAGCTAGCTAGGGAAATAGAAGGGGATATAATAATAGCAGTTGTAGGCTCATCTCAAGGAAACCCAGAATTATAGAAAAGACTAGTTAGATCAAAGTGTTTTTTATTTTTTCTTCCTGTGTCATGGCAGTGCAGTAAAGCCTATGGACACTGTCAAAGAACATTATTTTTTTTTGGTTTATTTTCTTTTTTTTTAAATTTGTAATTGAATGAAACGCCAAATTTTAATTTGAAAGTAGTGAAAATTAAGATGCATTTTTTTCTACCTAAATTGATGGATCCTCTTAAATCTATCCCCTGGGGGTCCACAGATCCCAGATTAAAGAACTCCTGAGGAGCAGCTAGGTGGCGCAGGAGAGCACTGGCCCTGGAGTCGGGAGGACCTGAGCTCAAATCCGGCCTCAGAAAAAACACTTAACACTTACTAGCTGTGTGACCCTGGGCACGTCACTTAATCCTAATTGCCTAAAAAAAAAAAAAAAGACATTTATGAATAGGTAGGTGAGGTAGTAGATAGAGCTCTGGACTTGGAATCAGGAGGACCTGAGTTCAAATTCGGTCTCAGACACTTGAAACTTACCTGCTGTGGGACCCTGGACAAGTCACTTAACCCCAATTGCCTCACCAAAAATAAATAAATAAATAAATAAAAGAGAGGGGAAAAAAAAAAAAAGAACTCCTGCGCTCCTGAGCTAGATAAATCCTTAAGGCAGAACCCAAAGGACCCTAATTCAATTGGTGGCTCAGGTGACAGTTGAGGAAGAAAGTTTCAATGTAAAGTCTAGAAAGAAAAGGATTCTTCTTTTCCAGGCAACTAGGTTAGAGTGACAAATAACCTATAGCTTAGACCTGAGGGGGAAAGTAGGTTACATTAAGAAAAAAAAATAGCCACTGACTGGAATGGAAGTGATAACAAGGAGCTCCTGAGGGAGAGTCTTTAATATTTTACACTTGTGCCAAACCTTTATTGTCATATGAGATTATGTGCTTGCAATTTAACTCTACTACACGTAATTTATACCCTGAAATTCAGTCATGCAATTGTTAAAAAAAAAGTTTACTTGAATGAATTCTGAGTATGTGCTACTGCAATACAGACAGCTGGAAAAGACAACATTGCAGAAGCACAAGTATGAAAAATCCTAGAATCCAAAATCGTGGTCATTAAGGAGAAATACTCCCTTGGGAGGGAGAGAAAAGGGAATAAGCAATTACGAAGAGCCTACTAAGTACCAGACACTGTGCTAAACTCTTTACAATTGTGATCTCATTGGATCCTCACAAAAACCCTGAGAGCTAGGTGCTATTATTATCCCCATTTTACAGATGAGGAAACTGAGCAAGCAGAAGTTAAGCAACTTACCCAGGGTCACATGCCTAGGAAGTGTCTGAGGCTGGATATGAACTCAGGTTTTCCCAGCTCCAGGCCCAGCACTCCATCCACCGAGTTACATTAAGGCAAGCTGGATGAGAAAGTTGCTTATATAGGCACCACCTTTAGAACAGCAAGCTTTGTTACAGGCCTTGCCATCAGTAGGCCTGCCACTTCCACTCCATTCTTTCCTCACTTAGGTCTAATATAATGTCAGTACACTGTGCTTATTATGTTGATCTTATATATATATATATATATTTTTTTTTTTCTTTTTTCGGTAAAGTGAAATGCCCAAAGGTGTTCTCTGAAAAGGTATCTTTCATACATATGCCACAATCATAGAATATTTCTTTAAAAATTAAAACAGAGACAATTTTGTTCATTGATCCTTCAATTATTAATATGAAATGATTATAAAATATTAAATGTTTGTACATCAAGGATGTTTGCCACTGTCATCAAGTTTGTCTAGCACAAAGTCCAAATGAAAAGGTATTCTGAGGTTTTCCAGACAGTCTTCTTTGCAGGTAACATTGTATTGATTCCATCAAACCCCTGAATATTGTGCTTCTCTAAATGAGAACCACAAGTTTGACCTAACTATCCACACACAAAAATAAGTCCAAATGTATGAAGAATGTCTATTATCCAGACTATGAGTACATTTGAATGTCCAAACCTACAGTGTTGGTTCATCACTACATTTATTTCTTGAACAGATACTGTTGATGAAAAGGTACCAGAATTAAATAGAAGAATAGACTAGAGGGGAAGTGAGGTGGCACAGTGTATAGAGCACCAGCCCTGAAGCCAGGAGGATCTGAGTTCAAATCTAGCCTCAGACCAAACACTTGACACTTACTAGCTGTGTGACCCTGGGCAAGTCACTTAACCTCAATTGCCTAAAAATAAAATTGAAAAAAATTGAAAAAAAAAATAGACTAGATTACCACTGGAAAAATTGTACAATGTTTAATGACCCCAATCTACTTTTGAGGGGAAAAAGCTCCATTTTTTTTAACATGATCTTTTTTTCTGTTGAGGTTATACAGCTCTGAGTCACGGAAAACCACAATCTTTGAAAAATTATAGTTGAGGGTCACTCAAAAAGCAATAAAGAACCATATGATTGGTATGAGGAGGTCACAACATATGACCAGCAAATTCCATAGGAGAAATTGTAATGGATGTCATCAGGGAAATATAGTACTAGAAAGAAGTTTAAAAAAAAGAAATTTATATGATAACTTTATTATATGTTTAAAAGGAATAGCAAGTTGTACATAATACATTTGCAGTTTCATGTGTAATCATCTTTTTAAAAAAATTATACTATATGGAAACATTTGTTTTATTCCATAAATAAAAAATAAAATAAATTTTAAAAAGAAAAGAATGTAGCTTCATCATGCAGCAATAACTAGGGATAATTGATTGACATCTCATGTGATACCCTTGCCATATGACGAAATTGAGAGGAAGGCTTCCTATATTTTGGGAGGTACTTCAGTGGGGAACTTAAACGAGGACGAGGATACAACTTATACAAGACAAGATGACATAGATGGGTTGTAATGTGCACTGCTGAAGGGAATGACCATATCAGTGAAATCACAGATCCAGCAACAATAGAAGGCTGGGGGGAAATATATATATATATTGTGTGTGTGTGTGTGTATATATAAAATCATATATATGATTAAAATTAACATAAAATATTATATGTATGATCTTTTACCATCAAATGATGCCAGTACATTTAGTTTTTAAAATTTATCCTCCTTATTATTACTTTTTGTGTTCCTTATATCCATTTTATCATATGGAAATTGGTTTCAATGTATTTGATTCAGAATAACATTCAAAATCAAGTAGAGTAAATTACAGTGCAGACCTGTTTTAGACCTCATCCAAAATTTCTTGTTAATGTACATTAAGGTCTTGAAAATGGCATTGATTCTAGGGATTGTATTACTATGAAATTCCAGACTAGCTCTTAGCATACTGTTTGGAAATAAACAAGGCAATTTTAAAGTGGTAGGATGTGCCATATTAATTTTAAGTATGAGTAATTAACTGTTTTTTTCAAATGCATCTAGTTAGCCAAATAGTTGAGCTGACCCTGTCATTGTTGCCCTTTCACCCAGTTAACAAGAAGAACAGCTCCCTGTCAGAAAGCTGACACCCCAGCAACCCCATGGGAGCATCTTGCAGTCAAAGTATGAAGTGCTGTACATTTTGATCAGCACATATGTGCTGAATCAGCACACAGAAAAGGCGTATAAAATACGTGGTCTCTTGCATTTTTATGCAAGACTACGCTTTAGTGTGGGGCTCCGGTAATGATTGGTAGGGCTGTATTTTTTTGAGAAATGTGCACAATGGAGCTCTCTCCACAGCGTGGTGCAAACTTGGCTTTCAATCACTCCATATGGCAGCCACCGCTGCAGATTCCCTGGGAGGTTGGTCCTGCACTGCAGGAAATTGCAGGAAGAATCTGATAAATCCTCTTTGAAGGGATTTCCTTTCTTAGGGCTTGTTTTGCCTCTGCTCTACTGTACACTGCTTCCTCAGGGAAGCCAAGTAACTGTCCCTAGTAACTCCCAGGTGGTGGTGAGGCTGTTCTGAAAATGAGAGGAAGGAAAGAGAGAATATTCAAGAAAAAAAAATATATGAAGGGGGGAGGGGAGCATGAAACAACTTCCCCATTCTCCTCACTGTTAAGAGGGAACTGAAGTCTGAGGAGGTGCTGGGGCTGCTGCTGATTTCTGAGTAATCAAGGCACTTCAAATACATCCCTCTTCTAATTTCATGAATATTTTGAGAGTTCCTGGAACTGCATGTACATTGAAGGTGAACTCTTTTCACTGGATCATAGACTTAGAGCCTGAAGAGAGCAAACAGGTCATTAGGTATACCCCTCTCATTGTTCAGAAGAAGGAAACTGAAGGATGGGGAGGTGAATGCCCTACTCATAGTTACCCAAGTAGTAAGAAGCAGAGTCAGAATTTGAAATCATTTCCTCTGATTCCAAATCCAGAGTGCTTTTTAATTATCATACAACTCACTCCCTTGGCAGAGGCATCTAGGTGGCCCAGTGGATAGATTTTGAGGCCTAGAGTCAAGACGATCTGAGTTCAAAAGTCTCCTCCGAAACTTACTTCCTGTGTGATCCTGGGCAAGTCCCTTGACCTCTCTCTACCTCAATTTCCATGATTGTAAAATGGGGATAATAATGAGAGCTACCTCTCAGGATTGTTGTGAGGATCAAATAAAATATTTGTAAAATGCTTAGCACAGAGCCTGGCAGAGGGGTAAGGGCTTAATGAATGTTTATTTCCTTTTTTTGTAAGGGCACATGATCAATTAAATGTTAGCCAGGTTAAGGAACAAAAGCCAGAAAGAAGTTGTTGGTATGTTATAATGTGAAATTCCTTTTGTATATGGCTTGAAACTGATGGCTACTAAAGGCTCTCCCAATTCCTAAATCCTATGACCTATATCTCCTTCTCCATTAAATATAAAAAGATTATTAACAAGTTCTCATTCAGACACTACAAAGTAGGTAGAAAGAGTGCTGAATGAAAATAAAAAACAAAAAATAAAAAGTCTGAGTTTAAATTCTGACTACCACCCATTATGTTATGTAAGTCAACTTTGCACATCACTTCATCTCTCTTGATAGATAAAATGACAGTACTGAGCAAAATGAACTTTGAGTTATTATGTAGCTTTAAATCCCATGATTCTAGTCCATCACCTTTCTTACATCATTAATTAATGTGAACATTTGTCAAGAGTGGCTTAGATGTCTTCTGACCTCAAATCCATTGTCTTTTCTGATATACCATGTATGTTGCCTCTGTGTGTGTGGATCCAAGAGTTACTTATTTATGGGCACCCTAGGACACCGAAGTTGCTGAGTTTGTGCCACCTGTGGCTGACACAATTACTTTATGATCCTTTTCCTGAACCTCATTTCTCAGACCAGGATTCCCATGTAATCATCCTCCAAGTGGTGTTTAATGAATGTTTGTAGAATTGAATAGTGAATTAGCCACACTTCATAAGGTAGAAGAGCTTCATATCCCAAAACAGCACTTAATAAATGCACTTTGAACTATAAGATTGTTCATTAATTAGTTCTTACATTTTGCTCAAGAAAAGAGTACAAGATGAAATAAGGGATAAGTTTGATAAGACAAAAAAGTTTGATAAGAATTTTCTTTCTTTTTTTTAAAAAATGAATCATAAAGCAAATGCTTTCCCCACCATGGAACATTTTGTGAAGCATAGAAAGATGGTCCATATAAAGCATGTATCCATATAATGCCAAAAACTGTGAAAAGTATAAATTTCTGTCAAATTAGTTATTTTACATCACATAGTTTGCCACATAAAAGGTAGTTGTTTTTCAGTTTTAAGGAAAAAAATAATTCAGGAAATTAGAAACTTATACTATGGGTTCAAAACTTTAAGACACCTTATTTGTGATTCAGGATAAAGAAAACAGTTTTAAATGTAGTGAGCATCAAATACATTCCCCTGGGTTACTTGAAACAAAATCTAAAGGCTTCAATGCTTCTAGAATGGGAGAGGGGAACCAATTCTAAATTTCTTTAGTCATTACATTAGACTGTTAGTATTATAAATGAGATTATGAGTTAAAAGTGAAACAGCACCAATGAATACATACAGAGTATTCATATCTGAGGGCTTGAGATTCATTATGGTTATTTTATTGCTACTTTTAGGATGGTGCCAGCTGCCATTTATAATTCTGCAAAACAGATCAACTTTCTTGTTCCCCTAAAGAGAGAGAATTCAAGCTGCCAAGCCTGATAATTCACAAGTGAAGTACATCTCTGAATTCTTGCCCATACTTAAATCTAAGAATCTCTCTAGTCCCACAGGTTCCTGCCGTAGAATGCCTACAGTTCTATCCAATTATTTAAACAGACTATCTCTATCCATGATGTGATATGATACAATATAGGACAATTTGATTCTCCAAAATGGAAAAAAGAACACATGTTGTTAGTACTGAAGTGAGGATTTGTATGTCCTCTTATACATTATTGCACACACTGACAACTCTTCCTCCTTTTCCATCTTCTTGAATCTTCCATGTATACTGATAATGCTACTTATAATCATTCAAGCTTACTACTGAAGCTAGAATAAAGGTTTGGCAACTTGGGACTTAACAACTTCCCCAAATGTCCCCATGTATCACTCTCAAATGAGCACTGCTTAAAGTGAATGCTTGAAATACATTGAGTTGGGTCATCCCTGCCTGTCCTAAAATTCAGGGCAAAGCATACACATCTATAGATTGGTAATCACAGCACACTATATATAGTATTGGTGACCAAAGTAGTTTATATAAATGAATAAATAAAATTCCTAGGGGTTTCCTGAAATCTTTGGGAAAGAGGATGCTGACTTTAGGATGTATATGAAATTCATTTTTCATACATGACACCATACATGATACCCTAAAAATGAGGGCAGAACATAAAAGTTGATGGTGGGTTTAGATTAATTGACCTTATGCTATATTTATTTTTCCAGTGAGGAATATGACATACATTCAGGGGTCTGAAGTTCACTCCTGTATGGCACTCCAACTCTGCTTATCTTTTATACACTGCCTACAAAGAATGGTTCTAAGGTAGAGACCAAGTGGAGGTTTTCTAGTGTATTATGATAGATGATAAGGAGTCCTTGCCCAGAGGGAGGCTGAGTAGATTGGGAAAAACAGGATAGGGGGGTGTATGTAAGTGTGAACCATAGGAAGAGAAGTGAGAGAAAAGTGGAAGAATGCTCTGGCATGCTCCAGATTGCTTTGACCACAGTAGATGCTTTGCCTGTGAAAATTCCCTCCTGTCTTCCTTCACACCAACAAAAAACATCAGCTGGTCTGCCTATCTTAGAGGAAGTCTAAAGTTGTGACAGTTTTGTTTGCATGTGTGTGTGTGTGTGTGTGTGTGAGTGTGTGTGTGTGTGTGTGTGTGTGTGTGTGAGAGAGAGAGAGAGAGAGATCTTATTACCTCTCTGACTATTCCTCCTATCTTTTTTGTTGGCTCCTTTTCTCCTTACAGTTCCTGAATATTGGCATGCCCCAGGATTTGGCTTCTTCTCTCTCCGTGTTCTCTCTTTTACCATTCTCATTCACTCTTAGTTTCAAATATCAGATGTACATTGAAGACTTGAAAATCTGTTTCCCTAGTTCCAACCTTGCTCTTCAGTGAGACCTGTATTTTCAGCTTCATACTGGAGAACTTTGCATCTCCATCTAGTTTTCCCTAAAGTACTTCAAACAGATCACACAATGAAAGCAAATTCCCTATTCTTCATTACGACTTACATTGGTTAATGACATAATCATTTTCCTATATTACACTTGTTAATGACATCATCATTCTTCTAGTTAGCTATGATATTGAAAGAACTTTACTTTTTCACCTTTACCCCCTCCCCTCCCCTCCCAAGTCATACTTTCCAACTTACAAGACTTTGACGAGTAAGCACAAACAATTTCCTGAAAAGCTTACTTTACAAGAAGGCATAGTATGAACTGGAATAATTTAAACACTCTGGAAATATCAAATCTTTCATCTATTTTTATAGCATTATGGTTTCATTCTCTTGGGATTTTCCCCTCCAGGGTCACAAATTATAGAATGTTAGTCTGGAATGGACCTCTGTAGATATATCTATTATAACATGCCTAACAAGTAGTCATTTGGACTCTAACTGAAGACAAAAACTGGGAAACCACTACCTGCATAGATAGCCCATTCCTCTTCTGAATAGCTCTAATTTTTAGCATTTTTCTTCCTTTATATCAAGCCTAACTTTTTTTTTTCCAACTTCAACTTCTACCTATTACACAACCTGCTGAGGGGAGGGGCAGAAATCTACTTACTCTTTCACATGACAGACTTTTAATTACTTGAATGCAACTATTCACGTTTCCTCTGAGCCTGTTCTTTAAGTAAGACGCTTACACTTTATTCAGTTGATCCTTATATGACATGGATTTAAGACCCTTCATCCTAACTGTCCTCTTCTTGACACTTGCCAGGTGATCAATAATTTTTTTTCTAAACTGTGTTGACCACAACTGAACACAATATTTCACATGTGGTCTGATGAGGGTAAGAAATGCAATGGGACTATAACTTCCTTACTACAAGAACAAAGCACACAACAGATGCTTTACATGTATTAGGGATCCCAACAAGAAAGAAGAGAAGCATTGTTTGAGGAGACAAGAGGGGTAAAACCACCTTTTTCACAAATTTATCTGAGACAAATACGAGAAGACCTCAAAAGTAGATTTGTATAACACCCATTTGATGTACAACACCAGTTTGCTCCATAAATCAGGTTTCTTTTCCATCTACTACCAATATGTTATATTTTTGGATTTCCTTATTTGCAGAGATCTCTAAATGCTACTCTCATAGGGAGGGAAGAATTGACATTAAAATGACATTAAAATGACTTTACCAACACAAAGTCTGATTAAAAAAAGAAAAGAAACAAAATATTTTTGAAAAGGGGAATATGAAATGTATTATACATTGTTTTTATTTTTTTAAGTTCAATGTTAAGTTCAATTATGGTTGTATTTACATGTATAAAATGAAATGGAAATTATGTCCTTTAACTCAGGCCAAAACAAAATAAAACAGAACAGTTTTACCTGAAATGTGTAGTTAATTTGAGCCAAATCATTGGGGTAAGGGAGCATTGAACTGCTTAAATATCTGGAATTTGCTCTAATTCTCTCCTTTGGTGACATAAAACACTATCCATTTTTGAAAAATTGAACAATATGTTTGACTGTGTCTTTTAATCTTGACAATTATTTCAATGAAACAACCATTAATAAGAATCATGATCATAATCATAATCCACATACTCATAGGACTTTGTAATATTTGCAAAGCATTTTCTTCTCAGTTCTCTGTTGGGTAATATATCATTATCTTCATTTTGTAAACTATAATAATAATAGCTATCTTTTACATAGCTCTTCAAGTTTTGCAAAGCACTTTACCGATATCATTTCACTTGATTCTAATGACAACTCTGCAAAGTAGAAGCTGTTATTATCCCCATTTTATAGTTGAGGAAATTAAAGGTGAGAGGTCATTTGATTTGCCTAGGTTCATGCAACTAATGTGTGCCTTAAGCAGGATTCTGGGGATCATGGAATTTAAATAACCTACCTAGAGTTGTATACCTAGAAAGTGACAGTTTAACTGGGACTTAAACCCAGCTCTTCTGAATCCAAGACCAGTGCCTTCTCCATTATTACATGTTGATCTCTCTGATTCTCTGTTTTGTCATCTTTAAAACGAGGGTTTGAACTAGATATTTTCTTACATCCTTTCCAACTCTAAATGCTATGAACCTTACTTGCCTCTTTAATAAAATTTCACATTTATACAGTGCTAAAATTCTTTCACATGTATTTCCTCTTTTCTTCTTCACAATAGCCCTTAAAGTCAAGTGTTACTTGCCCCATTTTAAAGATAAGGAAACCGAGGTTGTGGGAGAAAGCACATGTACATTTCTCAAGAAAATACAGTATTTGAAATAGTTATGTTTCTCTTAAACAAAACCGTAGTCTTGCATACAAGGAAATAATGTGAGTTAAATTAATTGTCCAGAGACACAGAACTAGCAAGAGAACAAAGCTGGAAAGAAAGGCTGTTTTCTTACTTTTATACCCTTATTTATGTCTCTTGTGTGGTGAGCTAGGAAATGACCTCTTTCCTCTCTTCTTTCTGATGCTGTTTTCAGTCTCATACCGTCATTATTTTAGGATATGTTCAACTCTACAAAGAAATAGCTCTATTCTGTTTTGTCATATTCATTACTAATCTTGATCTTTCCAATTTTACATTAGGTTATTTTGATAAATGCACTATCAAAATTAAATTTTAGGCTAAGAATTTTAGTTGAAAAAAAGATTCATTTTTCATAGGAGGGGAACAGATGGCTGAGGATGAATTCGAAGAGAAATCTACTGCTGCTTATGAAAGAAAAAAATCAGAGAATAGCAAAGGCAAAAATGGGGCTTCTGCTTTGGTGTGCGTTTTTAAAAAGAAAAGTTAGGTAGAATTCAGCGAACTATTACCCAGTTCCCAGCCCATTATATTTCATTGAGTTCTAATATTTTCCAGATCTAATGATTTGTGGATTTTATTGGTGCTCTTCTTTTGGGCTATTTTAGAATTCAAATCTACATTAGGATGTGCAACTGTGCATTGCAATAAATCAAATTAAACAAAAAAAGAAATCATTGACTTGAAGTGAAATACAAAATAACTGATCTCAAAAAGGTCTTTTTAAAAAATATTGCTACATATCTATATAAAGCTAATGTAATGTTTCATTTACACAGCACTGTTAGAACTCTTTCCTGGTTGACCAAGCTTCAAGATTTTGATTAAAAAAAAAGAAACATACAAAGTCAAATTATTTTTACTAGACAAGGCCTTTTCTAGTTCTATTAAAATTAAGCTCAAAAATGACAGTTTCAGTGAATCACAAAGTCTCTAAAGTATTTTGGGGGGGAGCTGTCTTTCTAGACTTAAAAGGTTGAACTGGAAGCTAACAGGTAGCTTTTGGAGAACTCATTCATGACCTTGTGCATCTGGATGTAAATCAGCTATAAAAAGAACTAAAATCTGTTTTTCATTTATTTTGACATGGTTAAATGAATGTTTTTTTTTCAGCACTGTGGCAAGCTGTTTAATTTATTTTTTGATAATGTTTATCTTACTTAATAAACTAATTTGTAAGCTCTTCCTGTTGTTTTCTAGTGGTTTCCCTTCATTATTGAAATTTTGAATCCCAAGATAAAATGCATAAATACATTTATGTGTTTTACGGTTAGCCATGGAACGGTGAATACTGCAGCGTACATTTTAAGATTTATAGAGTTACCTTTTGCAATTTTGGAGAAAGACAAATATTTTGGCTCTAGAGTATGATTATGGACATTCAAGTAAGGAGTAAAGGAATATGTACAGCCCATGCCAACATTTTAGCTATCTTGATGAAACTTGCAAACATTGCTATTGGTTTGAATTGCCACGGCTCAATTAGAGGCAATCACAGCGTTTGGATAGGCTATATAGTGTTTCAGTTCAAATGGAATGCATTTTCAGTAGGAATGGCAAACAAAGTACAAGGTAGGTAAAAAGTATAACCAATCAATAAAATCATTTTCTCAGTAATATAGTTACTCTGGCAACTAACTTCACTTAATGAAAATATCTGCAAGTAGCAAAGAGAAAAAAAAGAACAAATGAATAAATGTGTTAAAGAACATTAAAGAAATTTGGAGAAATAGTGGGAGAAAAAGTTTTAGAGAACCACGTTTTAAAATGAAATGGATAAATAGATAAGATTAGAAGAAGTATAAAAAAAGAGAATGAGTTTTATGGAAGGGAGTATGGAAAGAATGACGAGAATGAACATCTTGGTTAATAGCATAAAGATTAAATTTTACAGAAGTAGAGACTAGATAGATATAGTATGAAGCTGGGAAATGAGAAGAAAATGTTAATGAAAATAGTTCTGGTTAAAGACTTGATGCTTAGGTCTAATAAAAATGAAACCTACAATTTTAAAATAGAAAATAATGCTCTGATCCACTTGATTAGTTTTTAAAGTTTTGGTCATACCCAGCTCAAAAATATTGTATTTTTAATTAGATATATATCTTATCTAGAATACCAAAGGCAATTGTTAGTTATAAAATGTACACAATTCTAACAATCAGACTTTGCAAGTAATAATCAATTGAAAAATTATTTTTGTCATCTAGAAATCAAAGTTTTTTTTTGCCAAGACACTAATTTACAGAGATGATGCAATTTCTTTACAGCAAACTACATAAGAAAAGCTCTCTGCAATATAGATGCCTCCCAGTCACATAGAAAATAAAAAATATAGACATATTTCTTGTATTTTTCATGCATAAAAATAATTAATAAGGTCTGGGTACATTCCATCTCCTTATAAATGTCCCAAATCAGTTAAGATACACTATAGCTTCATTTTCCTTAGTTATCATTTACCTACCTCTTCATGTCCCTCTTTCATAATTCATCCCCAGATATGAACCTTTTAAAACCATCTAATTCTCTAGAATCCACAGAGCTGCAGCATCTGGAAACTTGATGGTACCTTCTTGTCGCCGTGCCAATCTGAGGAAACTACGACTTCTCTTGTTTTGATATTCACCTAGGCTCCCATACATTTCTTTGTACTGATCACATTTGCTCCCTATCTTACTTCTTTTAGGACCATAGGATAATGGAACCAGAGTTGGAAGAGATCTTATGGTTTCTCTAGGTCAGTGTTCTCATTCTACAGGTGAGGAAACTGAGGTCCATAGAAGTAGAATGATGTCCCCAAACATACAGGTAGTTGAGGGGCAGAGTTGGTATTTGAATGTATGTGATAGGAGTAGGAATTTAGAGCTATAAGGGATCTTAAAGGTCATCAAAGCTGACCCTCTAATTTTACTGAGGAAGCAGGTTAAATAACTTCTCCAGGATCATATAGCTTGTGAATGTCTGAGGTAGGATTGAAACCATATCTGTCCCAACTTCAAGTCCAGTGCTCTATACAATATATAGGTTTCAAAAACAGAGTCCAAAACACATCTGAGTGCAGTATAAACCAGACTGAAACATAATTGGAAAATATTTAACAAATATATAAATAAAATAATATAAAATATAGATAATATTATGTTTTAAAACTGAGTTTATATGCATCCCACAAGGATCCTTATGTACAATTTAGGGACCTCATTTCTATTTATATTTGACATTACTGTAATAAACCATGCTATCTTTTCTCTGGGTCCAAATACAGCTCTCTTTTTGCTATACCACTGTTTATCTTATCCCAACTCACCTTCTAACATGTATTCCTTGTGATTCACTTGTGCCTGAAAGATATTTTGACTCTAAACAATAAGGTGGAAACCAAGAACACTGTAATGTTTCCTTCTCTGGCACTGTGTAAAGTTTTCTAGAAAATACATAAAGAGAAGTTTAAGTTGTAAATTTCTTAATGGTAGAGGTAGCATCATTTTAAAAAACACAATTGTTCTCTACCTTTCTGGTGCTCATTTCCTTTCCCCCTTATTCACACCTCAGCAAAACTTCCTAGAACCTGCCCTAAAGCCCTCCCCCTTTCTTTACTTCCTATTACTGTCTAGGGAACTACCATCTGCCTAATCACCCAGGCTTACAATGTAGATGTCATCTTCAGTATCTCCCTGTCTCATAATCAGTAGTCAGTTTCTATTGTTTCCACCTTTGTAATACCTCTTTTACATCTTCTCTCCTTTGATATTGCCACTACCCTGGTGTAGACTGTCATCACCTCATGCCTGGACTACTGTAATAGCCTTCTAATTGGTCTTCCTGTCTCAAGTCTCTTTCCTTGGAGTCCATCCTTCACTCATCTGTCAAACCGACCTTCCCAAAACATAGATCAGACCATGTCTCGACTCTCCCCCATTCAGTGAAAACCATTGAGCTTTTAATTATCTATAGGATCCAGATCCAGTGACACTGGCCTTCATGCTGTTCTTTGCATAAAATACTCCCTCTCCAGACTGCAAGCATTTTCACTGGTTTTTTTCAATGACTAGAATGCTCTTTTTCCTCATCAGCCCTGTCCTGATCTATATCTTGCCACTGGACCCAGATGACTCAGGAGGAGAAAGTGAGGCTGGCAACTTGTCACAGCCCTCCCTCACTTATATCCAATTCACTTGCAAGTCATGGCATCACCTTCCCAAAGTCATGGTCCTCTTTGAGTATGAAGAACAAACAACAAACAACAATGACACCTTCTAGCTTCCCTCACTTCCTTCAATACTCAGGTAAAATCCCACTTTCTACAAGAAGCCTTTTCTAGTCCTCCTTAATTCGAATGCCTTCCTTCTGAGAATAGCTATAATTTATCCTGTATATAACTTGTCTGCAAATAGTTATCTGCATGTTGTCTCCCCAAGTAGATTGTGAACTCCTTGAAAGCTGAGACTGGTTTTTTTTTTGCCTTTCTTTGAAACTCCAGGGCTTAGTATAGTCCCTGGTACATAGCAAGTACTTAATAAATGTTTATTTACTATTTGCTAGTCAATTGACTGGCATAGTACACACAATAAATAATGTTGACTAACTGATATTGGGATGGAATGATTTTCTTTTCTATACAACCTGACTTTTCTAGTCTATAAGCAAATCCAATGAAATGCCAACAGCTGTCATCTACTATAGCACTTCTAGAATTTATGTTTATCATCTAAGGTTCCTAGATTATCATTTTGTAATAAATTCTATGATCATATATATGATGAGAAGATAGCAATTATTTAATAAGTAGTAACACAACAGATGATTTAACGTAGTACATGACTGAAGGTGCAAGTATTTCTTTATTTGTTATCTAATTATCTAGTACCTTTTCTATTTTTTCTAGAACTGTAATAAAACAGGGAAAAATACTTTACCATCTTCATAGTGAACCCAAGGTATTTGAGTGTATATAGGCCATGTAGAACCTCATGTTCCAGGAAAACACCAAGGTATATATTTTTATCCATCTACATGTAAGTATATATAAGTTCAATCATGTCTGACTCTTCATGACTGTATTTAGGGGTTTCCTAGCAAAGATACTTTGCAAACTACTGGAGTTGTTGCCATTTCCTTTTTCAACTAATTTTATAGGGGATGAAACTGAGGCAAAGAGAGTTAAGTTACTTGCTCAAGGTCACACAACCAGAAAGGATCTGAGGCAAGATTTGAACTCAGGAAGATGAGTCTTCCTGACTCCAGGCCCAGCACTCTATCCACTGCACCACCTAGCTCCCCTATATGTAAGTATACAAATATTTATTGTAAATATTTTCAAAACCATTAAAAATAACCCCTTTGTTCTCTATGCTTTATGCCTTGAAATAATTATGAAAGCATTATTATTATTATTTGCCATGGTACCTTCAGTAAAGAGAACAGGTTTAGGTCCATGAATTTAGATTGTTTTCAAATACAAAATTCTAAGCATAGAAATCATGCCAATATAATAATCCTTCTGATATTTCAGCATGGACCATCAAGACTGTATGTGGCAAAGAAAAGTTAAAGAAAATTCAATCAAATACTGATCTTTATGAAACCAAAAGAAATTGCCTGAATTACTCACCACAAAGAAAATGCTTATTTATTCAATGCTGGGGATGTTTCTCAGGAATACCATAGGCATAGTGTAGTAATGTCAAATTCCAATAGAAATGAGGCCCATTAAGCCATACATCAGGATGACTGAAAGCCATATCTTGACTTGAAAAACCACACATGTTCAGATATTTCCTTTTATTAATAAATCAACATAAGAATGGCATTTTAATCTGGTTCAGACAGTGCTTAGGAAATGTTGTGGGAAGCATGTTGCCTGAAGGCTGCAGGTCTGACCCCTCTGATAGTATGTACCTTCATTAATTCATTCATTCATTCATTCATTCATTCATTCATTCATTCATTCATTCATCTGATGAAGATTTGCTAGGTCTCCATTTTAGTCAGAGACAAACCAAAATCACATTTTGGAGTAAGTGCAGCAGAGATCATAGTTACAAAGAGAAAAGGAAGTCATGAATCAGAGGGAGATTCACTTGGCAAAAAAATAAAGACTTTGAACATTGTGAATATTTTCTTATTACAGTATCCTTGTAATAAGGGTATTTCATGTAACTTATAAATTTTGTCCCTGAGTTGTGGCAAGGTGAAGTGATATTTACAAGTTGACAGAGAATTAGTGGCAGACCATGTTATTCATCCTTCATTCTCAAAAAGGACCAATGACATCACAAGGGTGATGTCTTTGCTTGCATGTGAATTGGATCTGGAACTCAGACCACTTGACTAATGTTTAGTGTGCTCCTATTGTACCAGGTTTCTAGTTATTGAAAATTGCAGGGGGTAGCGTTCCAACTTTTTATATTTCTCCTTATTGTATACTGGAAGAATAAAGTACCTAAAATATACCTTATACATGGTAGATGTATTAATATGTATTTATGGAATTCAATTAAGTTAAGGAAAAAATAAATGTGAAAGTATTACTATGATTAATTTTTTTCATTCAGAATAATCTCAAATTAAATTCATTATAACAATGGAGGTTTTGAGGTAAAATAGATTATCATACTCTAACATCATTCTTAGACAAGAAGGTAGCAAAATCTATCAAGTAACATAGACATAAAGATAAAGGTACAAGTACCAAAAGCAAATCTTTGAGTTACTACTACATATGTGGATAAAATTTATGTCTATCTTACACTGTAGAAGAGGGAGTGGGGGTGAAACAGATAGGAGATAATATGGGTAAGATTTCCATGATCTGATACACTAAATGATCATGGAATCTCTCAAGAAAGAAATTCTAGCAATCTGTATTAATTGACACAAATGAGAATAAGCGAGGAATAAAATCTCTCTCTAAAGAGACCAATGTGGTTGCACAAGGAAGTTCACTGATTGAAGTTTAATTTTAAATTGACTCATAAATTGACTCAAAGGCAGATGAGTGAGAAAAATGTAATCTCAAGACATGGTCCTATAAAGATTACATTAGAAAGGTTTCAACTTTATATACAATATAAGCTTGAAGTGAATGCTAAAAAAAATTTAAAGGATTTTTTTCTAAATTATATACTATGGGTAAGAGGAAGATCAGGAAATAGATAAGACACCTTTTTAGGGATAGATAGGAATAAAATCAAAGGCAATGAAGAGAAAAGAACTATTCATATGCTGCTTTTTTTTGCTTTGTCAAAGAGGATAATTTTCATGATGGAAAGGATAGAACAGAAATGGTTAAGGGAAATTGAAATCCAAGATAAACAATAATATGATAAGTAGACAACTAGCAGTTGTCAATGAGTTCAAGTTATATGGACTAGGAGAAATTGTATGTCAAGATTCTAAAATATCCTGCCAATGTTATTTCTTAACTTCAATCAATGATTCTGAGATAAGTGAGAGAGGTGTCTCAGGACTGAAACTGAGGAGGATTTTATATGACTTCATAAAAAAAAACAGGTCTCTGAGTGTAATTGTGATTACAAGAATTAGAAATTGAGGGGATGCCTATCAATTGGGGAATAGCTGAATAAGTTGTGGTATATGACTGTAATGAAATACTATTGTGCTATAAGAAATGATGAGCAGCAGGACTTCAGAAAAACCTGGAAAGACTTATATGAACTGATGGCGAGGGAAGTGAGCAGAACCAGGAGAACATTCTACACAGTAACAGCCACATTGTGTGATGCCTGACTTTGATAAATTAAAAAAACCTCAATTCTCTGTGGCCCCTTTATGATTCTCAATAGCATTGGAGAAGTGTTAGAAAAGAGGGAAAAGAGTGGTTAGAATCCTAGTTGTTGTTTTTTTAATAATCTCATATTCAAGTATATACAAAAAATAAAAATAAATGTGTGAGTTTTCTTTGTCCAATGACCCATTAGCTAGTATAATTGAAAGTTCAAATCTGGCCTCAGACTAAACCCTTGCCACTTACTAGTTGTGTGACCCTGGGCAAGTCACTTAACCCCAATTGCCTAAAAAAATAATTCTTCTTACTAGTGAATAAAGGAGTAGACATAATTAGCTTTATTTTATTTTTAAAAACAACAAGGAGCAGCATTCACAGAATGGTTTATTACTTTGCATAGATGGTCTCACATTCCTGGAATGGTATCATCATCAAGTCCACCTTTTAGAATCTTTAGCTTCATTCAACACTTCATTCAACCTAGCTATCTCCTCTGGGAAGAGTTTTCTGATTCACCTAAATGTTGCTGATTTATCTTTTTTCAAATTACATGGCATTCATTTACGTACATAAATGTTGTATAACCCCAACAAGTTGCCAGTAGGATATAATTCTTTAAGGCGGAGTACTGCTTTTTCCATTTTTTTCTTTGTATCCACAGAGCCTAGATCAGTGCTTTGAACATAGCAGATGTCTAGTAAATGCTCGTTGCATTTAATTGAACTCTGCCTTGTGGTGTTCACAAATGAGCATAAGCAAACATACCACCATAAAAATGACTGCAGTATATGTGTCAATATCTCTCAGTGTGAGAAGTAGCAAAATTGTGTGAAGAATTTTAGATTTCCTAAACTAAGTTAACATACGACTTTAATTTCAATGATTTCAAAGCAAAGTTTGGTACAAGAGCAAGGGGAAAAACATTGGCAAATGTAGTACAGACTTTAATGAACAAGATATTAGAGACTAGTAGACTAAAAAATATCATCCTTGTGTATGTTATCATAGTAGATGCATAATTAAATTGGCCCAGAATTGCCCAGTTGGAGAAATTTTAGTTAGAGAACATTTAGAAAACTGAACTGTGCTGTCAATGATCCCCAAGTACTTGCTAACCCAAAAGCCCATCTCTAACATCAATATTCTTCCAGTGACATTATTTATCCTTTTTTCCAGTGACATTATTTAACTATGAATCATAGAACTTTATTACCTTTGAAGAATAAAAATTGTAAGTAAACCAGAGAAAATAGTGAAAAAAACCACATAATGGGCATAAGTAGGCAGCATCATTACCAAAGATGATTTGCATCTAAGAAATGTCATAAAAGGCATTATTGAAGATATGTGTGACTGGAAAAGGAAATAGACCAGATAGCAAGAATAAAAGAAAACATAGAGAACCAGAGTGGTACATTGTTACATCCAAAATATTAAAAGAATGAGAAAGCCATGCACTGAGTTTAAGGATTTCCTCCTCCAATAAACATCTATATGTGGGTTTTATATAAAGACACAGACAAGAATCACACATTAAAAGACATTAAAAGATTGCTAAATGGACCATATTGGAGGGTGGGACCATGCCTGTGAAATTCTGGGCCCATTTAAGCAAAACAATTCTTTCCTTATTCAATTGTTTTTTCTCTGAATCAAGTACTGACATTCATTGTTTTTTTGTTTTTGTTTTTGCTTTCTTTACAAGATACGTAAATAACCTTAGGATTTTGATTATTTTTTTTACAGTCTAGGAAGATTCATCTTTTTGGGAATCTATACTAACATTTTGAGTGAACCTCTATTATTTGCATTACACCCACCTAATAATTTTTCTTTTAATGTTCTTCATGTAAAATTTGACTTTTACAGTACTTCAGAAAGTCAGGAACATGGGGGAGGAGCAAGGTTAAAAATGTCCTTTCCCCCATGATAAGTTTCTTATTATTCAAAAATTATAAGGTACATGAAGCATGTGTGTATTAGGTTTATTTATCTCTGAGAATAAATCTGGGAATATTTAACTGAAATCATTAGTCATTAGCCAGTAGGTAGCTAGTATAACCTATCAAGAGAAACCTAAGTTATGTTGTGGTAATGCAACAGTAGCTGAACATTGTACCTTCTCAAGAGCAAACATCCGCTGTGCTTCTCCGCTTCAAATTCTGTAGACGATTAGGAAAACCTTAGAATGTAAAAGCAGTAAATTGCTTCTGGGTACTCAGCCTCAGAATCAGTGATGAGGTCCTTAGCATCACACACAACCTGCATGTTAATGGAATGTCAATCTTAGAGATTTCTGGGTGCATGCAACCTTATTCGCTGGAGAGAATCTTGGTAGGATGTGTGCTATCCACCCTAGACTAATTAATTATGAGAATCAAAACCATCATAAAATCTGACATTACTTTTACACTCTTTTGGAAGCTGGTGGGTTGGCTAGTTTTCTGGAATACAAAATCTAAATACAATATTTGTAAACAAAAGTGGAAAGCCTGTGGCATCCCTATTAGGGAATGGTGGCTAGAATTGTATTACCAGGAATCCCAAGGGAGTTTTAATGTATTTTAGTTGAATACCTAAAAGCAAATACTTAAACAATGTTGCAGTCTCCATCGATATTAAGAATTCATTAGTATTTATGTTATATATGAAATTTATTTTTAAAATAGTGGTTTTGGTATGATACAAAAATTATCATTAGCTTCATAGGATCATGGAAAGAGATCATTCAATTTATTTTAATTAAAATTGTGGAGAAAATCCCATAAAGAATCCTTTCTTCCCACTAACTCCCATTGTCTCATTGGATCATTTCCGAGAACACTCAAATTTGGACCACTAGGAGTTTATAGTGGCAGGAGCAAGAAAAGGGAAATGAAGGGATAAGAACCAAACAATTTGTAAAAAGTCCTTGATACCATCAACAGAGTTTCACTCTTCCCCCATATTATCTGCCATATCTACATCTTATTTTTCTAGCAATCCTGTCTTTCACTCCCTACAAAATCTTGTTCTTTAATGATTTCTTGATTGCTTCCCACCAAATTTTGATCACTTCATTACTCTTTGCCACTGTAGCACTTGGGTATAGACTAGTGTCTACACTACACTTATTTTCAATTGTGTATTCCTTTGTTAGAGTATTTTAAATGAATTTTCACATCTGCTTGCAGCATTTTGTACAGAGTTTTGCACACAGTGGGCACTTGATAAATATCATTAAGTGCCTAACCCTCCACATCTCTTACAGCTACTGATCCTTAAAGTATTCTGGATCTGGGATAGAATAGAGACCTAAAGGCATGTGTCTTCTCAGCCACCATGAAGAAGCTAGGGAGGCATGCGAGTTGCCACTGGCTGCGGCTTCTATCTCTCTAATAACTAATGATGCTCACACAGAAAATATTTTCAAATTAAGATTTTTCAAACTTGCAGCTAAAGTTTAAATAGCATGCCATCTATAACCAAATAAAGGAGTCTATGTTAGATCCTATTTGGAAAGTCTGGGTTCCCTGGCAAAATTTTATTCTTTATTTTTTTCTCATTTCACCACATGGATTCTCATTTTCTCTCCAGTTCTCACATTTTATATCTCTCTTCATATACAATGAAAAATAAATGTGTAGGAATAATTTATCTTTTTGTAAATAGTAGTTAAATTAAAGTCTATCCTTTATCTATGAAGAAGCAAACATGCAGTCTTAAATAGAGAACTGGTTTCAGAGACAAGAAAATATAGCTTCAGGTCCAATTTCTGGCACACATTATCTGTGTGACCCTGAGTGAGTCACTCAAATTCTCGGTGCCTCTGGTAATTCTCTAAGACATTAAGTTGCAGAAAATTTGATGATCTGCAGTAGTAGAGGGGAGTTCCTTAACCATACTTCTTTATACCAAAGAAATCACAAGGCCAGACCAATAACCTCTGGAGGGATAGGGACTATAGATGCACAATGATACATATACATATAATATACTTATATATGTATATAATAGACATGCATCCATATCTATATCTATAAAAATAGATAGATAGATGATAGATAAGATAATTACTTAATCTACTTCTAGAGGAAAGCTTCAGATATTCCAGTTTTTACATATTGGTCTCACATGCATAGAAGACACCTCCTCGATTTCCTTCCTTCCAACATTTACTTTAAAATTCATATTCCCATGCCCAGCAATTATTTCTTTTTGAATGGAATGCCAAGGAACACACAAAGATAGAAGTGAGGGACACAAGTGATCACTAGTTGCTTGATATGTAATATAACTGACTGTACTTTACAACATAGCAAACTACCTTGGGAGTGGAGACACAGGTGTCAAGCTGACCTAGTCAAGAATTCTTTCTAGGGAAGCACATATACAGAACTAGACAGAGATTACCAGAAGGACCTTGGCTCAAATATTTTTCTCCTTCAGATTTTTTTTTTCCCTTTGAAAATTGGCTAAGGTCAATAAACGTATTTTAAGATATACATTTTCTAAAAGGGAGAATTAGGAATCATTCAAACTGGATTAACAGCCAGCTGATAAGAGGCTGGCAGACAGAAATCAGAGTAGTACAATGAATAGAACACTGACTCTGAAGTCAGAGGGCTCAAATTTCACTGCTGGAAAAGTGCTACTTTTAGGATCTTAGGCACTTTCCTTCTTGAGGTCTCAGTTTCCTCCTATAGAAAATGAGGTTGGACTTGATCACTCCCAAGGCACCTTTAATCTCTAAATCTATATATGATACTCTCATATAACCCAGACCTCAAATGATTGATGTCTGACTTCTCTATCACTTTGTGTCTCAGGACAGTCAACCAGCATTTATTAAGCATCTATCATGTGCCAGGCACTGTTGTAGGTACTAGGGATGCAGAAAAAAAGGCCCAAAACAAAGAGCCCTGATTTGAAGTAATTTTCATAGTTTAATGTAACTGTATTTGTTTCTTTGTCTAAATGCTCTTCCTATATCATAGATCTAATCATAACAACATCCATACTAAATAAACAGTTGCTACTATATCCTCTTGGATCAAAACCAAAATCTTTTGTTCAGCATTTAAAACCATTTATAGCCTGTCCCTCCCCCTTTTCATTCTTCCTAAACAGCAACCCACACCCTACTCTGCAATCCAGTCACTGGTATCCTCGCTGTTCCTTAAACAAGACATTCCAGATAGTAACTTGGGGCATTTTAACTGGCTGTTCCTCATGCCTGAAGTGCTCCTCTTCCTTATCTATGCCTTCTGGCTTCTCATATTCTACAGGAAGCCTTCCTCAATCCACCTAATTCTAGTGCCTTCTCTTTGATGGCTATTTCCAATTTATCTTCTATATAGCTTGTTTTTATATAGCTGTTCTCGTGTTATCTCCCTCATTAGAATGACCTTTTTTTTGGAAGCAGGAATTTTTTTTTGTCTTCCTTTGTATCCTCAGCATTTAGCACAATGCCTGACACACATAGTAAGCGTTTAATAAAGTTAATTTGCTATTTGTCTAGTCCAGGGGTAGGGAATTTGCAAACTCTAGGGCACATGGGGTCCTCTAGGTCCTCAAGTGCAGCCCTTTGACTGAAAAGACCTAGAGGGCCACATGTGGCCTTGAGGCTGCAGGTTCCCCACCCTGATCTAGTCTGTCTCTGTCTCTGTCCTTATGTCTACTTCTTTGTCTCTGTTTCTTTCTGTCTCTGCTTCTGTATGACTATTTCACTGTCTTTCTTTCCAGGGAATTTTTATAATCAATATATTTATTCAAGAGAGTTTTAAGTGTTACTATTATTCTTACATACTATTAGAACTGTCTTCTATTCTGCTTAATATTTTAGAAAAATTTTAATGACTTTTTAAAATTTTGTAGTGACTTTATAAAAAAAGGTTATTAAATAAATACCATAAAGTGAACAATTTAACACTGTATTATTTGAGAAGTGAATGGAAATAGTATAGAGAGACTATGTCATTTTAATTTTTCAAGTAAAATAAGATAAATGATTTTGCTTTCAATAATTTCCAATCAACATTAATGTAAATCATTTGCTGGTACAAAACATTGGCAATATTTAAAGTCCATTAATTATGCAACTTAAGTGATTATTAACTTTCAGCTAAAAGTGATTTGAGCACCTAGAGCTGCTTCTGGGACTTAACATGCAAAATGCCTTCTGGTTTTCTATGGAGGAATTTGGCACCTCTGGAAATCAGAGTAGTAATTCTCCTAGGAAGGGGTAATGGACTCTGCATTTTGCTATTGAGTGTAGACAGCAATACATTATCACACAAACTTATTTCCTAACATAAATGTAGAGAATCTAATAGGATATAACCTCCAAGGCAGCAGATAAATCCTAAAGGCAAGGATGGTCAACTATCACCTTAACAATGAAGAAAACAGAAAAATTGAGATGCAACTCATTAATCATTTACTAATTGTCTACTATATAGAGAGAAGACTGTATGGGGTGCTGGGAATTGATGTCAAGATTTTAAAAAAATAGTTCCTGTTTTCTTAAAACTCAGATTCTGGGGGTAGTAGGGTAAGAAAGTAGAAAGAGGGGTATGTACAGAAATAAATAACTACAATACAAATTAGTATAAAAGTTTGTAGAGAGGTATAATTTGCTATGTAATATTCAAAAAGAAAAAAATTGTCAGTAACTGAAGGAATCACAAATGGTTTCTTGGATCAACTTGGACTTCAAAGGATGGATAGGAATGCCAAAGAGAAAGGGTAAAGATGTACATATAACGAATATACCAAACAAAGACAAGCAAATGTCAAAGTACATTTTGTAAGTGGGGAGATAGAGAACAATCCAATTTGGTTGGAGTACTGAACAGAGAATAATAACACTGAAATAAGTTGCTAAAGATAGAGCAATCCCAGAATCTGCTGAGCTTTGAAAGAGAGGCTAAGGAGCTAGAATTTTACTTGATAGATATTTGGGAACCATTGAAGTATTTTGAGCTTGGAAGTGCCATGAGTAGATGCATTATGTGGCATCATTGTGAAAGATTGGGTTGGATGGGGGAAAGTGTTTAGTTGAGAAGACTTATTAGGAGATTATTACAATAAATGTACAGGCAGGTGATAATGAAGATGCTAGCAGTATGGGAGAGAAGAAGAGTCATATTTGGGAGGTGTTTTGAAAGGCTGAAATGAAAAGGCCTGGGTAACTGAGTTTGAGAGGTGAGGCATAGAAAAAAACAAAGATAACACTGAGAATTTGAACATGGGAGAATGAGTAAATAATGTAGTCACAAAGGAAAATCTTTTTTAAAAAAAAGAGAATAAGTTTAAGGAGAAAATAATATCAGTTTTGGATGTATTGAAAGGGTAGCTGGACTTTCAGTCAGGAGAAATGTAGATTGGAATCCTGATTTTGATTACACATGTGATGTCATGCCAAACATATTTCCATATTAGCCATGTTGCAAAAGAAAACACGAACAAAAGAAAACAATAAAAATAGATAAGTTTTAAAGTATGCTTTAATGCATAAAGATAAATCCAGGGGAGAGAATGAAATTTACAAAGGAGTATAAAACAAAGGGGAAAAAGTGGATGTAAAGAGAGAATATTACCTTAAGAGTTTGAGAAATCTACAAAGTTGGGAATGAGAGTTTTGGTTTTTCAGAATACCTTTCAGTGAGGTGAGAGAAACTTTCCATCAGGAAATACCATAGAACTGGAGACTCAGAATCTCAGGGTTGGGAGTTTGAGCCAATAATATAGATTTATCCCTGAGGTTTCCTGGCTCTGAGGGTACAGAATGAAGAAAGAAGGTTAATATTATAAAGTCTATTTGTTTTGACTGTTGTAGCTCCAAATATATCAGCTAGACTTACTCAATTAAAATATAAGCAAGCAACATGTCTTATAGCAGACGAAGTAATGGATATTTTAAAATGCCAAATAACGAGGCATATAAAAGGGCAGGGCGTATCAAATAATTAATTCTCAGAATACAGCCAAATATTTTCAGTTAGAATTTGATTTTGGCAGCTTGCTCCTATTTTCTGGTATTTGGATACTGACTTGCACATATCATGCTTGGTTGCCAAAATTCTAAGATCAGCCATTGAAAATCATCTACATTGGGGACATCATTTTCTGCCTTCTCACACTTACCCCATTAGTCTACACATACCCAAGTTTTTCATAAATGTATGTAGGTGGAGGGGTAAGGGAGAAGCATAAAGAAAAAGTTTATGGGGGCATGATGCCAAAACAACCATTCATTAAAACAACAAGTTAGTTTAATGATAGAGAGTTTCCAATCAGCTGAGTGAATTGAATGACAGTTTAGTGAAAAGATTGGATCAATAACCCCAAATGTGGCCTCTATAATTCTTTTTCTGGAGCTAGGTTCAGATTACTGATTTTTTAAATTTTTATTTTTTTAATAAAAAAGCAAAAGTAATTTAAAAAAACAGGGTTCAGGAATATGGGCTAGTCTTAAATTAGGGAAAGCTGAATAAAATGATAATACAAGCACATCAGCTAGTCTTAAGAGGGGCTAAAAACTAAGAGAGTTAAGGAAGGAAAAAAAGATCCTGTGCAAGGAACAAGAATTGTTCATTCTTGGATGCTTGACACTCCTCCACCTCTTTGACTACATCAAAACCATCATTGTATGCATTATAGGCTGATAGAACTAGATGCCCAAGAACTGATTCCTCTAACATTTGCATCATGAGATTTAACACTCTGTCATGTACCTCCTCGTGGACTGGAGAGAAATAGGCACCAACACAGTACATTTGCCAGATTCACGTAGTTTTAAAATGTTTGCTTGAAGAAGTTTGCTTGTTGAGTCATTAATGTCAATTGATGATACTCCTGTTGCAACCGCTGTCAGATTTCCTTGAAAATGAGATGCTTTGATTCAGTATATGGGACTAAAACAGTTCAAATAAGCAGTAAAAACCACTCATTCCTTTGTATTTTTAAATAGGTAGGTACATTGATGAAATACACACCCTGTTGCTTGTCTATAGAATATTGAAATATACTGTGTACTTAAGTTGTGTTTTTACAACCCACCCAGTTTGGGTGTTATCCCCACTTTCAAACATTCTTCCTGTTGCTTTTAATTCCTTCCATCGATGTTGAGGATGTTACCAGTAATTCATTACATCAATGAAATCATAAGACTCAGTCCTCATCACTATCTTCCTTCTTTAGAATAATTCCAAATTACTGTCCAGAATGATTGGACCAATTTGCAACTCCAATAACAATATTCAAGTATGTTTGCCATCTCTAGTCTAGGGGTGGGGAACCTGCGACCTCGAGGTCACATGTGGTCCTTCAGGTCCTCAAGTGCGGCCCTTTGACTGAATCCAAACTTAGTAGAACAAATCCCCTTATTAAAAAGATTTGTAATGTAAAACTTGGACTCAGTCAAAAGGCCTCACCCAAGGACCTAGAAGGCCACATGTAGCTTCAAGGCTGCAGGTTCCCCACCCCTGCTCTAGTCCCTCCAACATTGACTACTTTTATTTTTCTTCACCTTTGCTAATTTTTTGGAGTGCGAGGAAAAACTTTAGAGACATTTTGCTTTGCATTTATCTTGTCTGTAATTTAGAGCAATCTTTCATATTCTTAATAACTTCTGAACTTTATTTAGAAAACTTTTTGTTTCTATTTTTTAACCACTTATTCATTTGGGATTAATACTTGGTCTTACTTATCTTAATTCCTTATACATCTTAGATATTAAAACCCTGTCAGATATAATTAATATTGTAATTTCCCCTTTTGATTGTTTACCTTCTTATCCTAATTCAATTGATTCTACATGACAAAAAAACTGTTTTTTTAGATTTCATGTTATCTTAATTCTCTATTTTCCTTTTATGTTATTTGCATGGAGATTCTTAGCCTTTTTATTCTATCCAAATGATATTTTTCTTGGTTGTCATTGTTATTTGTCTAGCACTTTAGAGGACCCCCTTGGCAGGTTGATCAGCAAAATATTAAATCTACAAATATTCTATAGTATAATAATTCTTACTATATTTGTATGGCCCACCCATGAGCAGTGAATTTCCCTCCAATTATTTCAGTCATTCTCTATTAATTTAAGGTAGGGATCTTAAATTCCTTATTTTTTTAATGGACCACTTTGGCAGTTTGATAAAACATATGGATACCTTATCAGGATACTGTATTTAAATGTATAAAATAAAATGCACAGAATTCAAAGGAAACCAATTATGCTGAAATATATTTACCAAAATATTAAAGAAAAACAAGTACCTAGTCACCATGTTAAGAATCTCTTGTTCAAGGAATGTTTTACAATTGTATTCAATTTAGTCTTGAATATGTTGACTCCCAGTTTTTTTTAATATATATTTTCAGTTATTTTAATGAGATTTATCTTTCTATTATGTTCCTTAGATTTTGTTATTGTTATATAGAAATACTGATCAGCATTGATTATTTATTTTGTATCCTGAAGCTATCACCTCAATTAATGTTTTTTTTTTTAATTTTGCCAGTCCTATGGGGTTTTCTTTTTTTTTTTTTTTTTGGTGAGGCAGTCGGGATTAAGTGACTTGCCCAAGGTCACACAGCTAGTATGTGTCAAGTGTTTGGTCTGAGGTCAGATTTGAACTCAGGTCCTCCTGACCTCAGCGCTGGTTCTCTATCCACTGTGCCACCTAGCTGCCCCACTCTATGGGGTTTTCTAAGCAAAACATTATTTCATCATCAAATAAGAAGCCTTGATATTAATATGTTTTAAAATGCTTTC
The DNA here is from genome assembly GCF_900497805.2 of Vombatus ursinus. Lineage (NCBI taxonomy): Eukaryota > Metazoa > Chordata > Mammalia > Diprotodontia > Vombatidae > Vombatus > Vombatus ursinus. The sequence continues at coordinate 30,965,363 of NW_020954559.1, forward strand.
TAATATTGTAGTATACAGAGATGTATACACATATTTTTGCACATATATGTATATTCAAGGACATAGGGGTGTGTATATGTGTGTATTTACATAATTTCTGTGTTTTGACATTCAAAAAGTTTTTAGTGACCATTAATCACTATATTGAATTTGGAAATATCTGAAGTCAGGAAAGACACAAAATTCTGAGATACCATAATTGTTTAAAACATAATCATAACAAATAAATGATAGACTTAATCTTCCCATTTAACATCATATTGCAGAACATTGCAGAATACTAAATATAAGCCTATGACGATAATTTTAGTTCATAATAAAAGTAAAATTTTAAAAATGTCATTGCCAGTATATTTACCTAGTCTGATTCTAGTGTTTATTACTAAAGTTCAGTTGGTGATGTTATTAAAGAGTCTTATCTATCCATCATCTTGAAAGATAGTCAAGTGAAAGAACTAAGTCCATAAAAAGATAACTTTAGAATTAAATTTTTCAAAAGCAAACACTAGTTTTATTCACTTTCTGCCTTAGGACATGGTGGCTGAATTTGTTTTCTAGTACAATTCATTTTTGCCTCCTGGGTGCTAATATAAGGCATTGTGACTTCTTGTGTAAAATACACCATGGGTGAAGGCAATTTTCTGTTATATATGCAGAAAATGTCAGAAATGTCTCCTCAATTTCACTGGACATTTTGAAAAATTACACATATATCCAGAAAATAAATCATATCTTGAAAAATGTTCTGTTTTGTTTTCAATCAGTGTCATTTTCTTATCATGTATATCAAACTTTACCATTTTTCTGCAAGTAACTTTATAAATAGGAATTAGAGTTAGAAAGCATGTCATATCAAGGGGAAAAAGAGAAAAAAGGTAAGTCAGGAAATGTAGATCCTAGTTCTAGCTCTATGCCTAACTTGCTATGTCACAACTTTGATGGACAACTTTCCTCATCAGACATTCAGTTAAATAATAATGTTGAATTGTGTGAAATTAGGGTTGGATTGGGCACCAAGTACCTTCCAGCTAAAAAATTCTATGCTTTCTAACATCTACTCCATTTGTTTTGCTTTGAATTTTTACTCTTCCTGAAATGTTTATAAGAGAGTATGGAATTAATAATTTTAATCAATTTAAAGGTTAAATATTTATTTCTTAAAATATTTTAAATTCCAGAGTAAGGAAAATCATATCCTAAAATTCAATTATCCACCTATTTAGTATTTATTGTGAGTTGACTATGTATAAGACACCATTTTCTTGTTACTCAAGGGAATACAAAATAAGGTTGAAATAATGCTTGACTGCTAGAAGTTTACAACCTTGTCATAATCATGTCATAATCACTTGAAATAATCAAATAACAATATACAATAGAATATGATAAATGCCAAAATGTGGATTAAAGATAATAATGTTGTGTCAGTTGAGAAAATGGGGAACTTTTTGTGGGATGCAGCAGCTGAAAAAGGTCTTATAAATGACATCTGGGCTCTTCTGGTGGGTAACATTTAAATAATCAGTCAGACACTTATTAATCGAATGACCCCAAGAGCATCACTTAACTTCTCTCAGATGCATTTTCCTCATCTGTAAAATGGGTGTAGTTATAACACCTGCTTCTCAGAGTTGCTATGAGAATCACATGAGATGACATATGTAAAATGTTTTGCAAACACTAGAGGGCAAAATAAGTTGTATATATTAATAGTATTAATAAACCAAGCACCTACTATATTCCAAACACCTTGTTACATACTAGGGTTACAAAGACTTGAAAAAGAAAGAAAAAAGAAAAAAATGAAAGAATCCCTGTTCTCAAGGTATTCTTTGATTCTCATATTCTCTTCATAACTTATATTCTATATCACAAAGTAGGGTCTATTCCAGGGGTGTAAAACTCACAGAAATGAAAGCCTGGGGGCAGCTAAGTGGTGCAGTAGATAGAACACCAGCTCTGGAATCAGGAGGACCTGAGTTCAAATCCGACCTTAGACATACAACACTTACTAGCTAAGTGAATTTGGGCAAGTCACTTAACCCCAATTGCCTCACCAAAAAAAAAAAAAAGAAAAGAAACCCTGTAACCAATTGTCTTAGAAAACCACAGATGAACATTATCTATGTTGCACTGGATTTTTATTTATTTTATTAAACATTTCCCAATCATGTTTTAATCTGTTGTGGGAGTTTTCCATGAGTTTTACTCATCTTGTCTACTCCATAATACTCCATAATAAAACTAGAAAACACTTCACCCCCCCAAATTATAAATCAATCAGTTTGTTGAACAAGTCAGTACTTTGCATAAGGAAAATAAAACAAGTAAAAATGAAACCAAGTTTCAGACATAACTATTCCATTACTAACCATACACTGTCTTATCTCATGAAGAAGGCAGCCCAAGACTTTATGCAATGTTTCTATATCTATTAACTTTTGATTTAATAGACAGGACTATGAAATGATTTCAACTTCACAACGCAAATACGGGTTATAACCTCTTCTGTTCTTCAGAGCCTCTCTCAGGAAGTGACAAATAAAATCATGGGTGATGGAAATAGTTGAATAATGAATTGAATACTAATCTTAAATAGTGTCAAACATCACTCTATTTATATATTTTATATCTTGAATAGCTATTATGTTAACTAAATGCACAGTGTCCCGTAATAGTAAAGAAAGAAAGTGTAATTTCTTATCATTTGATGTTCTTTATTGTTTCTATCTAATACTAGCCTTAAAAAATAACTGGATCACTTGACTACTTATCGTCAGAAGGAGCAGCTCAGCACCCATTTCATTAAAAGGAAGAATGCTGTATTTAGCAAGCATTTCTGAACAAGTAGGTGGTAAATGATAAGTAACCCTATCCAGGTCATTTCATTCACATACTTGGGAGATTCATTTTGAAGCCAAATTATCCTGATTGGCTGATCAGGATTCAGGTCTACTTCAAATCAGATAATCTGTGAGAGCAATTCTGAGGTTTTTCTATGGTTGCATCAGTCAGCTGGTAATCTAGCCTTAAATTATTTTGCCATTTGTATAGGAGAAACAAGATGTCATACTAGAAAGAGTGCTGGATTGTAGAATCAGAAACCTTGTTTGAGTTCTGGCTCTGACCCTAACAACCTATGTTACCTTAAGTAAATCACTTAACTTCTTTCAGCCTTAGTTCCCTAATATGTAAAATGGAGAATTTATACTAGATGTCCTCTAAGATCCTTTCTGGCTCTAAACTCATGTTTCATGATAAACAGTATGTGAGAAAATACAGACTTTTTTTCTTGGAAAAAATATTGCCTCTGCCTGAAGATATCTTTGTTGCCTGCATTCATGCTGAAGCAGGTAAGTATTCTGTTAAGTCAAGATTGAAAGTTTATTATAATTTATTATTATAATTTTATTATATTATTGTATGATTTAGTATAATATTATTTGATTTTACCTCTAACATCTGGTGTCCAAAGCATACAACTCTCAGTTAAATTGCATGTACATATTATATTTATATATGCATATGCTTAATATGCATTAACATATTTTCATATAATTGAAAGCAATAATATATACATATATGTACTCTAGATAAAATAGATAATGGTTAAATAATTTGGTGAATTACTAATGGCTGCCAAAGGCATCTGCTATTTGAGAGTAGCAATATATAATTAATGTACAAACCATCCATTTTTCTATAGTCAAAAAAGTTTATTCCTAAATTAAATTATATCATGAGAAAAAGCAAAGCACCTTCAAAGATAAGCCTTCTTTGAATTAGGACTTAACCCTATCCCTTCAAACTTCACAAAGGATCAATACAAGAATTATCCATTTTAACAGCATTCTTATTTTATTTTTGGTAATATTATATTGAAACTATTATCCACGGTAGTGTCTAATGTCCTTTACACAAGAATTCAAGTGGTAAATTACTCTATGAATTCAGTTCTAGGAAAAGTTTTTTCTCTGCAGATGAATGAGTGCTTCTTTTTGTTAGGTAATGAATGCTATGTAACTTGATATTTCCTTCATCCAGGAAACAGTGCTAAATTAAATGGCCAAATAGTTAGCATTATAGCTATTCCTGTATCTGACAACAATTACTCTTCTTTTTTTCCACACAGATGGTTTCCATTCTGTTATTATTCTTAGATGTCCCATATTGTATATTATTTTACTTTTTTTGAGCAATCTAAATTGCTTATAAAGATGCAGGTAAAAATCAAGAAAAGAAGGAAGCTAGGAATAAGAAAAATAAAGAGAAAAGAATAGATAAGAAAGAGAAGCAAGAATAAAGAAACAAATAAAGAAAAAAGAAAAACATAAAGGAAGAAAAATGCTAAACAACTCAGAAAGGTCCTGGTACTCATTGAAATCTCTGCCATATGGATTCACAAGTTATACAGATCTCCTTTGAATTTGAACTTCCTCATCTTAGAAGAATTAGTTGATCCCTAAGGTCCCTATCAGGTCTTAAATCCTGAGTCTAAGTCTGTATTGGAAGACAATAAACTTGTCTCTCATTATACTTTCTAGAGTTTTAGTCAATTTAAGTGAATCAAGTGATTAATTTCATTTTAAAAAAATTTTCCATAATATCATTTTGATTTATTCTTTTCAATTCCTTGATTCCTTCTGCAACTGTAGTCGGAAGGTGAGAACTAGTTATGCCATATTTTTGCCTCAGGTTTGGCCATTTTTAATTCTTTGTAGTTCACACATTTTCTAGCTATTTAAACAGCTATTTAAATTCAATGATAATAAATTAGTTTTCTACATCATTTTCACATATTTTCTAGGTCCACTTAGACCTATAGAATCATTAACCTGAGGTTAACTGCATTTGAATGTAATCAATTTCCTTTGTAATCCTATCAATTTTATTTCATGCATTTAAACACATCATTCTGAGAAGGGATCCCTATATATGCTTCATCAGACAGCCCAAAAGGTCCATAGTACACACAAAAATATTGAGAACCTTTGACCTGACAAACTATCAAGGAGTTGGGTTGAGGTGATGAATTCACTTTAAGTTTCACCTCCATTTTATGTTAGCCTTCAAAACTGATGTACATAGAGAAAGTCCTACTGTTATTTAATTAAAAGGTAAACCAGAATATTTACAATATAGTGTAAAATTAAAGCCATTACTTAATTGCAAATAGAAATTTAAATGTTATGAATGAGGAACACAGTTGCCCAAATGTCTAGCTCTGGGGGTGCTTCAGATCATACTTCAGGCAAAATAACCCGCCTGCTGATACTGACCTCAATGAATAATCAGGAACATATGGTGATATAACAACCACTAAGTGGATCATTGGGCTAAAGTCATTCAGGTTTTTCTTAATAAAAGTTGCTTATTAAGCACTATAGAAAATTTACAGTGAGAATATATGCAGACATGATTACAAAACCAGCTGTATATATATATATATATATATGTGTGTGTGTGTGTGTGTGTGTGTGTATACATACACACATATATATTCTATGTGTACATATATATGATAAATTCTGTGAAAAATCTTCTCTACCAAACACAAAAGCAGAAACACATTAGGAAGTGGCAGGAAGTCAAAAGCATTACCTAATAACCCTGCATCTCCCAGTGGAATTGATGGACTCAGTATAATAATATTCTATCAACAGCATACATAAGATTTGGTAACAGAACCAGAATAATATTGAAACATCTGTTGAGAAAACTACAGCTGTCCTTCTTATCCTGGGAGCTGATTTACAAGAAATATTTATTAAACTGAATTTCCAGGTTGGAAGTCTCAGTGTAAGTGTTTGAAATCAGGTAAAATTTCATTTGGATTTAACTCTGAAATTATACTACATCCATCACTGAATTAACTGGGGCCAATATTTCCAACTCAGAGTTTGATGGGAGTATAAAATACATTGGAGTACAGACGTGATAATTTATATATTGGCTATATGTGCTCTCCTTATGTGAAATCACCAGTAAAACAGATCTGCTCTTCTAATAACAAATATAGCCCTTTGATGGCAACAGCTTTTATAACTACTGTAAGAACCAATTTCTGACCATATTTGTACTAGGAATGGCATGCCAGATGGGCAAAATTTTTTGCTTGCTTTCTTGGTCATTGATAAACGACAATAAACAACATTGATAAACAGTAGTCCTCAACTCCTATTTGCGTTACCATTATGAATTGTGTATGTGTGTGTGTGTGTCTGTCCCTGTATACCTCTCTCTCTCTCTCTCTCTGTCTCTCTCTCACCTTCCATCTCTCTGTCCATCTTTGTGTGTGTGTGTGTATGTGTGTGTGTGTGTCTGTCCCTGTATACCTCTCTCTCTCTCTCTCTCTGTCTCTCTCTCACACACAAACACACATACACACACACACACAAAGATGGACAGAGAGATGGAAGGTGAGAGAGAAGGGAAATTAGATCAACAGTGTCAGGTGAAATTGTAAGTAGTGTGTTTTCGATATTGTGATGGGGCTACCATTCAAATGCTTAGTATTTATCTTGACTCTGCTGGTAATTGACTTCAGGACTTCCTGAAAATTATTTCCAATGTCAATAACTTAATTTCTATAGAAGTCAAATTCCTACTTTTTTTTTTGCTATTTGCATGATTTTTCTTTTTCTTTTTTTTCTTTAACAATTTTGATGGTTTATTCCCATATACTTTTATATCTGAATATAAAAAGAAAATAACTTTATAAATTTGCATCCCTCATGAAGAAATGCATAAGTGGTATTACAACAGTATGTCATTATTTAAAACTAAATATTTATGTAAAAATCTTCCTCCTTTTATAAAAAACCAGGACTAAAACAACAGGACAACAATAGCATTGATCCCTTAATATTTTTAGACCCTTTGTCTGAAAACATCAAGTTAGTCACAGATTGGTTTTGTAATGACAATTAAATTGAAAATTTTTTTTGTTATTTGAAAGATAAACTGGATCCTCTAAAAGGGTAGATGTATAAAACCAAAAATGTGAAAAACAAACAAAACCCAGGTAGTACAAAAAGAAATTTGAAGGTCAAATCATTTCTTTGAAATAACATTTGTGATACTATAGTTTCAAAGTTAAAAACTCCACCTTTCCTTTATGTCAACTAACAATAAATGACAAAAGTAGAAAATGACATATTCTATCTATCATTCAGATGATATTAGCTAATTTTGTTAAATGTTTTCAGGAAATGCACTTTGCAATGTCATTTATCTGGATGTTTATTGCAAAGCACCAGCTATGTCAGAGCAAAATGGTTTTGTCATTGTTCAGTTGTTTCCGTCATGTCTGTCTCTTTGTAACCCAATTTGGGATTTTCTTGGTAAAGATACTGGAGTGGTTTGCCATTTCCCTCTCCAGATCACTTTACAGATGAAGAAACTGAGGTAAACAGGGTTAAGTGACTCGCCTAGGGTCACAAAGCTAGTAAGTGTCCGAGGCTGCATTTTAACTCAGGTCTTCCCAACTCCAGGACCAGCAGTCTATCCACTGTACCCCCTACCTGCCCCTAAACAAAATATATCTATAATTTAAAAGTGAAGTGATAATTTCTCATACTCATTACAGGTTGCAGAGGCATAGATTGCTGGGAGTATGTTTCATTGAAAGGAGTACCTGCATTGATGATATGGGCCTAACATTTTGAAGTGCTGATACTTGCTAAACATTTCACAAGCAGAATATATAGAATACAATTACCTGTTAAATGGTGTAATATCAAAGAGAGATGGACCAAAATAACAAATATTATTATGAATGGATTTTTGAAGTTATTTTAATCACGATGCTGTAGAAAAAAGAAGAAATTTAGAGAACAATTTATCTCCTTCTTCATCATCCAATTAATTTGGCAGATGAGGACTGGAACACTCAATAAGAGGGAGACAAAGGCATACAAAAACAAGATGACTATTTTCATCACCAGCAACATTTACTAAACAAATGCAAAGTGCATAGCCCTGTACAAGGTAGTAGGCATGCAATGAGATATGGACATATTACGAGCTTACACTATAGTTGGGTAAATGGGATCTATGAATATAAAGATAAATAATTAGAGGCTAATGTGGCATTGGCCTTGTCACTCAACAGCGGTCCTAAGAGGATGGATGAGAGACCAAGTTGAATGGAACAAGAGTTTATTCTCTTGGACTCTGTAAATCCAAGATAATCTGTCCAACTCGTTCATTCTTAGTCTGCATGGGGATATATCAAATATCCCTTCTGGTCACAAATATATTTATTTCAATCCCTGTCTCTTAATACATACAGTCCATCTCTTCTAATTTATCTCTCCTAATCTTATTTCATTCTATAATGTACTCCCCGTAATTACTTTTAACATTCTTTTTTATTATGGTGTCACCTGCAGCTGTTTCATGATGATAATGAGAAAGGGCCTCCTCCATGTATACTTTTGCAGACTTTTTCACATTACTCCTCTTCATGTACTGTGTATTCCAGCCAAATTGGCCTACTTACTGTGCCTTGAACTGGTATTTCAATAGCCCCTGCTGTGCCTTGGTACAAGCTGTTCTCTATATCTGCAATTCCTTCCTTCCTTGGACTCTTAAATCATTCTTCCTTTAATGCTTAACTCGGGTGCTATTTCCCACAGAAAGCCATTATTAATCTCCCTAGTTGTCAGCGCTCTCACTGTCAAATTATACATTTACCTGTCGGTGTAATTGATCTATTCTCCCAATAGAATGTAAGCTTCTGGAGGGGAAAAACAAAACAAGACAAAATAGAGAAAAAAATTATTTTTTATTGTGTCTTTCCAACCCCAGGTCCAGCATAGTGTCTTTAACATAATAGACCCTTCATGAATTAATGTGGACTTTGGTCGAATTGTTATGGTCTAGCATCATCATTAGTGTTTATATTGTCCCCGTCTATTATCTTCGTAAGGTATTTTTGAAGATTTTGACTTGTTTTATGATTTTAATGGAATCTTTACTGTGATGCTGAAATAAGTATAGCCAGTAAATAAAATGATGTACTTAAGAATCAGGAGCATCTGACTTCAAATCTTGTCTCCAATATTTATTAATTGCATGGCCCCAAACAAGTCATTTACCTTCTCTGGGACTCAGTTTCCTCATTTTACAAATGAGGAGTTTAGACTTCATTTCCTCCAAGGTCCCTTCTAGCTCTCAATAGGTGATTACATAAATGACATCCAATATAGACTGACATGATAACATTAACCATTGATTTCACCCTGAATCCTATAAAGGTGTCCCATTAAATAAAACGATATAACACCATTCATCATTATAAATAAGCCAGTCAATAATTGGTGAACTTTTTTATAGAAATGGAGGGGTTTATGGTTCAGGGACATATCAGTGCCATCGGAAATCATAGGTGGGTTGTCTTAAAGAAGAATAGGCTTAAGCCTCCGACCCTGGAGTCTGGAGTACCTGAGTTCAAATCTGGCCTCAGACACTTGACACTAGCTGTGTGACCCTGGGCAAGTCACTTCACCCCAATTGCCTCACCAAAAAGTAAAAAAAAAAAAAGAATAGGCTTATTGAGTAATGAAGATTAGGTAACAAAATGGTAGTAATTTGTATAATATACTTCCAGTTGCAAAAAATACATATAACAGAAACTTTTAAAGTAGTTCTTGATTGACTTATTAGTTGACATTGACAGACCCATTGCCCACAATTACCTGGACATAAATTGATCCATGAATGTCTTTAATAGAAATACCAAGTAATATCCTAGTTTTATGATACAGAATACTTTCAAGAAATATTTAGCAAGAAAAAAATCAAAATAATTTAACTTTTTTCTCCTATTTACTTCTTGAGTTATACTAAAGATCCTTATGAGCCTACAGAAGATCAGCTTACATTACACTACTTTTATCCAAATAAGAAAAAGTGTTTATTTTATCCAACTTGTAATATTCTGCAATATATTCAATATAAAAGAATAATAATATGATAGAACTTGTCCCAATGCAATTCTGAATTCCATAAAATATTATTATTATTTGCTTATGAGTTATCTTAGACCTTCCATGATTAAAAAAGAATAACACACAGATCATTTGCAGAATGTTCAAGCTGAACACTAATTTACTAGAGAAAGAATAACAAAGTTGTTCCTGGGGCCATGAATACTGTTGTAGGAATCACATATACCTTGTAGGTACTCAATAAACATTGATGTTTGAATGTGTGCCTAAATGAAACTGAAACATTCTGTCATTTCAGGAGAAGGATAATCATATCGAAATTTATGGTATCAGTATCATAAAGAATAACTGATTGATTATATTTGTTACTTTTCAACAATTTGCCTTGGCTTCATTTAGATGTCAACTCTCAAGCAGGTATTACTTAAATCATGTAGCAGTCCTTTTTCAGGAATTCTGTACACACAAAGGTACTGGACTGTGTAACACTAACCTTAAAACCATTCTAAAACCTATATTACTTTGCTAGTGATTTAGTGGAAGAAGACAGATATTTAAATGTTGCACTTTTGTTTTGTAGTTGAAAAAGGAAAAAAGGAAATTCAGTATGTAATTTAATAGGTCTTTTCCCAAGGAGGTAGCAAACATCTTGTTAGTTCACTTTGTGGATATGTTGCTAGGACACACATTCATGCTTTTGACAACAATGAGAATTAATGAAGAGTCAATTCAACTCAGGAAACATTTATTAGGGGAATACCATGTTTTGGATAGTATACATTATGCTAGGGATACCAAAATAGGTTGTATTCTCAAAAAGTTAACAATCTAGGAGTAGGAAGAGAGATACTTAAAAACATTAGAAGAAAAGTAATGTGTGTTAAGCACAAAGAAGGTGATATAAAGTATCAAGGGACATTTGAAGAGAGATCACTTTCAGTTCAGGAGATAATGGAATGCTTTTTGTAAAAGGTGGCATCTGAGTTAGGCCTTGAATGAAAGAAGGACTTAATTAAGCATGGATGGATGCAGGGAACATGAATGGATTCCATTTTAGGCATGAGTGGAGGGTGGCATGAGAACAGGTACAGAAATGATAAAAAGTGAGACAAGTAGAGTAGACAGAAATTAGTTTGCTTTTATTTCAACATAAACCCACAGGAGAGTTCAGTGAGATGAGGTTAAACTGTATCAAAGTAGTGGAACACTTTAATCTTGAATAAGGGATTAAAAGTTTGTAATTTCTCTAATAGTGCTATGATTTAATTCAATTGATACATGAGGAAGATTTAACAAACAACAATGGGAAAGAAGCATTGAAAAGAGAGAGACCAGAGTGAAGAAGACCAGACAGGGTCTATTAAAATGGTCTAGGTCAGAGGTGTCTAACATCTGGCCCTACCAGAACCAGATTAAAATGCAATTATTTAATAAACAAGGATATATTTAACAAAACATAATACATGTTAATACACCTTTTTCTAAGTCAATTTGCTGTCCACAGAGATTCTTATGTATGGGTTAGTGGGCCCCTGTTTCTATTTGAGTTTGACCTCACTGATGTTGGGGAAACTAGGTAACACAGTAGATAGAATACTCAGCCTAGAGTCAGAAAGGCCAGAGTTCAAATTTGACCTCACACACTTCCTAGCTGTGTGACCCTGGGTAAGTCACATAACATAACACCTGCCTGCATAAAACTGAAGAAGGAAATGGCAAACCACTCCAAATATTCATGGACAGTTGGTCCACAGGGATCATGAAGACTCAGACACAACTGAACGACAACAGTCACTTGTGTAGCTGATAATAAGAACTCACTTTTATAGAATGCTGTAAGTTGTGCAAGGCACTTTATTCATGATATCTCTGGGAGGAATGATAATTATTATTTCTACTTTACAGATAATGAATTGGGCTCAGAGAATGTGACCTGTTCAAGATCCTGGTATGATATGGACTTAAATAGCAGTATTTTAACTATAAAACTCTAAGTGCTTTTTTGACAGTTTCATGTTATTTCACTAGAGCACAGTGCTACAAAAAAATTCTAAGTCAGTGGTAGTGGTGGTCAAAAGTGTTGTATACTACAGAGGATTAAAGGGTTTGGGGTCTAGAGTGGAGGGCATTAAAGCCAAATTGCAGGGGATTAAAAATGAATGGATGGAGAGAGGATGAAGGCAGCAAGTGAACACAACTGTCTTGAGAAATTTTGATATTAAAAGGATGGAGGAAGAGAAACAGTATCTCAAGGGAAATAGTAGATTGAAAAATATATTTTCTTTAGGATGGGGGCCAGTTTCTCATATTTGTAATCACATATTCAGGAGCCAGGGAGATATAAAAAGAAAATTCTGTCTCGCCTTCAAATATCCCATGCTCTAAAATTATTCCTCCTCTCTTTGCATCTTCACTCTCAAAAAAAAGTAGTATACATTCTCTCTCTTCTGTTTATGTCAGCTATAAGAAGAGCAGGCTATTTAACCAATTCTGAATGAGTGAAAATAATAACAAACATTCAAGGACAGTTAGCACTTTATGAGAAACTGATTATCAAGACAAATAATTCTAATTGTGGTAGAATATCTAGCAAGCATGAAAGATATTTTAAGAGATTAGTACTGCATCCTTTGTTGACAACAGCTTTTCCTACTCTGTCTACTAGCCTACTCTTCATCTTCCATATACCTTTATACTGGCTGCCCCCTGTGCCTCCTTACTCCCAACTCTATTTTGCCTGGCTGCCTTCAACTTCCAATTTCAATCCTACTTCCTTGCTGCAGGCATTTTCCAGTCTCCCCAGCTGTTATTGCCTTACACTCTGAGATTACCTTCCATCTCCTCAAACATCTTCTACATACCTAATTATTTGCACTTTACATTTTCCATTACAATATGGCCTTCTCAAAGATAGGAATTTTACCTCCCATCCTCCCTTTTGGTTTTATATCACCAATGTTTAGCACAAGACCTGGTACACAATCAGTGTATAATAAATGCATGTTAGAAAATGCTATCCACATCCAAAGAAAGAAATATGGAAGTTGAATTGCTATTTTTTTCTCTTCTGTTGAGTTTTGTTTCCTCTTTCTAATGGTTCCTCCTATTGGTTTTAATTTTTACTTACAATATCACTAATGTGAAAATATGTTTAATATAAATGTAAATATGTAGCCTATATCAGATTGTGCACCATCTTAGGGAGAGTGGTGGGGAGGAAGGGGGAGAAAAATTTAAACTCAAAAACATATGGAAATGATTATTGATAAATCAAAATAAATTAATAAATTAATAAAAAATGCATGTTGACTGATTGACTCTGGGCACCACTAACTCTGTGTACATCACTCCTACTCCCTTATATGCAAAAAGAAAAGAAGTTGAAAGTTTCTCATACTATTTTTAAAAGGTTGAAAATTCCTGGCAAAAGACAGTATTTGAAATGAATTCTTGAGATCTATATATCATTGAAAGGTCTTAGCTCATTTCTCCTTTTACCATCATAAAATAAAGAAAACTAAAATTATTTCATGCAGTATTTATCTTTTCTAGCAAATAGTACTCCAAAAAAAAGAATGTATATTATTTCTAAAAGATTTGTGTTATTTCTAAAAAAAACACACACAACAACTTGCAGTTTAAATGTATGTGTGGCTTCCTATTGAGATTCTAAGAAAACTTAAGGTGGAAAATTTAATTATTTCTGATTTGTTTTCCTGTACACAATCAGCAAGACATTTCATAGAATAATTCATGTCTTAAAAAAAATACTATTCATGTTCTGATTACAAATGAGGAAGGAAAGGAACTAGTTTTCAAAGTAATGCAAAGTGGTGCAGTAATCTGACACAAAGATGGGTCTCCTGTATATAAAATTGCAAGTGAAAAGAGTCAAGTTTTCTCAGTATGATGATTCTGACATCATAAGAAAATTTAAGAATTGGTTGAAGCAATCCTATTTTTAGTTGAAAATGATGTGACTTCAATCTGAATGCAAAAAATTAAAAGTATAACTTAAAATAGTATCATTATAATTATCATCATTTGTAATTCTAGGACTGAATTAGATAAGAAATCTGAGGTGCAAACAAAGCTAATGCGACCAAGATTAGGAGGGGAGCAGAAAACGGGGAATTTTTACACTCAGTGTCTCTGATAAGGGCCTCATTTTGAAAATATATAGAGAACTAAGTCAAATTTATAAGAACACAAGTCATTCCCCAATTGATAAATGGTCAAAGGATATGAACAGGCAGTTTTCAGATGAAGAAATTAACGCTATCTATAGCCATATGGAAAAATGCTCTAAATCACTATTTTTTTAAGTGAGGCAATTGGGGTTAAGTTACTTGCCCCGAGTCACACAGCTAGCAAGTATTATGTGTCTGAGGCCAAATTTGAACTCAGGTCATCCTGACTCCAAGGCCAGTGCTCTACCCACTGTGCCACCTAGCTGCCTATAAATCACTATTAATTAGAGAAATGTAAATCAAAACAACTCTGATGTATCACATCACATCTATCAGATTGGCTAACATGACAAAACAAGAAAATGATAAATGTTGGAGATGTGGGAAAATTGGAACACTAATGCATTATTGGTAGAGTTGTAAACTGATCCAACCATTTTGGAGAGCAATTTGGAACTATGTCAGCTATAAAAATGTGCATACCCCTTGACTCAGCATTAGCACTTCTAGGGCTGTATCCCAAAGAGATCATAAAAATGGGAAAAAGACCCACATGTACAAAAATATTTATAGTAGCTCTTTCTGTGGTGGCAAAGAATTGGAAATTGAGGGAACACAATGACTTGTGTTCTTATAAATTTGACTTAGTTCTCTATATATTTTCAAAATGAGGCCCTTATCAGAGACACTGAGTGTAAAAATTCCCCGTTTTCTGCTCCCCTCCTAATCTTGGTCGCATTAGCTTTGTTTGCACCTCAGATTTCTTATCTAATTCAGTCCTAGAATTACAAATGATGATAATTATAATGATACTATTTTAAGTTATACTTTTAATTTTTTGCATTCAGATTGAAGTCACATCATTTTCAACTAAAAATAGGATTGCTTCAACCAATTCTTAAATTTTCTTATGATGTCAGAATCATCATACTGAGAAAACTTGACTCTTTTCACTTGCAATTTTATATACAGGAGACCCATCTTTGTGTCAGATTACTGCACCACTTTGCATTACTTTGAAAACTAGTTCCTTTCCTTCCTCATTTGTAATCAGAACATGAATAGTATTTTTTTAAGACATGAATTATTCTATGAAATGTCTTGCTGATTGTGTACAGGAAAACAAATCAGAAATAATTAAATTTTCCACCTTAAGTTTTCTTAGAATCTCAATAGGAAGCCACACATAACATTTAAACTGCAAGTTGTTGTGTGTGTTTTTTTTAGAAATAACACAAATCTTTTAGAAATAATATACATTCTTTTTTTTGGAGTACTATTTGCTAGAAAAGATAAATTCCCAATTGGGGAATGGATGAGCAAGCTGTGGCATATGAATGTAATGGAATATTATTGTGCTATAAGAAATGATAAGGAAGCGGACTTCAGAAAAAAACCTGGAAAGACTTGTACGAACTGATAGCTGAGTGAATTGAGCAGAACCAGGAGAACATTGTACACAGTAAGAGCCATGTTGTTCAATGACTAACTTTGATAAACTTCTCTCTTCTCAGCAAGGTAAGGATCTAAGACATCTCCAAAAGTCTCATGATGGAAAATTCTATCCACATCCAGAGAATGAACAATGGAGTTTGAATGCAGATTGAAGCATACTATTTGCTCTTTTTTTTCCTTCTGTTTTGTTTTGTTTCTTCTTTCTTGTGGTTCCTCCTATTGGTTCTAATTCTTCTCTACAACATGGTTAATGTGAAAATATGTTTAAAAAATATGATATAATGTTCTATAATGTACCTACCAATGATGTAACTACCAGCCCATCTATGAGAAATTGATATTTCTCCAGTTATCTAGATGTCTTTATTTCTGTGAAAAATGTTTTGTAATTGTATTCATATATTCTCTGGTTGGAAGGAAGACTCCCAAGTATTTTATATTGTCTGCAGTTATTTCAAATGAAATTTCTCTTTCTGTCTCTTACTACTGGGTTTTATGAGTAGCATATAGAAATGTTGATGATTTATGTGGGTTTATTTTATATCCTACAAATCTGCTGATGTTGTTAATTGTTTCAATTAGTTTTTGGTGTATTCTTTAGGGTTTCCAAAATATATCATAATATCATCTACAAAGACTAATAGTTTTGTTTCCTCATTCCCTATTTTTATTCCTTCAATTTCTTTTTCATGTCTTATTGTAATAGATAGCATTTTTAGCACAATATTGAATAATAGTGGTGATAATGACATCCTTGCTTCACCCCTAATCTTATTGGAAAGACTTCAAGTTTGTCAGTATTACATATACTGCTTGCTCTTGGTTTTAGATCAATACTACTTATTATTTTAAGAAAGGCACCATTTATTCCTATGCCTTCTAGTGTTTTTAAAAGGAATTAGTGGTGATTTTTTTCAAATGCTTTTTCTGAAATCTGTTGATATAATCTTATGATTTTTATGATTTTTGTTATTGATATGGTAAATTATGCTGATAGATTTCTTTCCCTAAATTGTAAATTTAACCACACCACTCTCATACTCATTAAACTTGTATTCCACCCTTGTGGCCTTCAGAATCAAACTTAAACTCTGTCTAGCACTTGAAGCACTTTACAAAGTGGCCCCAACTTACCTATTTTTCTAGGTTTGTTGTTTTCATACATAACTCTCTTTCACGTACAGGAACAGCATGTGTGCACACAACCCCCTCCCCTCATTCTCTGCCTCTGTCTGCCTCTCTCTTGCACATACACACACACACACCTCTGTCCAACCAAACTAGCTTTCTTGCTGTTCCTTACACAGAAGTTCTTTCACTTCTTGCCTCAGTTCCTTTGAATTGACTGGCAATTCCCTGTCCACTTTTGTCTGGAAATTCACTCCTCAACTCCACTTCTGACATCCTCGTTTCCTTCAAGGCCTAGCTAAAGTACCACCTTCTACATGAAGCTTTTCCTGATCTCATTCAAGTAAGAGTGGTCCCCACTTAACTGCCCCCTCCACCTCATCACTTGCAATACCATCAATCTAATGGTGTCCCAAAAGGCAGTTTTAAGCTTCAGCAGCCACATTAAAGCTCTCCAAGCTTAAAACTTCATTAAGCCTGTTTATAGGCACGTTGCCTCCCCCAGTTGGTTATAAACTTTTTCAGGGTAGGAACTGTTTGCACTTTTGTGTTAGGATCTTCAACTTGTAGTGTAGTGTCTGACACATAGTAGAGGACAGGGACAAGGAGTGGACTGTGTTTTCACTTGGATAGAAAACTCATTGGTGAGGAAATTCTCTATAGCAATGCAGATTTGTACCTTTTCTGCAATTTATAGTCTTAAAGGGTTTAATAGAAGATTGAGAGGTTAAGTGACTTGCCTAGGGTTGCACTGCAGGGTATGTAAGTAGTACTTGCATTCCTGGTTCTCCTGGTTTCCTGGCCAGCCCTCTATACACTATGACACTCAGCCTCTCCTGGCACAGAGTAGGCACACAGTAAATACTTGTGTATTGATTGGCTGATGTGTTAACAAATGCACATTTTCCCCACCACTTTAGTGGGTAAGGATGAGCAATGCCAAATGTGATGTGGTGTAGTCTAATGAACATATCAGGAGGTCTTTCTACAGTGACAGGGCACTGATTAATAGCCAAGGAAAAGGTTCCTCTGAAAGGGCATCAATTAGCCTCTTAATTCTTTGTATTAGGGCTAGCAATAAAACAACAACAAAAACTGTAATGTAACATAATTTATACCTGAGGAAGAATTTATAACCAAACATATTAGATGGAGTTTCTTGATCATGATAGAGAAAAATAAATCCTCAATTAACAAGGTTATATTAAGCATCTATTATGTTCTCAGCCTGGGAAACAGTGAAAAACATTTATGAAATATAGGAAAAGGAGTAATTTGTCATTTTCACATTGAATTTCCTCTGACAAAAAATGACAAGTTTATTTACAAGAAGATAAATGTCATTTCTTTTGAACTGTAGTTTGCCCAGCAAAAGCAGTATTGTATTTTATGAAAACAGAAAAAAAATGCCTGAGGGGGAAAAACAAACCCACCATCTGCCAGCTCAAAATCAGGAGGTTTATTGTCTGAATTTGAAGAAAATGATTTGTATTCTTTTGTTATTACAAAAGTGAAAAAATATTTGGAATAGATCTATTTATTTCTAATATACATATTGATTTTCTCTATAAGAAATAAGAATGGAATATATTACAGATATGATTGTAACTGATCAGAGTTAGGATTCACTTTTATGCTTAAGCAAAACTTGTAGTTTCAAAGAATTCCATAATAGCTAATCCAAAAACATACATGGAGTAGAGGCTAGAGGTTACATTTATGGCAGTCACATAAGTTAAATCGGCTTCAAGTCAATGTTGCGTGATGAAGAATGCATTGATCACTAAATGAATTCTTTGACCAAGACAATCCATGGACCAAATGCATTCTTATATTCAAATTCTTTTTGAATTCAAATCATTTCAGATATATTAGGCCAACATGTCTAGAAAAGAAACCCAATTATTTCTAGAAGGAAATCTAATTTTTCTATTCATCAAATTTATATGAAGAAGAATGTACAAACCATACAATTTCTAGCCTGTTTTGAATAGTCACTCTTGTACTCCAAAACCTTCTGTATTGTCAAACTAAGAAAAATTAAATTCCTGTTTTGGGTATTTAAAGCCTTTAACAATTTGGTTCTAACTTACCTTTCCAGTCTTATTTCATACAATTCCTTTTCATTTCTGCAAACCATGGGGCCAGATTTGACTTTATTTGAAGAAAAAAAAGTCATAATGGTAAGTGCTATCCTAAAGTGGAATGGACTACCTCATATTTACTGTAGTAAGCTCCTGATTTCTGGAGGTGTTCAACAGGCTGAATTGTGGACTTAATGGGGATTTTGTAGATGGAATTCCTGTGTTCAATTATGATTTGCATTAGATGACCTTGAAAGCTTCTTCAAATGCTAAGATTCTATGAATTTATGCATTCCCATCACATATAATACTATGCTATATAAGTTGTCAAGGAAGGACCTCTTATAATCTCTTCTTGAGACAGAGACTGGAAAAAAAAACACATTGTCAACTTGAGGTATGTCTAAATCAATTCATAGGTATTTACTATGTCCAAGGAATTTTGCTAATTTTTAGAGATGCTACTTCCAAAAAGAAAAACATAAAAAAGTTTTAAAAACCTGAAAGAACTCTACAAACAGGACATGAGCTCAAGGAGCTTACCTTGTGATGAAAGAAGCAAGATGTTAGAAAAATAGGAATATTCAAATTGTTTTGTGACCCACTAAGGTACAGTGTTGTTATTGGATTGTATCAGTTGTATCCTACTCCCTGTGACCTCATCTGGAGCTTTCTTGGAAAAGATACTATAGTGGTTCACCTTTCTTTCTCCAGCTCATTTTACAAATGAAGAAACTGAGGCAAACAGGTTTAAGAGAGTTGCCCAGGGTCATACAACTAGTAAATTTTTGAGGCTAGATTTGAACTCAAGAAGAGGAATCTTTCTGACTGTAGGTCCGAAGCTTTATCCTCTGCACCACCTAGCTGCCCTTACATTATACAACACATGGTAAGGTACATTAATAAATCAGATCTAGTTTTAGGAGTATGATACTCTGGACATTACATCTAAAATATGATATGCGGTGGCAAAAGCAATATTCTACTATATTATAAATATGGAAAATAGCAAATAAACTTATTCAAATAAAATATATAAAAATATATACTACATATATATATACATACATACATGTTTCCTTTTTTTCCTTTTTGCTGTTACATGGAGAGGGCACTGGACTTTGAGTAAGGAAAACCTGGTTTAAATTCTGCTTCCAACTCTTATTAGCTGTGTAACAAGTCACAATGTTTCTGTGCTTCAATTTCTTCATCTGTAAAATGAGGGGTGGTGGTAAAATAGATTTCTTCTAAGGTACCTTTTAATTTTAAATCTATACTCACTTTTATAAGTGGGGATAACTAGGATTTTACTAGTTCAAGCCATAGAATCCTATGGAATCATAAAAATATTAAAGGCAAATTGAGGCCCATGAATTTAAGTAAAACACCACACCAGGGGCTCTTGATAAGCAGGCTATGGTTTTGTCATATGTTAGTGTACAATTTCTCTGTATTATAAAACTAAACTGTCCTTTGTCCCCGATTCTTGGAGAATTTAAGGAATGACCACCCATTTGAGGATGAGTTCCTCTGGAAAAGTAAATGAATACATTTTGATAAAAACTTGAGTCCCAAGAGGATGTTTTGCTTGCCTTCCTATTTTTCCTTCCATAAATTGCTTTTCACTTCATCCTGCTCAGCACAAGATCTTATCAATAGTGTCATGTTTTTATATGTCAGGGTGCCAGGAGTGAACTTTTTCAGAAAAGAGCAAAAAAAGAAAAACCTACAAACAAACAAAAAACCACAGTGTAGAATTCCTGTTACCTGAAGATCAGTACTGCCTATTATATGGGGAGGGGGAGGTAGCTTTATTGGCATGGGTTATGCATTTCTTTATATACATCTACTTAATACCTATGGTTCCATGCCTGAGGCAACTCCTGTATTCATAAACCTATCATTGCCTCTCCCTTTTAAATATGCATCACTCAACTATTATTTGCCATCTCAAGGGATTTGTCACTGTTCAAATTATTCCTTGTGGTCTGTAAACTGTGAATCAATTTTCACAAGTATGTCATGGGTCAGTGGCAGTCCTAAAGAAGGACAAGGAAGAGTGTGTGTCATCAGTGGAAGAAACAATTAACCCTTAGAAAGAGAATCAATTTTCTGTTTCACTTATTAAGCTGGGGCAGGAAAGACCTTGCCTCTAAGCACAATTAATTGTTCAATCAAATTCAAGGTTTCAGGGAAGTAGAATTAGATTGCAAAGATATGAAAAAACCTTTTGGCACAACTTTTCTTAGTTAGTGAAGAGCAATGCCCAAAACGTAATGACCTATTTGTGAGGTACGGAGCTCCCCATCAATAGAGATGATGGTTAAAAAAATGCAGAGACTGAAAAAGCAACTGTTAGGGTTTTTTGCTGTTGTTTTTCTTTTTTGGTTGGGACTTGTGATTTCATCAGTATGGGGAACTCAGGCATCACTTGGGAGGCTGGGCTAAGCAACATCTAGCTTCCCTTCCAACTCTGTGATTCTATTGTTCTAGACCAATTAGATGGTTCAA
The DNA here is from genome assembly GCF_900497805.2 of Vombatus ursinus. Taxonomy (NCBI): domain Eukaryota; kingdom Metazoa; phylum Chordata; class Mammalia; order Diprotodontia; family Vombatidae; genus Vombatus; species Vombatus ursinus. The sequence goes on from NW_020954559.1 coordinate 30,986,684, forward strand.
TGGGTCAACTAATTAATTAATTAATTAGTTAATATGGAACTGAGCTTGGAGTCAGGAAGACCTGAGTTCAAATCTAGCCTCAGAAACTTACTAGCTGTGTGAAACTGGGCAAGTCATTTAACCTCTGACTCAGTTCCCTAGACAATAAAATGGGGATAGTTTGAGTATCAAATATGATCATATTTTTCAAGTACTCAGCACAGTGCTTGGCACATAGCAGATGCTTAATAAATGTTTGTTTCCTTTCTTTTCCCCCTGTGCATATTTATGTATTGCTATGGATAGTTTTACAAGCTTTGGTTAAAGGACATAATTGATAAACATGTTCAGTCATCTTGCTTTTACTCCACTAGAACCAGGCATGAAAAGAATCCATGTAAATATTATGTAAATCTATTGAGATGATTTTAGCTTATGAAAATCAAATCATAAAATATTAACTGGACACCTGTTCTCCTTCTTGCACAGTACATACCATTGAAGGGGGAAAAAGATGTGAGAAAAGATGCCTACTCCCAAGGAGCTATTATTTTTATTGGCAAATCTAGACTTTCATACATAAAATGGTCAAAGAATGATGTAAGATAATATAATTAAATTATAAATTGTGTGTTATAGATGAGAGGTATCACACATAGGGCCTTGACATTGAACCAGATTAAAATGTCACTAAGAAATATGCAACAAAATAAAATTGCAATAGAACATAAATAATGTTAATATGTGGTCTTCTAAGTTGATGTGCAGTCTGCAGGGATCCTTATGGTTTAGTAGTCCCCTTTCTATTCATGTTTGACAGAATTGGAATAGACAATAAATGCAACTGAGTCAATTGTTTCAAAAGGAATGGCTACATTGAAAGAATGGGATTGATAAAGAACTCCCTCCTATGCTTCTCCTCCTGATTTGCCTATTTTTCTTAATAGTACTACAATTCTCCTAGTCATCCATACCCCAACATTTAGACATCATCTTTAACTCCTCCCTTTCTACCTCACCCACATTAACAAGTCCCATTGAGTTTTTTTCTATAATATCTCTCCTCTGACCTCTCTTCATTCCTTCTGTCACTAATCCAGTTCATATTTTCATTGCCTATCACCTGGATGATTACAATAGTCTCCTAAATTATTTCCTTTCCTTCAGTCTTCCCATTTGAATTCATCCTATGAGTACACAAATCCCTGTCAGACAAATCTTCCTAATGGACAAATCTGATTGAATCAGCCCCTTGGCTAACAGCTTTTGCCACCTCCCTTGCCTACTAAATTAAGTGCCAGTTTCTAACTTTGGCATTCAAGACCCTGCATGATCTGACTCAAATCTAACTTTGCATCCATATCTCACTTGGCTACTTGCTAGAAACTTTCATAAAATGTTTAATGGTATGAAAGAGTGAAATGATAAGCTAATGAGACTCTTGGATTAGCTCTGGATTTCTGCTACCCACACTATTCCTGTCCACAGTGCCACAGATAACTGTGTCACTTGTATGTGGATAAAGCTGAAGAAGTAATGTGCCTGGGTGTACATTTATTCTTATTTGCGCTTGACTTTTTTCAGTGCTATTAATCCCTCACTACCAAAAGCCTTTAAAACCTCAGATTTGCTTTTTCCTCCCCTCATTTGCTTTCATGTTCTGTGCAATTTAGGATGCCAGTGAAAACTTTTGTTATATAAGGCTCTGCTAGGATTTTACTAAGATTATTGACTGGCCTCTTAATTATAGTAAACTTTTAGTATCTATAATGTGCAATATGCATATCTATCTGGCATGCTTCAAAAACAAATAGTGTCAGTAAAATCATGGTCACATTATCCATTTAAGAACTCTGTAAAAAATCCGCAATAGGGTATTTCAAGTCAACGAGAATTTATTAAGTACATACTACATACTAGGCATTGATTTAAATGGGACAAAGTACAAAGAAAGACAAAAATCTACAGCCCCTGCCCTCATGACACTTACATTCAAATGGGAGAAAACAATTAGGTAGATGTCAACATGGATCTAAAAGCTAAGTTAATTTTTATAAGCAAGAAAACATATTTCAGATCTTAATCAACAGATACTGATCACTTCACAAACACAAGCTTTATTTTTTCCAATTCAAAGAAACTACTTCTACCATTTTGCCCCTCTTTTTGAATTCAACCCCTAATGTAACTGCTCTAGAAATATCATCTAGCTTGCCCTGGGTCACACAGTTAATAAGGGAAAGAGTTGGTATTTGAATACAATTATCTTTTGAATTCAACTCCAGTACAGATGTACCATGATACATAACAGTTATATGTTCAGTAAAAGGTTTGAATAATCTACAATCACTATTTCTCCACTGAAAAAGTAGGATGAGGAAAATAACTAAAATATGGTCTAACAAAATCTTTCCTCTTATTTACATAAAGTTTTAAATTTGAGATCTCACCTGATTTAATTAAAAGGAACATGGATTACTCTAATTTAGTAAATTGTGAATTTTTTTCATGTAAAGAAATCAGACTACAATTTGAGTTCTAACCATGCAATAATCTCATTATTTTGGAGAAATTATATAAAGAAAAGTATATCATTTCAAATAAAATTTCACATATTCCACTACAATGTATTATGGGAAACATTATGGGGAACATTTGTCACTATACCACTGAAACAAAGTGAATGTCCCAGATCTTAAATTAATACATTGTCACTGAACTATGAAGATCATTTTTTGTGATAGGAAAAAAGTAAATTTTATGATAACTTTTTCAATTCTGTAAATTGAAAAGGAAAAGTTAACCAAAATATTAGTTTTCCCCTGGTAACCCAATTTTTAAGAACTAGATTAAATCATAGATTTCTATTCAATGCCAATTGAAGGTCACTAGACAGTGATTTCTTCAACAAAAATAATCATTTTTATTTTCTTCTCCCTTAAGCTCAACAAATAAATGCAGTGAATTAACATCTGTATGAAATAAATTTAAATAAGGCCTACACATTTACATATTATCTTGTAGTGACATCATATTCATTTCTTATAACTCATTGAGATTTAAAAGCCAACATAAAATTATTTAACCATATAAATTAATTTTCCTCCACAATCCAGTACTATGAATGAATTAATCACAGGATCATGCTGTTTTCATCAACTAGATTGTAACCCTCTTAAGGGCAAGGGCCATGACATAATTTCTTTCATTTATTCAAACAAGAATTTACTAAACAACTACCACTTTTAAGTAGCGAATATTAGAAGAGATATAAAAGTAAATAGGACATAATCCTTTTGGCTTCAAAGAATTTATTATCTAATAGTAGGTGCACACTGATTTACATCCTTTTTGGCACCCTTAACAATGTTTTGTATATGGTGTAGCTCCTTAGTACATAATAGGTATAAAGAAAAACAATGCATCTGTGCTGCTTTCTAGGCAAAAAAAAAAGTATCACATTAAACATTTCCCTCAAAAATAACAAAACTAACACATTGTTTGTTTGAAATAATGTTTCTCAGTTGACAACCTGTTTTGGACATAAGGAAAATCCTAATAAAAAAAAAAAAAATAGGCCCATGCATTACAAAGAAGGATTTGCAATGGTAATCCAAATGCTGACAAGTCTTCCAGCTACTTGGAATATCAGCTTTCCTGAAAGCTATCACAGGTAATGATAAGTGAATTTATTCAGATAAAAATAGAAAAAATAATGACTTTAATCTTCAACTTAAACTAAATACACATAACAACAATGACAATCCAGTGTATTGGATTTCTTTGGGATTCAAATGGAGGACTTAATCTTTCATTTTCTTATATCTTGATGATTTTTATTTTTCACCTATATCATAATTTTCTCTGGTCTTATTTATTTTTATTTTCCAACTAAATTTAACCAAAGAAGGAAATTAATATAACTAGATGCTTCCTAATAATTTTAGCTGCCCCCAAATGAGATGGGTTGCCATGGTAGATAGTGAGTTTCTCATTGTTAATAATAACAGATAGCACTTTCCATTTTAAAGCTTTAGGTATGTCATCTCATTGAAATTCACCTTTTTTTTTTTTCAAACTCAAGAACTCTGAGGGATATCAGAGATATTATATCCCTATTAACAAATAAAGAAAATGAGGCTCAGACAGCCTACATGACTTGCTCATTGTCACATAATAAGTGTTAGAAGCGAGATCAGGTCATCCTAATACTATGACAATCATTCTATCTACTAATCTGCTCTCTGATCAGATGGGTAAAATAGATGAGCACATGTTATGGACACTACAAAAAATAACCATGCTTCAGGTAGGACTTGGATTAAGATGTCTTCCCATTATTAGATTTTTACAATCTGTGACGGAGAATTAATAAAAAAGTATATTCAGTTCACTTATCCTCTTACCATGAGATATCATAAAACAATAACAACAAAAATACAGTTTAAGAATAGCCTGTCACCCTACTAGTTTTAAGCAAATTCTCCCTCCAGTAAGGACCAGGACATGTTATCACAGTCCATCATAAAATTGTTTTGGAGATCATAGTCAAGATTTGCCAGATAGGCTTTTCTTATGATCATCTTCTATAATATGATCATTTTTCATTCTACGACTCCTAGTTTCTCCAACCTTTTATTATCATCCAATGCCCCCATTTTAAAGTGGAGAAAACTGAGGCTCAAAGCACTTTAGAAATTTGTCCATTGTCCTACAGATAGCAAGTACTGGAGGAGAGATATGAACCCAAGTTGTCTGGCTCCAGAGCCAGGATTCATTTCAATTGTACCACACTATATCCTTAAGAGCTATTAGGCTACTATATTTTCTGTCAGATGATGTTGGTATAAGAACAATGAGGACCCAGAAACCCATCTTACACTTAGCCCTTTAAAATCTATGGTAAATAAGTTATATTTTATCAGAAGAATCCATTTCACAAAGTCCAAGACAAATTGGCCAATTGAGAGAAATGTCTTTCATCTATAAGCATACCAAACAGGTTTGTTAGAGTCATTCATTAAGTGGCTGAGTTTATCATACTACCCTTTCCATTGCTAAGAATTCAATGAGGTATTCCATGACCTTTAGTTAGGTATCATGGAATGCAGGATCTACTTACTGGCTTGCCTTGCCAGTGACCTCAAATTATGACATCATGAACACTTTCTCAGGTGTTCCAACTCACAATTTGGGAGAAGCTTATAAAGAGACAGAACATCTAGTTGAATGCTATTCAAATCAGTTCAAATCACTGTTTGCTTGATTAGACACTACAGTGGGAACAACTCACTCCTTTCCCTTCCCCCTCCTGCTAGCATTTGCTGAGGAAATGACTCATGCCTCCCAATACGAACTTGAACTGAATGGAGAGAAAATATGTTGTTAAGACTAGAATATCCCAGAGATTTCTCACAGGCTCCTCACTAGCTGAGAAACTGAAATGAAAGTCTTCTCGAACCTCACAACTTTCTTCATTTTTCAGCTTTGTTGTGTTAATTGCAATTTACAGATTTTCACAGCACCACAAATGTTAGACAATCCATAAATACCCATCTCCAGAGAACTAGGGATCGTCGGAGTGTAATCTGAATGAATCTAATCCAAAGGGCTTCTAATTTTCTCTTTAAAATATTTAGCCAACAATAAAACCTCCAAATGCCCAGTATCATATTAATGTACGTGAGGCCTGATGCATTTTGATGGCATCAATAATTACATTACAACACACCCAAAGTGGCAAACTCTCTTGAATATTTCTGTGCAGTCCTGAAGTCACCTGTCATTTCAGCTAAGCACTGGAACAGAATGTACCCACATCATAACAGCAGGTGTGCTCATTTTATTCCTGATTCTATGAATTACAAAAGAAGCTGTGTTCTAAGGATAAGAGAATTAAGTATGAAATGGAATTTTCACCTGTTACAGAAAATCTTCTTAATAAATAAGATCCCCATTCCTTTTTTAAAATCCACATAGATATGTGGAAAGAGGAACTGCATTTGCCTTATTTACAATCCTTAGTGTCATTGAACTAGTGCCAAAATATTGCCTCAGTTTTGCTAAGTCTCCTCAACTAATAAGTAATACCCAGATTGAGGGTATCTGTAAAGGAATGAAATATTTAGAAAGTGCTTAGAATTAAGGCTGTATAAATATTCCAGGGATGCATTAAGTATATGACAAATCACTTCCTTTAGCACCTAATCAACACTCTGCTTTAAATTTCCTTTTATCTAGGTCACATTACTCTTCCCATGCAGGTATACTATGAAGAGAATGTCCCTGTATTGCTTTCTCAATGTTTTCAAAAACGCAGAATACAATACAAGTCCTGAATTATTTCTTTAGCACAATAAATGCAATCAATGTTTTCATAGTTCAGCTTTTCTGAACAGTATTTCCATTACTTAGCACAATTCCTGGCACATAGTGGGTGCTTAATAAATGCTTCTTATTTACTAAATTCATTGTAACTTTACTATAACATTAGTCAACATGAAGTGGAATTCTACAAATGGTCAATGGCTAGAACTGTTTGACAGGTAGAGAAAATTTGATAGGGTAGTTCTTGGCAAGGGTAATTATAATTACATAATAATAATTTATGTTTAATAATAACAGTTTTGTACCTGTTACAAAGTGCTTTCACATCATCAGTTTATTAAATCATCACATTAACTGCAATCCATCAATCAACAAGTGTTTATTAAGCACCTACTCTGTTCCAGTCACCTATGGATACAAATTAGGTGGGTATCATCACCTTGGAGTTAGTGAAATGCAGAAAAGTTAAATGAATTGTCTAAAGATAAACAATTACTTAGAATAAAACTTGACTAGAATTTAGGTCTCCTGAAAGGCCTAATGCTATTGCTACTGACAATTTTTATGTAAATTAGAGGGCCAAAACTTAAGAATTAAATATTTGAAATGAAGCATTTCTGATTGTTCTTTCCAGGCTTCACAAATTACCTCTAGCCTAAAGATTAACACACATGAAGCCTGATACATTTAGATCACATTGATTATTGTATTACAACGCACCCAATGTGGCAAATTCTCTTGAATATTTGTGTTTTCTATAGTAATGAAATCACCTGTCATTTCAGTTGAACACTGGAACGGAAGGAGCCTATTATAACAGCATTTGTACTCATTTTGTTCCTGATTCTAAGCATTGAAAAAGAATCTGTGTTCTCAGGATAAGATAATTAAATATGAAATGGAATTTTCTCCTGATATAGAAATAGGGAGGTGGGTCTATTGAATACAATGTCTATAGCATGCACATAAGTTCACTCACAAACATACATTTGATCCTGAAGAGATTTTTGGCTGCAGTTAAATAGCACAGTAGATAGAGTGCTGAACTTGGAGGCAGGAAGATATGAAATCAAATCCTTCCTTAGACAGTTAGCTGTGTGATCCTGGGCAAGGCATTTAACCAGCCTCAGTCTTTTTTTTTATTTGTAAATTAGAGGTAATACAAATACCTATATCACAAAGTTGTTTTGAAGATCAAGTGAAATAACATGTAAAATGTTTTGCAAACCTTAAAGCTTTATATAAATGTTAGCTATTATTAGAATAATAGAATTCAGAACTGCTGAGAATCTCAAACATCTTCCTTTCACACATCTAGTAAGCCTCTGAGTTCAGATTTAAACTCAGGTCCTCTTGACACCAGGCCTGGTGGTCTATTCACTATGCCACCTAGCTGCCCTATCAGAGTCAGAGGACCTAGCCTCAAAGCCCCTGTGTAACCTTGGGAAAGTTGTCTCTCTTCTCCATTCCTACACATGTAAAATGAGTATTTGGAGGCCCATTTTATAAATGAGGTGACTAACTGAAGCTCTTTGCAATTTATGGACTTGCTCTAGTTAGAAGGGGCACTCGAAGCTCTTTTCCAGCCTAATTTGAATTGCTAATTGTATACAATAATTCACATTTATGTAGTACTATAAAGTTTAGAAAATACTTTCCTCCCAATAGCCTTTTGAGGCAGTCAATGTAGCTATTATTATCCTGGTTTTTCAGGGGAGAGTACTGAGGATTTAGTGAAATGAATTGACTCACTCAGCACTCAACAGCTAGTATATGAGCTAGGAGACCAACTTATCAAGAGGCTCCTTATAAATGTGTTCTGTAACCATAAAGCAAACCAGAACTAAGGATCAACTTAAATAAGAAGCTTAACTCCCTAGCTTGAGAGAAATGAACTTTATTCTTAGTAAGAGCAAGATTGAATAAAATATTTGTTTAGTCAATATATTTGTACAACTTCTTTATAAACTAAAGTGTAGGGCAAGGGTGGGGAACCTGCAGCCTTGAAGCCACATGTGGACCTCTGCGTCCTCAAGTGAGGCCCTTCCACACCCTCCAGGCCACAGGTTTCCCACTGCTAGTGTAGGGAATTCCTACTCTGGGAAGAAGTTTAAATTAGATGATATCTGAGATCTCTTCCAACTCTAGGATATTACTAAGAATTTAGTTAATTTTTAAAATGCTGTATTTCACTACACAACAGTTCTGACCACAGACCTACTGCTACTGATACCAAGGAGAAAGAGCTCCATTTGAAACACCATCAAAGTTGACTTGCTTTTTATAAAGCATTTAATTAACAGACACTTGGTCTCAAAAATTCATTGGATTAATGAAATGTATAGTGAATGTAAACTTAAATAGGAGTGTTAAAAAGGCATACAGGATGTTCTAGTATTATAAACAACCAATGAGATTATTCACATTCAACAACTTTATGTAAAGTGTAAGAAAGGTTCTGTTTGTATTTGGAATCTTAGGACCATTGAGCTGGAAGAGACCTTAGAGGTGATATAGTCTAATCTCCTTCATTTTATAGTTGGGGAAACTGAGGCACTAGAGGTTGCCCTAAGTCACAGTTTTATTAAGTGGTAGAACCCAATTCTGAACTTAGTTGCTAGTGATAAAGCAGCATTGTAGGAAATGTTAGCTAATACATTTAAAAAACAAATAAACAGGTCAAACATCACTGCAACAAAGACCATTATATCGAAAAACCCAGAATGTACACCATTTCTAAGCTGTAGACTTTAATCAATTTATATCAAGCAATATTAGAAATAAGAAAATTACAGTGAAAGTAAAGAATGCAGTGGTCTTATAATGACATCTGACCTGAAGGTATTTGATGGTACCTGGCAATAAGAACATCAATTCTTTCCCAGATCACCTAAGTCCAGTACATAAGGTGCTTTGTAGAATAAATTTTAGAGGTCAACCCGTACATTAACTCCTTTAGGGCACAGAGGATATTTCTGCTTCCCTAGGAGAAGAATTACTACTGAATCACTCCTATAATGACTTTTTATTCAAACCAGGGCAGGTAATAATAGGACAATAAGACCTTTTTTTTTTTTCTATCTAGACCCATTGCCCACAAAGGGGAAAAAAAGGCAACTAAAGGCTATCTTGGAGAAAGCACTTAATTCCTTTTTGTTTAAAAACACAAAAGAAATATGAAAAATCCTTTTTTCCCTTGTTATATCTAAAGAGAACATACAACTCTGATTATCTGTGTGGGAAGTACAGCTGAAAAAGCAGAAAAAAATATTTTTGCCATTAATTCTATATCATCATCCAGTTAAGGGAAGCAAAGAATGTGATGACAGAAACCAATAAAGTTAAACAATGTCATCATTATCATTAAACTTATATATAACCCTAATATATCATTATGGCTTGGGTTGAACCCTGGACTCATAAGTTGTTTCATTGTGGAGCACAAAACCTGGTAGACCCTACAAAGTTTGAAAGATGCTAGATAAGTATGAAGAGGCTCATCACCAGAGGGTGCTTTTTGAGTAGAGTAACTCAGGAAACAAATAAAAATGTAAATTAAGAGTTAGCATGGGGAAGTGGAAAAAGCACTTTGTTCTGAAGTTTTTGGAACTGAATTCAAATCTTACTTCTGATGTTTACTAGATTTGTGACCTTGAGCAAGTCAATTGTCTTGCTCAAGGTCACAAATCTAGTAAACATCATAAGGATGTACCAAAAAATTGTCATGCATGCCTATGTGTTATTAAGAAGACATGTTAATGACCAGAGTGAAGCCAGAATGTAACCATTTTTAAACTCCATTTTATGGCATTGTTCTCTCAGACTGTGACTACTATTCAATTAAATATTTAATGACCTCAACTTCCATTTTTCTTTTTCCCTTTATGGAACATGTTGGCTTCTTTTTTCATAATCTCTTCTTGACTTCTGACATTTCTTTTGTGAGTTTGGGGGTTTTTTGGTCTAAATTTTCTTCGACCTTTAGCAAACTTTATGAATCACTGCATTCATAGTCTCTAGGACACTGGAGCTTTGGTTTAGATTTTCAAATAAAATTTCTTACTCCACATTGCTTAAAAAAGACTGATGTATAAATTGCTGTCATCTGACTATATATCCCAAATGCCCATTTTCTATTGTTTTTCTTACAACAGAATTTGAATTATATTAGTAATTATATGTGGAATACCTGTGGTTATATTTCACACAATGCTCCCCTTGGAATTTTACTTCCTGGATTTTTTTAAAAGTCAGCCTTTAAAAATTTTCATGGAGATTTGAAACAAGGTGGACATCCATAATAAAGAAATGGACATTCCTTCTCCCATGATAATGTTCAGAATGGCTCAAGAAAGTTTCATATGAATTTTGGTCTACAATGGTTGATTAAAGGAATCACTCATCATGTCTTATAAAATCTATTTGTTTTACTGTCAAATATAGAATATTTAGGTAAATGGACCATTTCTGGACCAATATGTCAGTGATAATGGATTGTTATATATTCCTCCTCAGAGAATATAAGCTCCTTCAGGTGAGAGATTTTTTTTATTTCACTTTTATGTATATCTTTAGCACCTAGCACAGTAATTACTAACAACATTGTTAGTAGGCACTTAACAAATGGTTGTTAAATAAATGGATGTTTCAAGATTTGAAGTCAAATGGACATCCTTCAAATTTAGAGTGAATTCAAGAAAACTAGGTAAAAGCAGTTTGGGGAAGAAATTAATTGGTTCATATGGACATTGGATGTTTTAAGTGGAAATTGTTTCAAGTCTATGAAACATTACATCAAAACTTATACTCTTTTTTAAATCAGGAAGTATGGAATTCACAGTTATAGCAAACAAATGTGCTGATCCAAATTCCACAGTGTCTAAAATATGTCTAAAATATGAAAACAAGAAAGTCATTAGGAGCTTTCATAGGAATGCTGAATCTCCTTCAAATTTAATACTATTCCATGTGTGGATATCCAATTTAACTCACTAAGGAAAGAATAATTTCAATCAAGTAGTTTATTGTATCTATTCACTATTGTTGTCTCGTATGAGTTCATACTTTAATTTTAAAAATTATTGAATAAGTTATCATTTCTAAATTTCAGTGCATATAAAGAACTAACCATACTTATTCTTTTTATATGCATAAGAAATCTCCCTTAAAGTCCTACTCCTATGTCTCATCTTGATATGGAAATAACCATATGTTCCTGATGGCTAAGCCTGCACAGACTAATCAATCAATTCCCATTTATCTTCTATGTTCCAGACACTGTGCTAGTTGCCACCTAGATCCTACCATGCTGGAATTTGAGTGTGGGCTCTGTGATGAACTTCTTCATTTATTTATTTTGGCATCTAAGGAGCTATATATAAGATATAGATATGCTCAGCACTAGGCTGATGAGTTGTTTTGGCCATAGCAATTTAAGAACTCTAAAGCATGGATGGAGAAGTCCCAAACTACAGCAATGGAAGTAGTACTCTGTTGAAATCATAGATTCTTTTAAGGAATTCTTACTAAAGCATCCACAATCATCACCAACAAGCCTTAAGCCCTGACTCAGTGAAGGGAACTATAGTAGATGCTGAAGATAGAAAGAGATGAGTCAGTCAATAAACATTTATTAAGGACCTACTATGTGCCAGGCACTGTCCACTAAGTGCTAGCTTACAAGTCATTAGGAACAAAAGAAAGATTTTTGGTAAATGATTGTCAAATGCATGAGAATGTCAGGCACAAAGGGATCATAATGTGAAAGAGTAATACTCTGAGGTCCAAAGTGAGGATTTTCAGCCAGAATATGAGCCAATAGTAATGTACATATTTTGCATGTGACAGAATGCTTATTAATTATGATAGCTCACATTTAAATATCATTTAGGGTTTACGAAGTATTTTATAAGCATTATTTCATGTGATTCTTATAATAACTATAAATAATGGACACAAACAAAATGTTAAAGCAGCTATTCTCTACAAGTTGAATCAAACCCAAAAATAATGTTCATTATTGCTAGCATCAACATGTTATTGATGCAAATTACTAATAATAATGCTATTATTGACCCAATTTTAAAGCTGAGGAAAGGTACGAGGTGGTTATTTGCCTTGTTAGTCATGCAGTTTCTAAGAAATTGTAGCAGCATTTGAACTTTGATCTTTTGTTCCTAAGCCTAGAACCCTATCTTCAACATACCCTTTTTCTCAATAAAAGATAGCGTAATTTATAGGTTCTACAATCTTATGAGTTAGCTTCTGAGTTAATGGCATTAATTTATTGGAAAGAAAAGTTTGATCCACTGTGAAAAGTATTCAAGGGACAGGGATGTATAACAGAAAAAATAACATTTTCCCCCATGAATGATTACAAAAGTGGAATAGAATCCTTTACAGTATAATCTGTGCTGTGCCTGGCAAATAACTATTTACATACTTGGTATTAGGAAGATAGAAAACATTTTGTGACAACTAGCAAATGACAAAGCATTTACTCTTCATATTTTCAAGACAAGTTATAAAATGGGGAGTACTAATTATCATACAATACAACCACTTGCATTGATTTTAGTGATCATTCATTTACTGAAATTATTTGATTTGAAATCAAAATACATTTTACATAGGGATTTGTAGATTTTGACATTCTCACTAATGTGAGTAAATGATGGATTATTCCCAATTTATTCTTGAAAATATAAAAAAGGATAGTACAAAGAAATGTGAAACTATGGTTAATGGGCATCATAAATCATACCCCTATAATTAACAATAAACTACTCCAAAAATATTACTGAATAGAGAACAGTGTATTTGTTTTTTGAATATATGTTTGTGCACAATAAGCTGATTGATAAGGCCTAGGAATGTCAATTTATTTGAGAAACAAACTACTAATTTGGATAAAATATTCTTAGAAAGACTAATTTCCCCTCTAATATTTTAGAAAAATAATGACAAAATAATGACTTTTCAATAATAAGTATAATTGAGCTTAATGCTTTTTATAAGGTTTGATTCCTTCGAAACATAATAAAAATTTAAAGCAGCTGTTCTGTACAAGTTGAATCAAACTTGACAAATAAACATTCTAAGCCTATCAGCTTCTTCTCCCTTCCACTCCCAAATTATAATTTCAAGTGCTTTTAAATGAAAAAAAAATGCATTTGACCTTAAGTGTTTTTAAAGTGGATTAAAATGCATTAAGACTTCTGGGAGGGCAGCTGGGTGGTATAGGGGATAGAGTACCAGGCCTAAAGTCAGAAAGACTCATTTTCCTGAGTTCAAATCCAGCTTCAAACACTTACTAGCTATGTGACCCTGGGCAAGTCACTTAACCCTGTTTGGCTGAGTTTCCTCATCTGTAAAATGAGCTGGAGAAGGAAATGGCAAATCACTCCAAGGTCTTTGCCAAGAAAACCCCAAGTGGGGTCACAAAGAGTCAGAAATGACTGAAATGGCTGAACGGTAAGATTTTTGGGGCACCATAATGTTAACAATAGCATACATTTACATAACATTTACTATGTACCAGGCACTATGCTAAGTGCTTAACAATCACTCTCTCATTTTCTCCTCACAACTCTGGGAGGTAGGTGCTACTATTACCCCCATTTTACAGATGAGGAAACTGAAGCAAACAGAGGCTAAGTAAGTTGTCCACAGTCACACAGCTAGCAAGTATCTGAGGCTGGGTTTGAATTGATGTCTTACTGATTCTGGGCCTATAACTGTGCCCCCTGGATGTGTGTGTGTGTGTGTGTGTATTCATGCATGCACACATACACACTCATATATAATACATATTCACATTCAAAATCCTTAAGCTGAGCAATAATCACAAACAATCAGCAATTTAGTATATAATTCCTATATTGACCTCTCTTTTTTTCAACTAATGATTGATTCTCATTAAATGTTCTCATTAAAGAATTTTAGTATCTTAAACAGGAGTTTAAAAGCCAATGATTCTACATGGGAACAAAATTTTAAGCTAGTACAATCAAAGCACTGGGTGGCACCAATACAGTTTTGATGTTTGATTTTTGCTCTGCTATCACTGTCCAGATAAGAAGGCTAGAGCTCTTAACAATGGCAGGCTAGAAATAGAAAATGTAGAATCAAAGAGTAAACCTCGTTTGTGGGACTAAACCAACATTATGTTGAATTACCTCCACAAAATAAGTCAGGCAGATTCCTGCAAGTTTAGGCCACGAAGCCAACATTGATGTTTTTCTTCCCTACTCTCCTGACTCCAAAAATGCATTTTGGGGCATAATTTCAACACAGAGCAACAAAAATAAGAAACTCTACTGACATCTCAATAAAAATAAGTTGGTTTTATGTGGAGGGAAAAGCTATAACTTACAGCCACTTGCAGCTACTCCATGCTTTCTCTAATGATTCTATGACCCCATTTATGTGGGCACTCCCTCCAAAAGCACAGATCACAACTTATCCATTTCTCCTTATCCAGGATGATCCTTGTCCTGTTTCTCACATATGGATCCTACTGGATGCTTTCATCTAGATCTTTGAATATTTTGTGTGCCATACATCTGTTATCCCTTGCACTTTCTACAACAATTATGGTGGGAATTAGTGACATTTGGTAAGGGATGAGAGAGGAGTAAGCATCACACACAAGGCAGAATAGAGCAAAGGACTAAATACATGGTGTCCCAAAGTTTTGGGGCTGTTTTAAGCTATAGCAGTTTAAAGACACTTGGAACACCCAATATAAAGAATTTAAACCTTTGAGATGTTCTCAGATTATGTTCTCTCATAGTTTTAGCTGAAATAATGCAAGTTCATGGGGATGGGAGAATAGAATGTGACTTAAAACAGGGTTTTTTAACCCAGGGTTCAGTTTTTTTAATAAAAGATTTTTATAATTGTATTTCAATGTAATTGGCTTCTTTTGAAAACTTAGTATTTTATTTTATGAATCCAATAACATTATTCTAAGAAGGGAACCATAAGCTTCACCAAACTGCCAAGGGGTCTATGGCACAGAGCACACACACACACACACACACACACACACACACACACACACACACAGAGCTAACAACCTCTAGCTTAAAGTATAAAAATATGCTGTGCTCAAATACTAGGTGTTTCAGACTCTGCGTGCAGAATGGATTCTTATCTATATTTTGCTGAGGTTATGTTGATTCAATATAGGTACTTATATAAAGGTGGGTTGTTTTACATTATTCTCTGTGACTCCAGGGTCTTGACAAGATGAGAATGGTCAAGAAGTTAACACAGATATGCTACAGCTTCCTTCTTTGCAACAGACATATCTCTGTAGCTTGGGGGGAGGAAGGGAGTCATATACAACTCTTATTCTTTGGATGTTGTGATGTTCCAAAATTCACAACCACGAAATATCACCAGGAGAGCATTTGCATTGAACAGATGGATTTTTTTTCTGGGGAGCAGCCTGGCATGATTAAAAGTATTGCACAATTTTCCAGATGCAATCCAGCCCACTTGCTTCCTTTTATTCAGTTATTGACCCAACTCACTGTTCATCTACAGTGCCTGACAGAGAAATCCATATCTATATCTATAGACATATAGGTATATGTATCTATCCATCCACACATCCATGCATACACGCACATACATAGACATGCACAAATACATGCAACTATATATCCTATCTATAGATGTATTGTCCACAGTTTATATGTCTATGCACATATGTGTATGTAGGTATAAAGAGACGGAACGTATCTGTGATCTCATTGGTCTAAAGAACTCCTAGACGAAAGAACTTCCTTTCACAATGCTGGCTTGCATGTCTGAGATAGTCATCCAAAGCTATGAGAGTTTAGGAGACAGAAAGATGGCTTTGAAGTCAAGAAAACCTGGGTTCTAATACCCCATAAACTGTTGCATAAACCTGGTTGTGTGACACTTGCAAAGTAACAACCTTTTAATTCTCTAAGACTACAAATTGATGAGAAGGTGCTAATCTACATTGATATAAAAGTTTCCTTCCCCAGATGTCCCATATACCAATGAAATCAAAAGCCCAATTCCTATACAGTATATTAACCTACTGCTCATACAACTACAATGTCAGAATTCCCCTATGAATTTTTAGGCTGATCTGATCTTTTTGAGTAAGATCTGAGGAAGATCTGAATGGTTAATGAAACCCAAACAATTACCTTCCTAAATAAGAGACCTTGTCATCTCAGAGAAACCTTCTCTCCCTCCCCCCAATTTGGATCTTATGTAGAACATCCTACATATAAGTAGCAAATATCTTTGACTATCATATATCTTTTCTTTCATTGATCACTTCTTTTTTTTTCTTCCTGACCTTCACCCTACCCATTTTCATCTTCTTTTCTGTCTTCTTCAAAATTCCTATTTATTACAGTGATCACCATGGCTCTGATTAAGGCCAAGGAGGGGGAGGAAAAAAAAACCCAACAACTGCAGGTTCTGTCCATGCAAACTTTTATAGTTTTGTTTCTGTTTCATTTGCCCTTAGTTTTCTCAACTTTTGTTGGTGTTGCCAATATTTCTGTAATTATTAGAGCTTCCTTCTATCTGAAGTGTCAAATCATTCTCATCTTTTTATGCCAGGTAGACATGTTGACTTTGTCCTAGTAGGTGCCATTCATTCATGGCTAAAGCCTATTTGCTCTTCACTATAACACTAAGTCAAACACACACACACACACATCATTTCAAATAATAATCTTTACGACTTAGTGAAAATAGAACTTAATTTTTAATTAGAGAAGGAAATCTGGGTTTTAATTTTTCTCAGCAGCTTACTGACAATGTGACTACACACAAGTCACAATATCTGGGACTCAAATTTTCTCACCTACAAAATGAATAGGTAGGACTTAATGATCTGTAACATCCTTTCCAGTTCTATCCAAACCTATTAGCCATTTCTGTTGTGCTTGACTCTTCATGACCTTATTTGGAATTTTCTCAACAAGGATACTGGGGTAGCTTGCCACTTCCTTCTCCAGCTCATTTTACAGATAAGGAAACTGAGGCAAACAAGGTTAAATGACTTGCCTGGGGACTACTAATTGTTTAAGGCCAGATTTGAACTCAAGAAGATGAGTCTTTCTGACCCCAGGCTCGGTGCTTCAACCACTGTGACACCTCTAATCTGATGATTATTGGGTTAATGTTACATCTGGGCCCAGTTCCCTACACAGATTAGTCATTTTGTTTTAAGAATTTGCACTGCCAAGGTATGTTCTCTGAAACTAAACTATTATCATCCGATATCAAGATAGTTCCTTATTATCAGTGTTTTCTCTTTAAATTCTCTCCTTACTTTACCTAGAATTAAACAACTCTGAGTATCTTTATCAAGGAACAGTTTGTTTTGCAATATACCTCCACATGTTGCATTTATCTCATAGATTTAGTGATATGAAACAATGCCAGTATTTTTCCTTTCTCTAAAGCTACATAATCCAACCTTTAAAAAAATTTAATTTGATTTACATGTCTAAACATTTGTTATCTCAAAAATTGTTGGTTGCCAGAAGTAATAAAATATTTCTTTCTTTTCTAGTTCCTTCTCTTACTTATACCTTCAGCTACTCATTCTCATTAGGACCTTCCCGTTAGCATGCAGATCACATCAATCCTTGAGTGTCTGACACCAGACTTGGATTTCAAATACATCATCTATTTCATACAATCCATTTCTAGGTTCTAGAAATACATTCACAGAATGAATATAAATTTGTGTCATAATTTGATAGACTTACCTGTGGAAGCGTGGGTTAGTAATTACACTTCTTTGAAATTTAATTTCCTCAACTATGAAATGAAATGTCAGATGAGATGATTTCCAAGGTCCCTCTCATCTCTATGTCTCTACTTGCATTGATGTCCCTCTCCAAGCCTGTTCTCTCCTGAACAGTCAAGGCAGATGTGCCTAGCAAACCATAGTGGAGGACCATAAATGATAGGAATGCACTGGCCACATGGAGAAAGGAACTTATTGACAAAGTGGATATGAAAATTGAAAATGGGAGTAGGTAACAGAAGCAACCATTCACTTGACCACAGTCCCAAATAAAATAGATTGTAGGAATTGCAAAGATCTATGTAGCTGATCAATATCAGGTTCTGTTTCTATTTGAAGATTTTTTAAGGAAAACATTAGGCCCCCATTCAGGGTGCTTACTAGTATTTTCAACATACTGAAAGATGATACATTTTTGTTTGTTTGTTTGTTTGTTTGTTTGTTTGTTTCAGTGGCATAAGCTTGGTGGTGTTTGACAGAAATTTATTTTTTCTTTCTAACTCATGGTAAATCTGTTGTTCAATTTTAATGGCCAATAATGGTTCAAATACTTCCTTTTACCTAAATGTAAATGAAAAAGAAATGAATAGTTTCATTACAATGGAGTTTTGGCCAGCCAATATTTTCTCTCCTTATTTTATTATGTATTTTTTTCCATTTTAATTTTACATACTCCGGAGCCAAAGACTGACATCAGACTCAACATCTAAATTGTTGGATCTCTTCCATCACAACAAATTTGCAGGAAGTTGAAATGCTAAATTGTGTTACATCAAAGTGTAGTTATATTATGAAAAATAGAGGATATGATTAAAATTTTTTTATTTTATCTTGTGAGTTTTATAGGTTATGAATTTTAAGCCTGGATGACAAATTATGGTTAGGATATGCACCCCCTTATGCAGAAATTCTTGCCTCTTTTTCCCATTGTTAAGTGTGACATTATGCATAGTAGACATAAAATTTTATAGTTTTATACACTAGAAAACATTCTGAGAAATATCCATATATTGGTGTCATCCACATAAATTTACTAGAAAAAAATTGTCTCATGAAGATGTTCAGAAAATCACATATCTATTTTATCTTTCCCTGGAAAACACCTACTTGAGGTGCCAAAAACAGCTAGAAAACCACAAAAATCACAAAAACTTAACATTAGAAGTGACCTTAGAGATCGTCTAGTTCAACCCTTATATAACACATGAATCCCGTATAGAACATCACTAACAAGTAGTCATCCAGTCCCCTCTTTAGGACCTCTAGTTATGGGGAACACACAATTTCCTGAAATAACTTTCCAGTACCACGTGTGAAAGAGGGCCAAATGCTACATTTGAGTTTGAACAATTTATTTTGCCTCTCTGAGTCTGAGTTTCCTAACTTTATTTTCCAGTTCTGGTCCTCAAGTTGTTACTTCTCTTTCCCTCCTCAAGTTTTTATGCATATAATTATCTGCTTAAATGCATATCCACTTCACAGTAGGATGAAAGCTTCTTGAAGGTAGAGAGCATCCTAGATTTTCTCTTTTAATCTCCAGTGCCTTACACGCAGTAAATATTGAATAAATGATTGCTGTATTGGATCTATTGAATAAGGGAGTTGGACTAGATTACCTCAAAATCTCTTCTAGTTCACCATCTATAACTTAACTCTGGACAGCTCAACCCAACTCCAATTCTTCATTCCCTAGGTGAAATACGCCTAATTTATTCACCTGATCTGTAGTTTGATTCTTATAACCATACTGTATATCCAGTAAATATTTCCAAAAGCAAACTATTATTTTGTGCTTTAGCACACAGAAAATAAAGATTGTATGGGAATTTGCTGCTTCCAATGGCAGCAGTCAATTCCCCTACATTACCATGGATTTTCATTATGAAAAGATCACAAAAAAAGACATAAACTCTCCTCTGCCTGGTTAAAAAAAGGAATAAATTTGTCAATTTCTGAAATATTTTTTGTTGAAAATTTTTGAATCTTTCCCCTAGTTACATCAATTAGATAATGTGCTTATGTCTTCTCTAGACATGTAAGAGCTGAACATCACGTCTAGCCTGAACCTATGAGCAATGTCTACTCAAATCAAGGACAATAACTTATAATCAACTAATCAGCCCAGCTTTTTTTGTGGTGAGAGTAAAAAATATAGATTATACCTGTCATGCTGCCATATAGACAGACTATGCTGATTGGCCCCACTACAATTTTTGGTGAGAATTTTTCTCAGAATTGCTCTACTTCAATGATTATAATTTCTTACTCTTTTGTTTTATAGTGCTAAATATCATAAAACTCCTTTTTAAAAATCCTTATTCCCTTATAACCTAAATAGAATTAATACTGTATTATAGTGAAAAATTACATAGTAAAAATGTGCATACATTATAGTATTTATATTATATAATACAATATAGAAATAATATAATAACATATTTATTATAATATATTATTTATATTATACAATATAATAATGTATATAATATATATTACAATATAATTTATTCTTTTAACATGTTAATATGAAAAGAAATATGGCTTAGTGGAATAAGCCCTGACTTGAAGCAGAAGACCTTGATTTGAATCTTAGTTTTATACCTTCTGCTTATAATTCAGGTGAAATATAATGAATAGAATGGAGGACAAAGTCAGGAAGGCCTGGTTGTTCAAATTCCACCAAATCCCATCTCTGACAATATATGTGTGATCATGGGCATACCACTTAAACTATCTGACTCAATTTCTGCATCTGTAAAGTTAGAATACTAATGCCTATCAACCTGTCATCACAGAATTGTTGAGACACTCAAGTGCTATTTGAAAGCCAACTAACATTATTAACCTTCCAGGGCGTTGGTTTCTTCCTTTGCAAAATGAGGGCATTGGACTAGATGTTCTTTAAGATACCTTCCTGCTCTAAATACTATGATCCAAATAAGTAACGATATATTACACAAAGTATCACTCACTATTTCACATATGAAACAACTATTCTCTAAATTACTTATACAAAGGCATCAACTGTGTCAGTAGTAGCGCAGGGAAAACCTTTTGATATTCAGTTATGTACTCTATTCTTTACATAGTGCTGGTTGTTATTTTATTTTATGTGACTAGCATTAATAGACTCCCTAAGTGGAAATAAAAAAAAAAAGATGCATTGTTACTGTGTCTTTGCTTGAAATGCAATTCATTGGCTATGCC
Source organism: Vombatus ursinus (assembly GCF_900497805.2). Classification (NCBI taxonomy): domain Eukaryota; kingdom Metazoa; phylum Chordata; class Mammalia; order Diprotodontia; family Vombatidae; genus Vombatus; species Vombatus ursinus. The sequence goes on from NW_020954559.1 coordinate 31,008,012, forward strand.
ATAGCTTCCATGTCTTCCTGCTTATTTGAGACAAGGGGAAAATCATAGCCGGAGTGACTTTCTGAATTTTAGAAGACCTGGATTTCACAGCCCCATTGACAAGTAAAATGTATCTTCTCCATTATATTTTTATTTTGTAAAAGAAAATCTTGAAATCTTTCAGAACATGTCAACAAATTATACAGCCTCTATCTGACTTGGTTTGTTATGAAACTACATTTTTTGTTTTACTTTTATTTGTTGGAATTCTTCCAACAAAATCCTCGACCAAAGCCCCATCTGGACAGCAACTGACCTTAGATTTCTTGAAAGTTTCGTCAGTGGATCACAGACTTTTGCAGGTCTCATCAAGTTGGAAAATTTTATCAGGCCCAGCAATGGACTATATGTTTGTATTCCTAGGACCAAACTTGCGAAGTTTGGATATGGAAAACTTGGCCAACAGATGTGGAAAAAGGCTACAGAAACTTTAGAGTTGTAGACAGGCTGTGATCTGTATCTATGACAGGAGTTCCCATACTCATGAAGTCAGAAGACTTTTGAATTATTGTTTTTTTAATAACTGTGTACAATGATGGCATAAAGGGTATCATTGAGGAAACAAAATCAGAAAAGAATGTTGGCTATTCATGTGATAAGAGTGTAGGACAGCCAAAATGATGCAGTGCTAGAAATGAAATGTAAATAAACCTAGAAGGCTCCTAGCATGTTGGATAGATGAACACTTGGACAAGAATAGAGCGAGAAGGTATTGAACAAATTTCTGTTTGCACTAATGGAAGAGTACGTGCATACACTATACACTATGCCATTATATATCTCAACTTCCATAAGACATATTATTTGTAGTTTAATAGCTTAATGTTAAACATTAATTCACATTACTAGTATACTGTAATACATGACAGGTGCTAGGTTGGCTGTAATAATTACAGATCTATTACCAGAAGCAGCTAGATGGCATAGTGGATAGAGTATGGGACCTAAATAAGGTCATGGATTAGTTGGCATAGAAGTAATTTTATATGTATAATTTCTTCTCCCTGTTAAAAAGTGTCATAAAAATGAGAACGACACATTAAGGGAGAGACCAGCAGAGAACAGAATCCTAGGGAAATTTTTGTAGAGGCTTAGTACTGAGGGAGATGGTAGTTGGAAAGAACCTGAAGAGAAATTCAGCAGCAACAAACAGTGGATGGAAAACTAGGGGTTAGAGGTTGATTCTAAGGGAAATAAAATGTATTTAGCCTGCTTAAGTTAATGGAACCTTAATTAAATTGAAGGGAAATCTGAGTGTCTTGGCATACATGACACTGATTACTATCAGAAACCTATTTGAAAGTGACAGGGAGTATTCAACCACAGAGATAATTTCTTTCTTAGGTGGCCAAAGGGACAGAGGGCAACTCCACCAAGCCTAACTCCGCCAACTCCACCAAAATATAGATAGAACCAGGGAGAGGAACAGACTCAAAGATGTCTGTAAATACAACCAACACAATTTTTAAAAAGGAGAGTTAATGGAATTTTAATATTTTGTATATTTTATTTCTATTAAGTATTCATTCCTCAGTCATTACATAAACTAATACTATGAACAGGAAATACTCTGTGTCACGGGGCCATAAGTACTTATGATATGTAAGGGACTTCGGAGGCAAGCAGGATGAAACCAGTTATGTCTGCTTCAGCCTTTAGTTCAAATACTTGGAGATGTTAATTTTTTAACTCCTCTATTTATTTTTGAGGGGACTGGGGCAGTGTAGATCTGTAATTCTACCTGTAATGGGAATTGCCTGGTTGAAAGTTCCCTGTACCCATGAAGATCAACAGCTGGTTTATAACTTATAGTGTTAGCATGTTTTCTGAGGGCACTGAGAGGTAAAGGGATAAGTGAATCATTCATAGTCACATGATTCATGTGCAGCACAGGTAAGGCATCAATGTGGGGCTTTCTGATTCTAAGACTAGTACTCTACATACCATGCCATTATATCTTTCAACTTCTATGATACATATTATTTATAAATAATTTAATAGCTTAATGTTAACCATTAAATACATTATTAGCATACTGTAATATATGATAGGTGTTAAGTTGGCTGTAATAATTACAGATATACTACCAGAAGCAGCTAGATAGCATTGTGGATAGAGTATAGAACCTAAAGTCAAGAGTACCTGAGTTCAAATCCAACTCAGCCACTTACTTGTTATGAAACCCTATGCCAGGGGTGGGGATAACTTGAGGTCACATGTGGCCTTCTAGGTCCTTGGGGGCAGCCTTTTGACTGAGTTTCAGTTTTACAGAACAAATCTTTCTGTGAAGTTTGGAGTCAGTCAAAAGGCTGCCCCCAAGGACCTAGAAGGCCACATGTGACCTTGAGGCTGCAGGTTGCTCATCCCTGCCCTAGGAAAACCACTTAAGCTTTGCTCCAGTCTTCTCATCTATAAAATGACATAACAGTAGCACCTACCTCCCAGGATGTTTCTAAGTATAAAATTAGAATATTTGTAAAGCACTTTGTAAATCACTTTGAAAATCTTAAAGTGCTATATAAATTCTAGCTATTATCTTATTGGCAATAAATTCTTATTTAAGAAAAAAATAACATCATAGAATAAAATTGCGCTGAAGGAATTTGGTCATGAGGCAGACAAAAAAAATGGTGCTACATTGTTGTTCACTTGTTTCAGTGGTGTCTGATTCTTCATGACCCAATTTGAGGTTTTCTTGGCAAAGACAGTGGAGTAATTTGCCATTTCTTTCTCCAGATCATTTTATACATTATGAAACTGAGGCAAACAGGGTTAGGGGATTTGCCCAGGGTCACACAGCTAGTAAGTGTCTGAGGCCAGATTTAAACTCAGGAAGATGAGTCCTCCTGACTCCAGTCCCAGCACTCTATCCACTAGCTGCCTTCAAGATATTAAAAGAAACATATAAAGTTTTCAATCCTTTTGGTGTATCTTCTATGAAATATTTACAGGAAGATGTGGACAAGAATGAAAACAGAATGAGAAACTATAATGACTTTTCATCTCTGCCAGTGAAATTGTCTTCTAGTATGATAAATGAAATAATAATCTCAGTCATGGTTTAGTTATCGTTAAAAGCTATAAAATAGTATATGAACTTGTATCTAAGTACTTGTCTCTTGATTAAACCAAAAAGAAATAAATCCTACACAACTAAATCTCACAAAAAGCAGTAAAATTCTATTCTGAGCATTTGAGTCTAGATTAGACAACTGAACTAAAGTGTATGTCTTAGTCGAAACCAAGCAGAAATAAATTAGTCTCTGCTTTAATGTTTTAGTCATCAATTCTCTTTTTATTAAAAAAAACTTTCTGTTATACTATCAGTTTAAGTCTATTGTTAGCAAGTAATAAGTTTGAGTCAGAGTTACCCTGAATCTATTTCTACTAGGATTTCAGGTTACTGAGTCTCTCACACCTACATAGCATATTATAAATTCTGGTATCCAGACACAAATAAACCCACTACAACTTAACTACACTATTATGTTGGCAATGACTCATCTTACAGAGTCCTTCCCCCTGAGCAACTAGGAAATGCTTAGCTATGGGTTGACGAGCATTTCAGAAGTCATCTACTCTATCTTCTTATATTTGAGGAAGACAACAATATAGACCATTCCTGAAATGTCAATATCTTTCTTGTTTTAAAGATGTAGAAAAAAGCTATTCCTTTGGAATATAATCTTGATTGAATGAAATAGCACTTATTAAGCACTTACTCTGTGCCAGGCACTATACTAAGCACAGGAGATAAAAATTTGAAAGTGAGGCAGTCTCTGTCCTTAAGACATCTGCATTTTAATTGCTGGAGACAACGTACATAATGAAGTTGTGGCCAGAAAAAGGTGCTTTGGTTTGGGAAGTCAAAGGGACAGTGAGTGGAAAAAACATAGCAGTCTATCAACACATCCTTTATAGAAGCATTGGTTATACTGTTTTCATTACGGTTCACCTAACCAGGAAGCTCCCTACAGCTAACTTAAATCTGGCATACTAAAGCATGAATCCAGTTAAAGTAATGGTATCTCAATTAAACAAACAAACAAAAAATAGTTTGAAAGTAAATTTCACAAAAGGCAGGAAAGCGCTACTTTAAAAACAAAAAACCATTAGGTTTTTCAAGGAAATAAGGAGCAGCTGGCTATTGCTCTAGGTACAACTTATTTCTCATTGTATTAGAGAATTTAGAGATGGAAGGGGCCTCAGAGATCACCTAGTCCATTTCCTTTAGATGAGGAAACTGAGGCCTGGAGAAATAAATGATTTGCTGAAAGTCATATAAGTAGTTATTACAAAACTGAAAAGTGATCTGACTCAAGATTCAGTAACAGAGAGTTTTGTTAAATAGTTTCTCATTCTTCTCTAGAAATCAAGAAACCATATCTAATATCTCTTTGCACTTTCTCCCACTAGTGAGTTATAATATACAGTATGATCTTTCTCTGGACATATGTACCATATGTAAAATGAGATAGTTGGACTAGATAATCTCAATAGATCCTCATAGTTCCAAATATAGCCTCTAGACTCCTTGGTAACCAATATGAAATAGGCAACCAATGTATGTTTTTGATATCAATAATAACAAGTCTTCTGGTACACTCACAAACTTGAGCCAGGTGGGTTTGCACAAATAGAACTTCCTTTTTTAACTAAGTTCATCAAAAGTTATTGGACAGTTCTACAGTCTCTATCCCTTCAAGATTTACTGAAAAATCACAATTTGGCTAATACTGATTATTATAAAACATTGTGTGCTACTTCTAAAGGCATTCTCAAAACACACACACACACACACACACACAAAAACATAGCATCTTTGACATAATTACTCAAATATAAATAAAAACATGCCAGCAAACACATTTGAATTGTGATTCTGTCAATCAAAACACTTAATTTTAATTCAGTAATATAATCAATGAAAACCATCTGTTTATATCCATGTGCTACTCAATAATATCAGGGTAAAAGGGTAGGTAGGTGGCACAGTGGATAAAGCTCCGGCCTTGGAGTCAGGAGGACCTGAGTTCAAATCTGGCCTCAGACACTTCACACTTACTAGCTGTGTGACCTTGGGCAAGTCACTTAACCCCAACTGCCTCATCAAAAAAAACCAATAATAATATCAGGATAAATTCTGTTCCTCTTTGCAAACATTTTCAGAAAGGGACCACTTAACAACAAAATTTAGAAATCTCTAGGGCTACCTTTTGCACAAACTTCCTTGAAATTCAATAGTTTCTTGGGCAGCATATGTGGTTACGGTAGGGATTTCTATCTAATGTGTATCATCATCATCATCAAAAACAACCCTTAAATATTGCCTTAAAGATTGCTGAGAATTTTGCATAAATTATCTCATTTGAATCTCATCATAGCCTTGTCAAATTGGTATGTCCTTGCAGGGATTATTATCCTCAATTCATAGATGAGGAATTTGAGGCTCAGAGATTCTAACTGACTTGCCCACAGTCGCATAACTAGTACATAACTGCACAGGCCTGCATTTATACTGTCTTTACATCAATTTAAAAAAATAAGTCTCCCTTTGTAACTTCCATCCATTGTTCTATCTTTGGCTAAGCAAAAGAAATGCATTATGCTGTCATGAGTTAACCCTTCAAATCCATGAAGATAGCTATCCTCTTCCCTTGTCTTCAGGTAAAACATCTCCAGCTTTCTAAGCAGTTTATCCAGGCAATGTTTTCTAATGGTTAGAGCATTGGACTGAGAGGAAATCTTGCATTTGAGCTCATCTTCATAAAACACTTGTTGTGTAACTCTGGGCAAGTTATTTAACTGTTCAGTTTCCTCATCTGAGAATGGGGATTACAATAACTCCTACCTCACAGGATTGTTGTGAAAATCAAATGATTTACATATCTTTGCCTTGCAACCTTAAAATACTATGCAAATGATAACTGTCATAATGACTATCCAATCCTTAAATGTCAGGGTCTCCAGTTCTTTCTTGATCACTCTCTTGTGGACACATACTATAGCTCATCAATATCCTTCCTAAAATACTAACTCCAGAAATGAACACGATATTCCAGATGAAGTCTGGCATGTTTAAGCCTATTTACATGCCACCCAGACAAGTGCCCTACTCTATTTTTAAATTTGTTTTAAAAATTTTTTATGAGGCAATTGGGGGTTAAGTGACTTGCCCAGTGTCACACTGAGGCCGGATTTGAACTCAGGTCCTCTTGACTCTAAGACAGGAGCTCTATCTACTGCACCACCTAGCTGCCCCTTCTATTCTCTTAATACAGTGAAAAAATATCTGTCAGACCAGGTGTTTGGCAGTGCATAGATAATAGAAGCCACTTCATTCTTTTCCCCACCTGGCTACTTAGATATCATAGAAATATAACATAAGAGCAGGAAATTAAAGTAAGGCAAAACATGTTAGGGAAGGCAAAGAACTGGTCATTCATGTCAGTTTTACTAGGCTCATGCAAATAATTGCGAAAGAAATGCCTATTAGAAAAAAATAAGTAAAGATCCTAGGAAGATATATATTCACACACATACATACATATATATGTCTATACATATTTATGTGTGTATATATATGCATACACACACATATATATATATATATGCATGTATGTATGTATGTATAAAACCACACATTGGCAATTTCTATTCAAGACACAAGGGAGATTACAAATGCATGCCTGCATTTCCAGATGAATTAAAACACAACCAGACAATAATTAGGTCATCTAATTTGCTCAGTCTCAGGTTTAAAATCAGAGTATACTTTATGAAAGGGGACTTAAAGGGGGGTATTGAGCTGGTTAAGAGGAGAAATGTTCCTCATTCACTCAGAATTTATTGAGTTCACCTTTCTTTCTTAGAAGCAATAGATACAGGGGAGGGAAAGTACCTGTTAAGCAAGCTGGTCCAGCCTTCATTCAATGTGAGATTGGTCTCCGTAGGACTGTATATTTTTCCAGGGATTTAGCTGCTTCCATTTGAAATGTCTGAAGGAATGGCCTTTCACTGTTATTTAACTTCTTCACATGTATCTGTTCAGCTTCTGACATAAACCTAAGCTCCCAGAGGGCAGAAACCAATTCTCACTCAGCCCTCTATTATCCTTCTCCAACTGTCTAATATACTGCTAAGCATATAGGTGCTCTATGAATGAAAGAAGGAAAGTAAACAATAAAGAATTTATCTTTATCTCCAGTAAGTTGCAATTCAAAGGTCTTCTCACTTTGCTTTTAAAGTATCCCTCCACACTCACCTAAGCTGCTAAATTAACTATCCATTCCTAACTAACTTCCTTTTCCAGTTTGATCTTGTCAGAGCAATACAATTCTATATTAATATGTGCTCACTATGTTGATGCTAGTAACACATCTCTCAACAAAACTATCCAGCCTATTTTCTTTTGAGACTTTTAGTGGAACATTTATTTCCCTATTTTTTTAAAAGGAAAATATTAATGTTGTTAACAGTCAGCATGTTGGACTTCCAGAACATTTTCCTCCTTTGGGTTCTAGCACTTTTTGAGGACTACAACACTTTCTAAAAGATAAGATTGTATGTTCATGTAAAGTGAGCTCAGGGATGATAATGATCCCTCTTGATGAGATGACAACTTTTCTCTCTTGACTTTTAAAACTTTGGTTCTCATACCCCTTTTAATGTCATTTATACAAATGGTAAACTTTCAGTTTGCTTAAACTCTGTTCCTGTGAAAGCTCAGCCCCGTCATCAATTTACAATTTACAATTGTCATCCCTCACCAAACTTCCTCCAGTCTGTTAATACTGGCATCTCCCCATTGTTGCAGGTGTTTGCCCCTAATTCCTAAATTCATAAATAGTAAGATATTAAAGATGGAAGGAGGACCATCTAGTGATCACACATTTAAAGCTGAGAAACTTAGAGATCATAAAGTCCCATTCCTCAGTTTATTGCAGAGGCAACAGAGGCAACCCAGATTCTCTGGCTCCAAACTCTGAGTTCTTTCCACATTAGCACTCAGACTCCCTTAAAGTGAGTTGTATCAGTACTCCATTCAGAGTCTTATTGCATTATACTTCCCTCTCTTGGCTCCTTTCCTTTCTTCCCACTCCCCCATTTCAAATGATAAATGCATAGAGGTATTATGCTGATATCTGGATATAGTTTTTAGACTTGTGGCAGCTAGGTGAAATAGTGGACAGAGTTTAAAATCAGGAAGACCTGAGTTCAAATCCAACTTCACACACTTCCTAGCTATGTGACCCTGGCAAGTCACTTAATTTGTCTGTCTTGTTTTTCTTTTCAGCTACAAAATGGAGATAATAATAGCAAGATTGAACCTCACAAGTTGAATCACAGTGTCTGGCTCATAGTAGACACTTAATAAATAATCTCCTTCCTTCTTCTCTCTCTCTCACCTTCTCTCCACTGGAGCAGAGTGAGTTGAACCCAACATTTAATTTTTTTATTGGGGCAACAAGTAATATGGAAAGAGTACTTGGTTTGTTTGCAATAATGGAGATTATGGTAAAAATGCCTGCTCCATTCTGAATCATTTTCCCCCTTGGATCTTTTAAGTACAAAATCCACATATGTTAAAGACGGCATATTCAAGTGAGCGCACAAAAGAATGCTGAAAAGTTTGAGTCTATGACTATGTTCATGAATGAAAGCAAAAGAAAACCATAATTTCAAATCAATCTTCCTTTATGATTATTTATTTTATTTAAAAGAAAGGGCTTCTCTGGACCAGTATAAAAAGAACACTGCCTCTGGAATCAGAATACCAGGATTCAAATTCTGACTCTGATACTACCTGGCTGACCTTAGACAAGTCATCCTTTGAACCTCAGTTTTCTATAAAATTAGAAGGTTGGACTAAATGGATCTGATGTCCTTTTCCAGCTCTATATTATCTATGGTCCTATGATCCTTCAAACTCTGAAATGCTCACGGACTTAGGTTAGGGTTAAAACATATGCCTAAGTAGGCTAGGTGGCACAGTGGATAGAACACCAGCCTTGGAGTCAGGAGGACCTGAGTTCAAATTTGGCCTCAGACACATGATACTCACTAGCTGTGTGACCCTGGACAAATGACTTAACCCCAATTGTCTCACCCAGAAAAAAAAGACATATGCCTAAGGAGAAGGAACTTAAGAATTAGATAGTAAGTTTCTTTCAGGTCAGATCTTTTCCTTCTGGATCTCAGAGTTCTTAACATTTTTCTAAACTAAAAACACACACTTAAAAAACACCTCAATTTTTATTTGAGCTATTGAGATTAAGAAAGGAGGGGTGTAGCAAGAGAAATTACAAAGAGGTCTTTCTGAAGTTGGGGAGAAAATGCAACTAGAGGATGTCTCCTATCATAACTGATGTCATCTGTTCCAGATTTCAGCAGCCAATGCAGATATCAGTGAAGAGAAGGGCAAGGCTCAACTTTCTTTTTTAAACATTTAGCAGAAAATAAATCTGATCTACATTTCTTTATGGAACTGTCACACTATGACACAGACTCATTTGGGGTCCAGTGCAATTATTACCCACATTCGTTTGTCTGAAGCTATTCCAATATTTATAGTCATGCTAAACATTAAATGGCATAATTCAAATCAAAGTAATTTGACCAAAGTAATTTGCACACAGTGAATGAAATAAATCAAGGTCTGTCTAGCTTTTGCTATTACTTGAAATGCATTGCAGCATTAAGTGTTAGAATTATCTTTTTTTAGACTATAAAGTTGACTTTTCTTTTTTGGACTGGATTGGGAGAAGTGGTGGTGAAAGTTTCCGTGGCCCTTTAATCATACTCTCAAAGATTAATCAGTGAAGTAATTCTAGTTCTGATCTTGAACACTAGAGTTGACTATGTTATCAATTCTATAAATAACTGGTTTTTTGACTAAAATATCTTTAGATATTTCAATTTTTATTACATGCTTTATTTTGAATGGAAACAAGGTCATATTTGCCATTATATTGTGAGTTCCTTGAGAGCAAGAGTTTGGGGTTTTTTTTGTTGTTGTTATTGTCTGTTTTTTGCCTTTCTTTGCATCCTTATTGCTTAGCACAGTGCCAGGAATATTGTAGGTGCTTAATAAACTGAGGTTTAGATATCATAGCTGTCATAACTACTTTTGAGAATCCATCCTTTTTATCTCTAACTCTGAATGAACCAATACAACACTACACTATTCTCTAGAATCTCTTAGTTTAGCTAGTGCTATAATGGATCTCATCTTCTTCAATTCTATTCACTTGATACTGAATCAACCAGGGAAAAATCATGAAGTCATGTTGATTGGTTCCATTAAAAATTTAGTTTATCTAATCTCACTTTGGCCTTCACTACAGCAAGCAAACCTTCTTCCTAATTGATTTGCTATCCCTGTCTCCTGGGAGATTGCTTCAAATATTCTCATGTCCTCTCAAGCTTCCTCTGTCATTACCTATCCCCCTTTCTTATAATATGAGCTCCTTTAGGAAAGTGACTGTTTCTGCCTTTCTATGTCCAATGCTTAGCATAGCACATGACAGAGACTCAGTCCTCTGAAAATACTTGATGACTGACCAATTAATTTACCTAAAGAGAAATTTATATTTAGTTTCTTTTTCTTATAACATTTTTCTTGGGTTTTTAGAAAACATTTCAGTTTATTTTAAAATTATAGCTACATAGAGCATACGTATGCTTCATTCTTCCCCTGTATTTTTACCAAGGAGAATTTCATACATACTGTGATACAGAATCACTGTCCCATATCAGTGAAACCATGCTATCCCCAAATCCAATCATATTTCAAGGAAATTGGTTCACACAATTAATCTGTTACAGGTTCTATACAAGCTGTCAGTTAACCTACTTAAATGCCCTTAAATAACATTGCTCTCTTTTCCTTTTGATAGTACTGAAGATATTTCAGTAAAGTGATTCCAAGCGCAAAAGTGTGTGACTATAGCATGTAAGACATTGGTAATTCTAACACCTGAGACCTCTGTTCCATCACAAGGTCACTCACTGTTACATGGAAATCTTAACTTTCTACTTGGCTAGGTCTAAGAGTCTCAAATTCTTCAAACATTGCCATCAAAGTCAATTTGCTACACAAGGTACCCATGCATAGAAAGCACAGAAATAAGACATCCCCCATACTCTGCTTACTTGAATAGTAGATTAACTGCAGTACCGGAATGATGTCAATTTGTTTCAAAATATTGCAGCAAAGCTTTTGAATGCATGAGCAATTACTAACAGAGGGTGCAATTATAACGGAGGAGCAGGGAAAGCTTTGATATGGCTCTTCTCTTATGTACAAGGAATAACAAGGAAATGCAATGAAAGGAAATAATAATAAGACAGATGGGTTTGGCAGCACCTTGGCAGCTGTCAATAGGAAATATAGGTTAGCACATTCCATTCCTTAAGAGACTTTCCTAGAAACCGAAGGCTGACAATTGAAATCCTGTCAGAGGCCAACAAAATGTGTGCCCTATGCTGCTGACACAATATTCAGCTGAATCAGAATGGATTTTAATTTCATATCCTAATTAACATTGAAAGACAGCAATTTCCAAAACATTTCCCTAGGAAACTCTGTGCAGTCTGCTATCTAAAATTGGCCACGAATATATGCATAAACTTAGTCACTTGCTCTATCCCTCCTTCTTCCACCACACATCCCTCACAGATCTGTTTGAATGAGGTGTTCATGAACTACTCCTTGCCATGTGTCAGATTTCGTTGGCTAAATTTTATAACTACATTTAGATCAGCATTTTCTACAGCCAGCTGCTTTTATATTTTTAGGGGGAAAAATTTATTTTGGAAGAAATAGTTTTAAGAAAATGACGTTTTACATGAAACTACCACTGTCTCATGAAAACATATAAACACGAATACCATTTGGGTAGAATTAATCATTGCCATATTATCTTAGCTCCAGTTCTCAAAAATTTGGAGAGTTCTCCACACATACACCTTAGAGATAAAGAACAAGGAAATTAAAAACACTTTGTAATAAGTAGGCCATTAGTTCTCTGTATTATTTTTGTGTAACTGCTTATTACTTCATAATCTTGCCCTTATGCTTTGATTTTTAATATTCTTCTATATTTACCCTTAGGTATATTTATTGTTTATAGCATGTATTTTAAAATAATCTATTTCATTGTTGATTCCTAGGAATATACTTAACTACTACAAATAGAAATGACAATGGTTGCTTTCCTAAAACTTGTCCTGGGGGTATTTTTCACTTGTTTTTTTATAGTCTACATTTCAGTTTATCTGTTTATCTTTCAATTTGGAAAAAAAAAGTCTACGTAAAAAAAACTTATATGGCTCTATTTTATAAAACAATTTCTGAAACTTGCATGTAAATTTTATGGACATAACTTTATGATTATGCTTACAAGTTGCCAAGTAAATTTCCACTACATTTCTCCTTTACTTTTTTCCCCTTCACTCCTCATCTCATCTATATTCAATTTCCATTTTTATTTTGACAGAGGATATGAAAACTAGACTTAAATTGATAAAAAATAGTAGATATATATTTTGCCTTGAAGTAAGATCCATGATAATATTAAACACACACACACATACACACAAACACGCACACACACACACACCTGTACCTACGTTATTACACCCATTACTTGATTTCAAGATTTTGAATGCTTTGTTACTAATAGGAGCACAGTATAATCCTTTGGAAAGCTGAAGCCAAAAGTAGATTTTTATAATCAAGGAAAGAGTGGCAGGCATGCACCTTGGCATAATTCCATGTACAGAATAGGCACCCATCGTAGTACATGATGGTTGGTCAGGAAGCTGAGCTGAATCATCAGGAGAGGAATAATGTAAAGTTCCAGGATACAGATACAACTGCGTGTTCTTTGGAGAGGAATGACATCTTCTCAGGATTTAGAATAGGCTTATGTAACATGAAAAATAATGAAACCATAACATTCATCAACACAATCTTCAAAATTATGATTTTTAATAAATACTGTCATACAAAAAACTCAATCTCCAAACATTGAAATGAAAGGCTTTCTAAATAAGAAGCCTAGCAAAAGAAATCAAAATCATATGGGAACAGGATGATATACATATCATCTCTAACACCCTGTCTGCTACTGGAATTATTTCAAGAATTCTTTCAGTAAGGAGAAGACAAACACATAGCCTACCTTTTTTTAGCTACAAAAAATTATTTTATCTATTTAATAAATAAAAATTAGCATAGTGACTTGTCCTACAACCTTATATCTGAACACTACCAAAATGGTAATAATAGCCACAAAACAACTTTTTTATAGATGACATATTGAATACTCATAAACTCCAAATTACAGAGAACGAAGTTTTCAAAATTTAGAGACCTAATAAGAGAAATAAAAACCATGTGTCCTTCTTGTCATGTCTGCTATTGGAGTTTTCCCATAAATTCTCTCAGTTAGGAGGCAGCTAGGTTGCATAGTGGATAGAGCACTAACATTGAAGTCAGGAGGACCAGAGCTCAAATCTGACCTCAGACCAAACACTTGACACTTACTAGTTGTGTGACCCTGGGCAAGTCACTTAACCCCAATTGCCTAAAAATTAAAAAAAAAATATCTCAGTCTATAGAAAATGGGTTTACATGATGATACTTTTATTCAGTTCAAAAAATCAATCCTTTTATCTGTCTGAACAATAGGCTAAAGGACACTAAAAATAAAAGAACAATAACAGAATAGTGATTGTACCAGTTTTCTCTGAATACCATTGAAAAAGAAATAGAGCAGTGGATCAGTGGAATAGATTAGGTACACAACACACAGTAGCTAATGACCAAGGTAATCTCATGTTTGATACACACAAAGATTCAAGTTTTTGGGGCAACTCATCATTTTTTAAAAATTTCTGAGAAAAATAGAAAGCAAATTTGGCAGAAAATAAGTATAGGCCAGCATCTCACATCATATACCAAGATAGGGTCAAAATGGATACATGCTTTAGACATAAGGGTCTACATAAGCAAATTAGGGAAGCATGGAATATCTTACCTGTAAGATCTATGGAAAAGGGAAGAATTTATGACCAAACAATAGATGAAGAACATTCCAGAATGTCAAATGGATAATTTTGATCCCATTAAATTAAAAACTTTTGCACAAACAAAACCAATGCAGCGAAGATTGGAAGGAAAGCAGGAAGTGGAAAAAAAATTATAGAAAGTTTCTCTAATAAAGGCCTCATTTCTCAAAAATGTAGAGAAATGAGTCAAATTTATAAGAATGCAAGACATTCCGCAATTGATAAGTGGTCAAAAGATATGAACAGGAGTTTTCAGAAGAACTCAAAGCTATCTGTGGTCATATGAAAAAATGCTCTAAATCACTACTGGCTAGAGAAATGCAAATTAAAACAGCTCGGAGGTACCACCTCATAACTATGGCTAATATGACAGAACAGGAAAATGACAAATACTTGAGGAGATATGGAAACACTAATGTGCTGTTGTGGAGATGTGAATTAATCTAACCACTCTGGCGTACAATTTGGAACTATGCACAAAAGGCTAAAAAAATGTGCAGTCTTTGACCAGGCAGCACCACTTCTAGTTCTGTATCTCAAAGAGATTTTTTAAAAAGGGAATGGGTCTATACGTACAAAAATATTTGTAGCAGTGCTTTTGTGTTGGCAATGAATTGGAAAACAAGGGAATGCCCATCAATTGAAGAATGGCCAAGAAAGTTGTGGCATATGATTATGATGGAGTTCTATTGTGCTATAAAAAATGATAACCAGGATAGTTTCAGAAAAGCCTGGGAAAACTTATATGAACTTATGCAAAGTATATTGAGTAGAACCAAGAGAATATTATAGACAGTAACAACAATATTATAGGATGATCAAATATGAATACCTTAGTTATTCTCAGCAATATAATGATCAAAAACAATTTTAAAGGACTTAAGATGAAAAATACTATATACCTCCAGAGAAAGAACTGATGGAATCAGAATGCAGATTTTCACTCTATTTTTCTTTGAATTTTTTGGTATGTTTTCTTTGCTATGTGGCTAATATGGAAATATGTTTGGTAGGATTGCATATATTAAGTCTATAGCAAATTGCTTGCCTTCTCAAGAAGTGGGGAGAGGAAGGAGGAAAAAAATTTAGAACTCAAGAAAAAATTAAATGAATGTTAATTTTTACATGTAATTGAGAAAAATAAAATAGAAAAGAAAAGATAGTAAAAATGATATATAAGAACAGTCAACTGGAACCTAAGCATGCTAGAAGCTAGACAATAGCAATACCATCGATTGGGTTATGATGCCTGTTGGTATGATGCAACTGCTTCTGCAGCTGCAACTTTTTCCTCTGAAATTAGATGAAAATACTTAACAACCAAAAATGTCAAAAAATCCAATGCAATCAAAGAAATGAAATGAGCCACAGAAGGTTGCAGGTTATAAAAGCTTTATTTAATATAAATAAATAATTGACTAAAATAACGCTGATGCCTCAAATGATTTTGAAAAGAAGACAGACATACTTGAATTGTAATTTCAAAATTAGCTTTTTGAATTTGACAGCATGAATCCAACTAACATACCAACTCTTCTCAACTATTTTGGTACAAAGATGATATTTGTTATAACCATCATCAACAAAAACCTTGTAAGGACTATACACAATAGTATATGTGGTAGCTATAGGCATGGTAAGAACTATAAAGGAAAAATTGGAGCTACCAAGAAATATTCCTAAGAACAGGGGTCAAATAGCATCATGGGGTAACTATCTTGAGAAAGCCAGTGAAGACATGTAGAAATTCACTGGAAGATTACTTCAATATCTGTATAGTACACCAGCATAAAAGTATGCATAGCCATCCAGAGAACAAAATATATTAGGAATTTTAATTTCTTTTAATTGTCAATTATAAGCATATCAAAAGTTTACAGTGACCCAAGATATCAAAGCAGTACAAAGAAGAAAATAAACAATCCAGTGTAAAAAACCTTTCCATGGACTCTTGAGAAACCAAGAAAACAGAAGATAAAGAAAGAACCCCTAAAGGGGGATGTGGAAATTTTCTAGTTGTCAAGATAAATACAAGAAAACAATATATTGATTGCGGAGCAAAAAAAAAAAAGTGTCTGGGGATAGGAGGAAAAGTTAATACCTACCAAGGGCAAAGGAAGGAAGGATAGACGACTCGCCTTTTCAATCCTGCATGACTAGGATAATAAGTATAAGGAATAGACTATTCCAGGGGTGGGGAACCTGTGGCCTCGAAGTCACATGTGGCTGTCAAGGTCCTCAAGTGCAGCCCTTTGGCTGAATCCAAACTTCACAGAATACATCCCCTTAATAAAAGGATTTCTTCTGCAAAACTTGGACTCAGTCAAAAGGCTGCATTGAGGACATAGAAGAACACATGTGACTTCAAGGCTGCAGGTTCCCCACCCCAAGGCTATTCCCCAAAACCTCAGGATAGCGCAGAAAAGAAAAAAGAACACCCAACACTTTAAATGTACCATTGTCACAAATTCTAACTTCATATTTACTGTTAAGTGCTGGAATTCTCTCGTGAAGATTTGAAGTAGATGGTAATAACAGTAAATGAGAGAAGGGTCAATAAAAATTATTCAGGCCTATAGGGTTTTTTTTGTGGGCAGGCATAATGGTTTTCAAAGATGTTCACAAGACAGCACTGAAGGTTTATTATCTTACTTGTGGGAAAGCATTTACCATCTCTATATTGGTCATCACTATACTTCTCTGAGAATGTATTAATAAAGGAATGAGAGGCATATTGAATAATTCTATTTTTTGGGAAAAAAAGCCTAGACGAATGACCAAAAATCATTCAGTCAAAAAATAAAGTGCTTCTCATTACAGTAGGACCTAGCAACTTCATCAGACTGGATCTATGGGACACAATGTGCCTACGCTTACTAATTGTTACATACTTTTGCAGTTATATTCAATTTTGGAGAACTAATCAGAACCAAAGAGTACCAGAGGCTGCTTGGGTATGAGTGGCATGGCCATATTTACCTGGCCATCCAAACTTACTCTGGGACAAAATGGATATCACATACGAGCTGGTATTGATTTGGGGACTGGAACCTAAAAATTGAAGGCAACTGCAGGAAGAAACATTTTTCTCCTTTCCTTGCAACAGCAAAAACAAACAAACAAAAGCAATAAGCAGGTATTTAATGTTCTCTATTTTATCTAGGTTTTTTGTTTGTTTGTTTAGTTGTCTTTCAGCAACATCTGACTCTGTGACCCCTTGACAAAGAAATAGGAATGATATGGCATTTCCTTCTCCACATGATTTTACAGATGAGGAAATTGAGGCAAACAGAGGTGGGTGACTTGCCCAGGGTCACCCAGGTAGGAAGTGTCTGAGACAAGATTTGAACTCAAGAAGATGAGTCTTCTTGACTCATGGCCCAGAACTCTATCCACTGTGCCACCTAGCTGCCTAAGCTACGTTTTTTGGCACCTGCTAATTTTTAAAAGAAAAGTTTACTATCAAAAACCCTCTCCTGGAATAATTCAGTCAGCAGTATGATAAGAATCAGTAGGTTTGTCCTGAACCATTTCATTACCAGGTTGACTGTTTCTCCTTTTTATCTCTTATTCCAGTGTGAATGGATATAGGCTTATGTGTATTATTCCTTTATTCATCTTAGTATGGAGTCTCTGGACTAAATCACTTATTTTAAAAATATAATATTTTATTCCTATTGCACAAATTCATCTTTTTCATTTAGGAAAAAAACATATTTTGAACACTGCATTTATTACAGATCTGTGCACTGAGGGGTTCTTGTGTATAAGAACTACTGCTTTGTATGTGTAAAATGATTAGTAGATTACGAAACATTTGTTTTGCTATAGAGATGAATAAGACCTACAAAAATTACCAGATTCAATAGTCTTGTTTCTTTATATACCACATTGTCTTACGAGAAAATAAAAGATTCAAAGTCATAAAATAGCATATTATAGTATTCAAATTCAAGAGGTCTTAAATATTAGAACATATGAGTGATTTGGCTGTCTCAGTCGGGACAAGTTAATTTTTAAATGTTATATGTCAATTCATGAATAAAGCTATTTTTATGAATTTATACCCATGCAGACACATGCAACAGTGCTTTAAATATGTTTTAAGTGCACTATTTTTCATCAATGAAAAATTGTTGCCATCTCTGAGTCAAATTACAAAATCTTTTTTCATATCAAACTAAATTAGATAAGTAAATAATTCACCTTTGAAAGATTTGACTATTTCTGTAAGTATATTCTATCCAAGTTTCTTAATATAATTTATTTCACTATTTCTGCCAAATCACCTTCTACCATTTTCCATATTTGCACCACCAAGGTCATTTAAAAGTAGAAATAGAGAGCTTAAAAAATTTCACAGGGTTACTTTAAAAAAAATAAAAATCTCCAGTCTCCATTAATACAGTAGTCATTTATATGACATTAATATCTATGGACAGAAAAAAGGATGGCAGCGGCCATAATCTTCTTGTTTTCCTCTCACAATTACTTACTGTACATTGTCTTTTGCATTACCCCTTTGCAGAAAGGAGCCATGTGATAGTAACATTTCAAAATGTAACTTTAGAAATCTTATCTTGAAGATAGTCATCCTTTATCTCATTTGTGTCTATGGCACAGAGGTAGATTGTTTATCTTTAGTTTAAGTGAATATAGTATACATTTACAACATTTTACAGAGTCTTGGAAGTATTTGATAACATTCTCTAAATAGCTTTTATTTACTTTGTAAAACCTACAATTCAGAGGGTAGGTAGGTGGCACAGTGTATAGAGTGCTGGGACTGGAGTCAGGAAGACTCACCTTCCTGAATTCTAATTTAACTTCAGACTCTTACTGGCTGTGTGAGCCTGGACAAGTCACTTAACCCTGTTGGCCTCAGTTTCATCATCTGTAAAATGAGCTGAAGAAGGAAATGGCAAACTACTCTGATCTCTTTGCTAAGAAAATCTCCAGTGGGGTCAAGAAGAGTTAGACATGACTGAAAAATGACTGAACAACAGGAACTATAATTAATGTGCTAATGCCATAGACATACTGTTATTTCTGTGTTGACATCTTAGTTCTGGACTCTGAGCCTCAAACCTTTTGGATTACTTAAGATATCAAATATACATGTGCTCCAAAAGTTTCTTTAACTATATAATTACATGCCAAATTAAAGACCTATTTCAAACATTCTGAGGTACCATAGTAAACAAAGTCTGACTGTCTTAAAAATGGAAGCTTAATGTTGTTCTAATTAAAATCACATTATATTGCAGGGAAAGGCAATGAAAATTTGTTAAGAGCCCAATCCCTCTTCCTAATGGTTTTATTTTTCAACTATTTTAGACTAAGCATTAACAATTTGGCAGAGACTCTTGGGTGATAGAAAGGTATATTTGCTAGAGAGGTGACCTAATTTTTCATCTTACCTCCACATAAGTTTAAGCCATATGGTCCCCCCAATTAATTTTGCCACTAAATTTAGATGCTTTTCCAAGTTTTTTGAGATTTAATATATAAAACAAAATGTTTCCTTGTTTCTTTAAGTGGAAGCATATGCAAATATACACTAATGACAAAGAGGGGCATTCATAGGCAGAATGAGAATAAGCAGTCACTACAGAATTGTATTAAAGTTGATGAAAAAATAATCAATCACACATGACCATATATCTAATTTATAAATATATATATATACATATATAATTAAATAAAAGTTGAAATGATTGGCAAAAATCTGATTTTATTGTGTTTATAATATATTGCATTATTTTTCAATAAATGCTGGTACAAATTTCATCCCATTCCTTTCCATTCATCTTGAGCAACTCATGTCCATGTCCTCCAGTTCATAACAAGGGAGCCTAGGAGTAATTATTATATAAAAGGCTGATATCTCATCAGAGAGGTAAAATATTTTAATTTAAGAGGCTGATAATAGTAAAATTCACTTTATAAAACTGCATCATTTAAAAAATGCCACTTTTTTGGACACTGATTACTACTATTTTCTCTCATAATACTGATAATATCCTTGACCAGTGCTAGTTAAAATTGGAAACAAAACAGTTCTTGGATTTGTTGTTTCCATCAGTTCTGCTTCAAGAAAGTTTACGCACGTGTGCACGTGTGTGTGTGTGTGTGTGTGTGTGTGTGTGTGTGTGTCCTACTCAAAGGTACTACTCTTTATTTCATTTCCATTACATAAAGTACAAAAATTCTATGGAGCTTTGGCTTTCAAACACCTTGTATTACTATTTGTTTTAAAAGTCCTACACTATTTTAACTTGTTTTCTGGTATCAATAAATGTTCAAAATGTTTCTTAAACCTTCTCTTCCCAAGGTGGTTCATGTCAAAGTAAATCCTAGACAAAAGCAATCAAATCTAGTGCAGAATGATTATATTTATGTTCAAGCAATATTTGTGATATCTTATAATTTTTGATGCCAGTTAATAACAAATAAACAAGTGAAAGTAACAAAAAGACTCTACTTTGGGTAATATTTGTAATATTTATATAATAAAAAACTATATTTATCTTCCTAAATGTACTGTTAAGGAAAAGTGGTACAGTGTTTAGTTCTATTATTGCTAGTACTTTCATAACACTCCGACATATATAATATAAATATTAAATATTTATTAAGTTTTTAAATTTAATTAAAATTAATTTTAAATTAAAATTAATAAATATGAAATGTTTATTATTACATAAAAGTTTATATAGTCAACTTCAAATATTACCTTATTAAAAAAACTCAGTGTATTAACAAAATACTATTCTCTTCAATAATGTGTAAATGGAACAAGGCTATAGGAAAAAAGCAAATCAACTTAATAATAGAGCTTCATATTTTTATATGCAAACCTCTTATTCTGTTCTTTGCATAGGATCATGGTCATTTTTTTTATGTTTGTCAAGTTCATAATAAAAAAGTAAAGTTGAACAATGGAAAGGAAGGCTATAGGACAATACTTACGATGAATCATGCACAAGGAAAGGCCTAAAAGACCTCATCATAGATACATAGGGATGGAAAAGTAGATGGGTTGGTCATGTGGTGAGTGTGTGTGTGTGTGTGTGTGTGTGTGTGTGTGAGGGTATTAGATAAATATATTAGTATTGCCTGGGTAGTTTGGTAGATCAACTACAGATAATTTAAAGAAGGGCATGGACAAGAATAGGGGCAGATAGGTGGCCCAGTGGACAGAGTGTCGGACCTGGAGTCTCCAAGATTCATTTTCCTGAGTTCAAATCTGGCTTCAAACACACCTCCTAGCTGTGTGACCCTGGACGAGTCACTTAACCCTGTTGGATCCAGTTTCTCATCTATGAAATAAATTGGAGAAGGAAATGGGAAATCACCCTAGTATCTTTGCCAATAAAACCCCAAATGGGGTCATGAAGAGTCAGTCACATCTGAACAATGACTGAACAACAACATGGACAAGAACTACTCATCATTATCAAAGAGCTGTAGAATTGGAGGACCTGATTTAAATTCCTTCTCCTATGCTTATATTTGTGTGGCCTTGGGCAAATCATTTAATCTCCCTCAGATTAATCATGTGTAAATGAGGGGATTGTACTGGATAGTCTCTGAAGCTTGAGCTCTAGACCAACAATTCTGTGAAGGAGAAATAGATGAGTGGAGACTTGCACCAGAGGAGTGAATGGTAAACTTTTGTCTGTGAGGTCACAGAGCCACCCAATAAATACCTAAGAGATGAATAACCAATATCCACAAACACTCTCTGACAAATAATCAAGAAGAACGCATCCTACAGAATTTATCTGAATGCAGATCTAAGCTTACTTTTGAAAAATGTCTTTATCTTTATTGTTTAAATTTGTTTCATTTTCTTTTGCAACATGGCTAATATGTGTTTTGCATGACCTCACATATATAACCAAAATCAAAACACCTTCCCAAAGAGGGGGGAGTAGTGGGCAAAAAATTTAAAAAAAAAAGATTGTCAAAAAAATCATACATGTAATTGGAAAATATTTAAGAATATAAATAAAAACATTTTTAAAAGGATGGCATTCTAAAACTAAATGTTTCTATTTTTGCAGGAAAATAAAATCATCTGAACAAAAACAAAAAGATTGATTACTTCAAATACACTATGTACAAGCATCTAAAATCCCACAGACACTCCAGAATGCACAGGTAAGGCTTCAGTGTTGATAAACATTGAAAAAAATCACGAACACTAAAGCAGATGCATGGGCTTACTGACAAAGAACATTCACAGACTTTTCACTGCTCTCTCCAATTATCATGCCAACACACAGGGATAAAATTATAAATACAGTTGTCATAAATTAACTTGCAAGATTTCAACAAGGTGCCTTCCATAAGCAATAATGTATGGGAGAACCTAGTTCATTCTAGGCTTCTCTCATTAACAGGCTGTCTAATTTAGGAAAATTGCTTCAGGCCTCATTTAGCTTATTTATCAAAGGGTACTATGATGACTGCCTAATTTCCAAGGGTGTTGTGGGGCCTAAGTGTTTTAGGAACCTTGAAATATCTGCCATAAGAATACATTATAATGATTCTTATATTTAATGGGCCACAAAAATAGTATTCATGATTAATTTCAAGAGAAGATACTCACTTAAGCTATATTGCACATACAGGGAACTGCTTGTATCATTTTTCTCTGAGGGACTGAATTTTCCTATTTGGTTTCTTTTAAATTTCTTTTGATATTTTCAAGGGACTGCTTTGTTAAAATTCCTCCATCTCTCTTTCCCTTCATGTACAATAATAACAGATTTACTAGCAATCATTGCTTAGCAACTTCTCCCATGAGATGCAATCCATAGATCTATATATCTGTTGCTTTCATCTGCCTGTCCCCTATCATTGTCTCCACTTTCTTAAGAAATTCAGAACCTGGTTCAGTTTTTTTTTTCTCTCCATATCAACTCCTGCTCCAATCCTTCAATACTCAGGATGATGTCTTTTTTTAACCATTGCCTGCTGACAAATCTATTGATGCTACTCACATGACTTGGATCTCTGTAACTCCACTTTACATCATTTATGCACGTTTGGTTTTACCTTCTTTCTCACAATCACCTAAAATTGTTCCACCTTGATGAACTCAGAAAAACTTTAGTTTGTTCTTTTCTCTCTGATATCTCACCTTTTACTTCACTTATTCTGGATTAAGTATTCCTTCTCTAGGTAATCTCCACCCCTTTATCCTTTTCTGTTCTCCCAGTCCTTCAGCTCTGATCTGGCTTTACTTGACCTTATAGAAAACCAGTTGGACAATAAATTATCCTCCTCTAGTCCATGTATTCTTCAGTCATTTACACACTGAATCACAATCACCATCTAATTTCTCTGTTCCTTCTCTACTTGTCTGACCACCATGCAAATTCATGCTATTTAACTGGATTCTTGCTACTGCATAAAAATAATTTTTTATTTTTCTAATTGACTCACAGAGCCACATTTTAGGAATTGACTTATCCAAATATTTTACAAGTTGGACAACTTAACCTGTGTGATCATGGCTTAGTTATTTAACTTCTCATTGCCTCAATATCCTCAGATGTAAAATATAAGTTTGAATTCAATAATCCACAAAACCCTTTTCTGATCTAAATCTGTGGTCTTCCCTCAAGACCTCCAGGCAATTCCAATACAACCTCTCTCAAAAGATGGCATCTTTTTTAATAAAAAAATCAAGGCCATATTTTAGGAGCTCCTCATTTCTCTTATTCCATATCTCAAAACCTCTCTACATCTAACATTAAAAGAAAAGTAACCTCAGATGATGAGGTTACCCTTCTGCTCAAAGCCAACCCATCTGCTTGTGGCTATGGTCTCATCCCTTCTTGTTTTTTCTGGAAGTCTATGTCATCAAATACTCCTTTTCTTACTCTCTCATCAATATATCTCTATCTACTGTTTCTTTCCCCATTGCCTATATATGTGTTTTCTTAACCTTAAAAACATATCCACTTAACCCTGATTTCCCTCATGATATCCTCCTATATCTCATTTTCTTTTACTACCAAACTCCAAAAAAGAATATTTTTCTATACCCTGCCTCTAATTTTACACCACCCGTACTTTCAATCTCTATTCTCTGGTTTCTGACCCTATCACTTGACTGAAGATGTTCTCCTAAATATCATCAGTGACTCTTTAATTGAATAATCCAATTGTCTTATCCCAGCCATCACCCTCCTTGACCTTTCTGAAGACTCTGACACATAAGCTCCTCCTCTCCTTGGGTATAATCTCTGTTCCCATTATTTCCATGCTACTGTTCTTTCAGGCTCTTCTGATCCTTTTTGACTGTTCATTCTCATTCCTATTGCAAGATCATCATTCAGCTCTTGGCCTATAGGTGCGGGTGTCCCCCGAGTTTCTGTCTCAGGCCCCTTTGTCTCTTTATAATGTCTTCTTACGTTAGATTCAGTTATCACAAATGATTCCCAAATGTTTTTTCCCCTTTCCTTAAAGACATTGCCACCTGTTTTTCCTGCCAATATAGCAAATTTAACATGTCTTAAATTGAACTCATCATCTTTCCCCCTAAAGCTATGCTTCCTCCAAACTTCTCAACTACTATTGCAGGTGCCATCAACCTATAATTCACCCAGGTTCATAATATCAGAATTATCCTGAACTGTTCCCCTTCCCTCACCACCTCCCCATGAAATCCTATTCATTCTGCTTCTTAACATATGAAATCTATTCTTGTCTCTACACTCACATTGCCACCCTTCTAATTCAGATCTTAAACATCTTTTGCCTAGATTAATTACTTAATTTATTTCCCTACTTCCAATCTCTCCCTTCTCCAAGCCTTCCTTCATGCAACTAAATTTTTAAAGAAACAGGTGTGTCATTTTCATGTTCAAGAACTTTGCTGTCTCTTTTTAAATTGGCATTCAAGCATTTCTACAATCACTCCAACCTACTTTTCCAGGCTTATTTTATAAATATAGGCAGCTAGGTGGTACAGTGCAAGGAGTGCTAGACTTTAAGCCAGGAAAACCCAAGTTCAAATCTGGCCTCAGACCCTTACTAGTTGTATTACCCCAGACAAGTCACTTAATCTTTGTTTACCTCAGTTTCCTCATCTGTAAAATGGGCATAACAATAGCACTTACCTCCCAAAGTTGTTGTGAGAATCAGTTGAAAATATTATTGTAAAGTGCTTAGCACATAGTAAGCATTACAGAAATGTTAGCTATTATTTATTAATTCAACTCTATGGTCCATTCAAACTGGACTACTAGATCTTCTATTAACTCAATATTTCATCTCTGGTTTTTCTGTATTTTCTTTAATAACAAGCAGCATCTCATGCCTGGGATGTATTCCCTCCTCCTCTCTGCCTATTGGAACCCTTCTCTCCTTCCCTCCCTTTCTCCCTTTGTTTTCCCCTTCTTCCCTTATGCCCTTCGTGCTTTTTTTCAAGTCCTTCCTTCTTCATTTTCTATCTTGCCCAGACTAGAAATATAGTAGAACTTCACAGACCCAATTCCACTAATAATCAGCATGGAACTCTAATCTGCTCTATTTTTCTGACCTGGGCCAGCTAGCCCATTCTCAGGTATAGTGGTGGCCACATGCTCCCAAGGTTTACCTATATTTGTACCAAAATTAATGTGAACAATTGCTCAGTTTAGCCTACTGCAGCTCAGAGCTCCCAAACTCAAGCAATCAATCATTCTCAGCTTCCCCTGCAGCAGGGATTATAGTTGTGTGCCAACATACTATGCTTATTTTCTCCAAGGCTCTGCTCAGGTGATTCCTCCTTCAGAAAGCCTTTGTGGAAGTCTTCAGTAAGTTTGTCCAGTATATGGCACAGATGGAATATTGTATTGTACATGCAATAAATTATTATAGTTCATCTAAAATATGAAGCTATATTATTTTTCTATTATAATCCACTCCAGGAATATTTATATTTTGGGTATCAAATGAAGCAAATTTAGGAACATACTTATTACCCAAGGAAAAATAGAGAAAGTAGAACTAATGGAGATGTCATAAATACTTATTTTTTTTTATTGTTACGTTAGTCAAGCCTTATATAGGGAGGCTATACATATAGACAAGAGGAAGTTTATTTATGGCTTTTGATACAGAGAAGAATCCTTAATGAGAGTATTTGACCTCTTAGTTTTGTCAATACTCAACTAGAAGGAAAAAGGATGATTGAACTGAGCCTCCCCTG
>NW_020954559.1:31034347-31143231 GCF_900497805.2 Vombatus ursinus
TTTTTTTAGTCACCTATTTGATTAAGATGCATCCAAATTCATAATACCAAGTATTCCCTGCTTTCTCCCGTCCTAAATTCCTAATAGACCCAACCTCTCAGCATTTTATGAAAGTTCCAATCCTATCCTGACCAAACAGTAGCATGTAATGTCTGCAACATATGTTTTGGCTCTTGGCTGTATTCAATTTAGAACTTATTAGATGCTGCTTTTTATAATTCCCTAATAGTTTCACATGTTTATGCAAACAATATTATAAGCTCCCTGAGGGTAGGGATGTTGCTGTGCTTCTGTTATACCCCCACCCCAGTGCTGGAGGGACAGAAGCAGATGCCTAATAAGTGGTTGCTGAGTTGAATTGACCGTCATCAATTTATAAACTCCCATCCAGTCTGTATAGAATTGTTGTGGAAAATAAAATCTCTTTGAATGTCACAGGGTAGCATGTGTGACAAGGATCATTGACCTCTTTCATTTGATGACCCAAGTAAACAGTTTGAAAATATAATCTACCCAGAGTTGGCTTAATTTTATTTTTATGAAGAATTCATCCATATGTATCATCTCTGATATTATTTCTTCCTCTATTTACCCAGAGAGGGGAAAATCACCATTGTAATAAAAACAAGAAGGATGAAATAACTACTGGTCTACTCATCAAGAAAATCAGTTTCTAGTTATCATTACCAATTTCACATTATTACTCTCCCTCTCTTTGCACTTGGATACTACTAGATTATCAGGAGGGGAGAGTAATCATTATTTTGAATTTCCTACACATTGCTGCTTATTTAGCTTATCTAGACTTATTTATCTTAACCTTTTTTGAACAATTTGTTTCCCTCAAGGTTAATGAAGTTTTATGAAAGTATTCCAATTACTTTTCCAATCAATCAATAAATAAAAACACAATATTTTGAAAGTCCTGTACAAAATCAGCTAAAATTTATTGTCTGCTGCCAACATTTGTTAGTTCTCATTAGGCTAATTGTTACTACTTTAAAAAAAATTTCTGACTGAGAGAACATGAAACAATATCTGCAGAATAACTGAGACCAAAGAGAAGCGTTATTTATTACTTTATTGCAAAAACAATGAAATTGTGATTTGTGGGCAAAGACACATAATAGAGGAATGAAAATGGCACTTGCTTTCAACACCTGCGCTAAACATTGGCTACATCTCTCTGGAAGAATATTTAAAAAAAAATCCTTAGATGGAATTCTCCCTCAGGTACATAAACTTAAAAGTAAACACACACACACACACACACACACACATACACACACTAAAATTAAAGGTAGACAAGGCTTGATCAGGGACCAAAGGACATCTAAGGAGTGGGTATTCTTTAATTAAAATATACTCTGGTATGTTCTCATGGATAGAATACTGAAATGGAAATCAGGAGACCACATTACAGTCTCAGCTCCATCCACTAATTTAGCTGTGTGACCTTTGGCCGAGATACCTTGCATCTAGGCATCATCTTCTTGGGGAAAGAGATGGTTGTACTAAATGACTTCTGTGATATTTTTCATCTTACAGTCAGCATCTACAAAGCAAACTATCGAGGAATGAGTAAATAGGTGGTTTCTGTTTCTAGAGAAGAGGGAGAAGAGAAATCCTGGCATCCAAGCCAGAATCAGAGAGAAGCAATGAAGTAGTTAGAATCAGGACCGGAGATCCAATCAGAGACTTGGAAAAAGCAATGTTGTCAAAGAAGATGACAAAGATTGGGCCATTTACTCTTAGTTAAATGCACAAATAAAGTGGATACTAGAGGCCAGGACTCAGTGCCCAAAGGATCTTAAGTGGGATTAGAAAGACGGACAATCTGGGATTCTAAACTAATATCTAAAGGAAATTTGTAGCTCTCAGGGTATGCTTTTTAAAGGAGCAATGCTGTCAGAATTTGAGAATCCATATAATACCTTCTGAAATACTGAGAGTTGTCATATGGCATTTACCATAGGTAGTTTAATGACTTATATTATGTAATTATACAAAAGACCTGTGATTTTGTCATCATGGGGAACTCTTTAGGTATAGAAACTTTCTGCCCCCAAGGCAGATTGCAACTCAGTCTATGGCTGAGTATATAAGTTCTAAAGACTTGCTTAAGATGAAATGACTTGTCCAGGGTTATACAGGTAATAAAGTGTTAGAGGAAAAATCTGAGTCAAGATATTTCTGATTCTAAGACATGTAGCATCTTATTCTGCCTTTTTAGCAACTGTTCTGTAACTCAGTCATAGGGAGAAAGTTACCTATGACACAGAGGGGCTAAATGGCTTACCCATAGTCAGAAAGCTTATAAATGTCAGAGACAGGACTTGAACCAAATTACATTGCCCTACCTATATGCTGTGTGTATTAAATTATGCTATTGTCTTCATTTTGTGATAAAATTTCACAATAGAGTAAGCTCATGGCATATGAATGACTGTGATTGTAACCATCTCCTCCTAAAATATGCTCATATCCTTCAGTCTAAATATATGTAGTACTGATATTTATTTTGAATAGATTACTCAGAGCTCTTTATTTGGGTCATGTAAGCACACTAGTTAATTCACTGAAATTGCCTTTTTTACCTTCTAGTTGTTCTTGCTACAAAAAAATCACTATTTCCATTATAATGTGATAAAAATATTTTAAAAGACTTTTTTATTGACCTTATCAAGATACATGCATTTTAACTCAATTTTTCCCTTGCCATATCAAGCAGAGGCATATTGTAATACAGTGCTTCAAACCTGGGTGACAATCACCTAATGAATATAAGTGTCATGAATCTGTTTTGCCTAAATCTGCCTCAGATACCATTCCCTTAGTTCTTCAGGAGTTATGCTCTATAATGGAAAAGAAATTTGTTTGGGTGAATGTACTACATTGATATTTCTGTCACAGCATTAGCAGATTACAGCCAATTTCCAGTTCTAGCCTAGAGCTTAGTAACAGCAGGGGACAAGCCACTGGTTTGGTTAAAATAATCACACCAGCCTATAATCTATTCCATAATCAAAATCAGAAACCTGGACAGCAAATTCTGCTGTCACATATTTAGGTTACGCCCAGGTGAAAAAAAAATCTCAAATTATTTGCAGCATCATATTTACATATTCAACACAATGATGCTCATCTCATACTTTTAATTCCTCATTAGGAAATGCAAAAGTAATATGTTCACTTTTACTCATGGTATTCCCGTGTTGATATGGCCTAACTCTGCCTCTCCTCCCCTCAGATAGTGCAATAATGGCTGAAATAATATTTGAGGAAGAATCTAATGTAATTGGCCTTAAGTAATAGGATCATGTGGTTTTGAAGTAAGGGAAACTTAAGACATCACCTAGTCCAACCACCTCATTTTGTACATGTTAAGTTTCTTAAAGGTTGTTCATCAAACTTCAGAGGGATATTATGGTGGGAATTTTCCAGCCAATTGACTGCAATGTCACAGGATTGTTCATTTCATTTTGTCACCCTCTTTTATCTTTTGATTAATGAAAATGGCAATTTGCCCTGGAGTACAGAAGCATCATGATGTAGTAGATAGAAAACCAATTTTGGAACCAGAAAGAACTAGGATCAGATTTTTGTTTTTGTTGTTTTTTTTTTTTTAACTCTGACACAAAGTAGCTATGTCACCATGGGCAAATCACTTAACCTCTCAGTGTTTCAGTGACCCAAGAAAATCTCTAAAGTTCTGAGTTATTCATCTCATCTGTGAAGGTAATTTCCAAACCAGGAGTTCCCTAAGTTAATGAAATGTCTGAATGATCCAGGTCTGAAAACAAACAAATAAATGAATGAATGAATGAATGAATGAATGAATGAATGAATGAATGAAAAGATAGCATTCATTTGTAATGGTTTAGCAAGAGAAGTGATTATTCGACATATGCAAGTATAGAGGTGAAAGGTATTGTTGTAGGTGATAAATATACCTTGATATAGACAAATCAATTTTGTCCAACTAAAAGGAAGACTCATTTGGTCTGCCACAACCAATCTACAACCAATCATAAGAAGAGTAAAAGGATAAAGTAAGACCATCTTAATAGCAGAAAAGAAAATACACTAGAAGAATTACTATATTTTTTGTTTTTTAATTTTTATGCTATTTCTCCTCATCCCCTTCTTTTATTTAAGTACTATATGGTTCCTATCATATTTTATTTAATTTTTTAAAATAACTATTTTTGGAATATGTATGACCCACATGTCCTTAATCTAGTCCAACATTGGCATGAATATCTACACACAATAAACCCATTGGGGAATACATATACATATATATATGTATATATATATGTATATACATACATACATACATACATACATATACATATGCAGGTCATCCTGTGTCATGATCTGTCAAGATAGGAAAAATAAATGATATTGTCCCATTTTTAATTGTCATACTTCATATACTGCCTTGAAGTCATAAAGAAATTTAATTTCATTCATTTCCCTTTCAAAAAAATCTTTTAAACATATAATTTTGCGAATAGGACTTCCCAAAAGACTAAATAATTTTACTATTAGTGAATGTTTCCAGCCTGAGAAGCCTCATTGAACACTCAGGAGATGGGGCTGTAATAAGTTCCTTCTGTAGCAATAACAAGCCTGGCTTGCCTTTCGTTCATTTTCATTTCATTTTATTTCATTCATTTGTGTGCCAGAGCTCTGCTGTCCCTCCAACACAATCATTTGTCCTCTGCCATCAGAAAGTGGTTTAGAGAACACCTTCCCTTCAGACCATTAAACCAATTCAAATTGAAAAATGCTTTTATAGTCTAAGAGGAGTCAGTGAGGCACAATCTTATCAATGCCGATTATAAATATGAAGAGTACTAAAGTACTGAGTTCCTCCCTTTTTTGCCCACTTCATTTTTTCCTTTCTATCTTACCACTAAAATGATTCAATTTATTCCAAGCTCTGGCCATGCAGTTGGAAGGATTTATTAGTTTAACATTCTGGAAAAAGAATGGAGCCTCTTGGAAAATTACTGCAAGTAAGAGTAAGACTAACAAAGACCCTAGTTTATAAAAGCTAGTTCTAAAGGCAAAAATGGTCCCTTGAACTTCTATAATATAACAAAAAATTCAATTTTATGAATTAAAATTATTCTGGCAAAATATAAGGCAAGTGATGAATGAAGAGAATACTGACTCAGCAATCAGAGGACCTAGGTTCAAATTCCACTTTGAATTCTAGCTGAGTGACTTTGGGTAATTCATTTGGCCATAAAGTTACAGTTTCTTTAGTATGAATATATTGAAAATAAATAATTCAAAGTTCTTAGGTCAACATAAACTACAGCCACATTCAGTCAAACTTTTCTTTATTGTGAAGTATTTTTATCTTTGATAAGTTAATATCTGGTTGATGAATGTTCAAACAGAATTTATCTCTTATTAATTTAATCCTGGGAAACCCTTAAAAACTATGTTGACATAGATAAAGAGAAGTAAAAAAAAATAGAATAAATTATCCAGACAATTTGGGTAAAAGTAGAAGACTTGAGCCTGAATTCTCCATATTGGCTATTCAAAATGACCAAATATGACACATAACTGCTCAATCATCAACTTAATTTACTTGTGCGCATAATTCCTAGTTAAATGACATTGTGGAATGGCTAAATTCCCAATGATTCTCAAAAACCATCTGTGCAATAACACAATCCATTATCAAAGTTAGGTTCCAGAAACCACTAAAATTATCTTGCTAAAGAGACTCATAAATGAGAGTGTGGATATCTAGGTGGCTCAGGGA
The DNA here is from genome assembly GCF_900497805.2 of Vombatus ursinus. Lineage (NCBI taxonomy): Eukaryota > Metazoa > Chordata > Mammalia > Diprotodontia > Vombatidae > Vombatus > Vombatus ursinus. Next base: position 31,040,136 of record NW_020954559.1, read on the forward strand.
ATAAAGTCTTGGTCCTGTAGTAAGGAAGACTCATCTTCCTGAGTTTAAATCTGGCCTCAGACACTTACTAGCTGTGTGGCCCTAGACAAGTCACTTAACCTTTTATTTGCCTTAGTTTCCTCATCTTTAAAATGAGCTGGAGAAGGAAATGACAAACTACTCCAGTATCTTTGCCAAGAAAACCCCAAATGGGGTCACAAAGAGTCAGACACCACTGAAAAATGACTGAATAACAAAGGATTTGTTTCAGGTCTCCTTTTACAGTCTTCCCATCATGATGTTGGTATAGCCTTCATTTGATTTGCACCATACACGCCCTTGTGAATCACAGTTTGCTGCCCTAGTGACCACTGAAAGTATGAAATAAAAATAATGTTGAGCACTAAAGCTCAGAATAAGTTGAAGTTATCCAGGAAAGCTGAGAAAACAAAACAGAAGAAAAGGGATGCCTTAAAGAAAAAACAAAATAAAACAGAACAAAGGAGTATCAAAGAAAAGCTATGACCATTGCTTATTGGTAAATAAGTTAATGTTAACTGACAGTAGAGAGAAGACAAAGCTGCTCACTTTTTAATTTGTTTCTTTTTTCTGCCAAGAAGAATGATCCCTTCCTAGAAAATAACTGAACAAAAAAAGATTAATGGGAAGTTGACATCCAAAATAAGTAAAGAGAAAAAATGTGTAGCTAACATGGATGACTTCAAGTCATCTGGGCCAGATGAACTACATCCTTGGGTAATGAAAAATTTGTGGGTATGATTGCTGAGCGATTCACTGTCAGCGACATTTGAAAGATTGTATGGAAAGGAAAAGGTACCACAGAACTAGAAGAGCAAGTGTCCGAATACTTAACAAAAGAAAGACAGAGACACAGAGTCAGGGAGAGAAAGAGAGAGACAGACAAAGACAGAGAGATAGAGAATAGTCTAAAAATTGTAGGCCAGTGAGTTTGACTTTCATCCCAGAATGGATCATTAAAGATGAAATGAACTTCCAGGGAGTAGTGCCTATTTAGAGCCAGAAGAGATCCTTCTAGAACTTGTGGGGTCAGATGAATCCATTGCACTTTTTGGATATTTTTAATAAATTAGTGGATAAGGATCATCTGGATTTTAGCAGAGTGTTTAAAAAAATACCTCCCTCTATTCTTGTGGAAAAGATGGAGAAATATGGGCTAGGTAATAAAGCAATGAGAGAGTTGCTGAACTGGTTTAATGGCCAGACTCAGAGTAGTCTATAATAATGCAATGTCAAAGGGTCTCCAGTGAAGTTCTCAAGGATCTGTGACCACAAGACCTTCGCTATTTTTGTTTTGCTTTGTTTTGTTCTGACTTTTATTCTCATTATCCAATGATGTGGATAAAGACCTAACATGTTTGCTTACTTAATTTTCACATGACATAAAAATGGGAGAGATAGCTGTCATGCTGGATGACAGAATTAGGAGATAAAAAGATCTTGACAAGCTAGGTCATACACTGAAATCTTTCCAGTCTTCCTACACCTTGGTTCCTGCCATGTACTCTTCAATCCAGTGACACTGATCTCCTGACTGTTCCATGAACAAGATGCTCCATTCCTCAGCTCCAGAGAATTTCTCTGGCTGTCCCCCATTCTGGGAATGTTCTCCTCCCTCATCTTTGTGTACTGGCTTCCTTATGTCTCAACCAAAATCCTGCCTTCTATAAGAAGTCTTTCCCAATCCCTCCTGGAGGGATCCTGGAGTCGTTGGAGTTTACTAAATAGTCAAGTGACCTTGTCAGACCTGTGCTTACGGAAAAAATAAATCACTTTGGTAGTCATGTGCAGTATAGGTCGAAGATCCCTCTTCCATTCTTTCAATAGATAGTGTCAGAAATACAATTCATAATGTGTTAACATAAGGGCCGTGTACATCTCCTGAAGACAGAAAACAAGATATAAAATGGACAGTGAATGAATCATTCTGTGAGGGAAAAAAAGGAAAAAAATCCTGGAATTACCAAAAGCACAATTAGCAGAGAGCCATTGTTTACATACAAATGAAAGGCCATTATGAAATGAAACCAGGATCAAAAGGATGGGCTAGTATTTATGTTTCTCCATCCCCCTTCAATCTTAGCCTTCAGTCTCTATGGATAAAGACACGTACCATCAGATGGCATCAGGAGAATTTATACTTACTTCTTTCCATCTTTTAAACAAGCCCAAATTCTATTCACTATTAGCAGCTTTAACCCTTAGGATCATAGTTTCAGAACTAGAAGTGACCTTAGAGGACATCTAGTATAATCCTGTAATTTTATGGACGAGGAAACTAAAGTCCCAATGATGTTTTCACTTGCCCAAGATGTCATAGAAGCTAAAGGACAGTGCTGGGATTTGAACTCAGGATGATTGTGTACAAATTTAATTAACCAACCAATAAGCATTAATTAAGCACTTACTACTTGCCATGCACTGTGCTAGAACTGAGGAAACAAAAACAAAAGTCTCTGCCCCAAAAAGGATCGAATTCTTTTGGGGATATAGCTGATGTACCAATGTGAGTATATATAGAATAAGTACAAAATAAATGCAAAGATATTTGAGTGGAGGGCCATTAAGGATTTAAAGGTATCAGGGAAATCTTCATGTAGAAGGTAGCGCTTAAATTGAATCTGAACTAGAATTGAGGAGATGCTGTGTTCCCGGCAATGTTATTTCAAAGGGGAATCCCTAGCAATTAAAGAGATCAGAAAAGATTAGCAGAGAGCCATTGTTTACATACAAATGAAAGGCCATTATGAAATGAAGAGTCACCTGCTTGACAATGGTTCATAATAGGTGGTATTTAGGTTAAAACAAGTTAGAACCATAAATGTGCTGATAAAATTAGGTTTATTCAGGGACCTTTGTTCTATTTTGTGTTCCACAAACTGTGAAAATAATAATAATAATATGGAATAGAAAAGCAGACATAATATATAGATAAATTTAATGTACTATCATTTGACTTTTTAAAAATCTTGAGATAATAATTCACATTCAACTGTATCCACATGGCTAAATAGAAATACTACAATGTTTAGAAGTAGAGGCTGGGTTCAAATCCTGACTATTACTTATTGATCATGATTTTGGATAAATCATTTCACTTTCCTGGGTCTTAGATCCTTCATCTATAAATCAACTAGAATATATATACTACATAGATGAGATTATCCCTAAGGTCTCCTTCAGCTCTAAATTTGATGCTAATGTTAATCAATTTAGTTCTCCCTACTACTGTTGAAGAAGGGGGAGTGGTAGAAGGGGAAAGGATAGATCAGGGGAAAGAGAATAATGTTATTGCCATTGTCCCCTCCCTTATTATTTATAGTCCTGCAGCTTACAAAGAAAGCAGAGTTAAGAGGAGCCAGAAAGCATTCAGGGTAGGAGAATACTGGGTAGGTTGTGTCTCCACAGTCACTAGGCATAGGATTTAGAGTTTCTTCAGATTTGATTTTCATTCAATAGCTAGAATGAAAAGGATTTGGTTAGAAAATGAAAAACACAGAAGAAGCAAAAGCATCATGGAAGTCATTTATATTGGGCTAGCTCACTCTATTTATCCACGTAAAATTTGCTCTAACATTTATTAAATCTGGGTACTGAGTTTCATGAGTTTAATAATTCACTCTCATTGAAGTGAATCAAATTTGGTAGAATCACCAAAATTTCATTCATTCACCATCTTCTTCACAAAGTTCTCATTAAGGAACAAACTGAAAAAGAGTAGCCAAAATAGAGCATTCAGTAAATGCAGTAAGAAACAGAAACCTTGGGTTCTATTGTTTTCCTATTGTTTTTTATTTGGTAGCATAGCAGACAATACAGCTTTGAGCCCTCAATCTTCCAATTAACTCATTCTGTGACTTAGTCTTTGGATAACAGGTTGGAAAATACCTTCGAATTAATTCATCTTGTGTAACTTGGACCTAAGTAGAAATAACCTATAACAACCCTGATCAGTAGCCATCAGCCTCTCCTTCCAGCCTCACCTCCGGTGAGGGGTACTTGGTTCTACCTTGGGGATTGTTAAATCTTAGGAAGTTTTGTCTTTACATTAGATATGTCTGGATCTATGTAGCTTTTATGTATTGCTTCTAGTTCTGGACCAGGAACTAAAAAAAAATAAGTCTAATCCCTTTTTCACATAACATTTCATAGCAACATTCTCTCAAGTGTGCTCCCTCATGTTAAACATCATGAACCTTACATCTGTAAAATGGGAATAACAATAACACCTACATCTAATGGTTGTTGTGAAACAATATATGAAAAGCACTCCTTTGCTGTCCTTAAAGCCCCACATAATGGCTAATTATTACTGTTATTATATTTTGTTCATTTTTGTTTTATTTATTGAATGTTTGTGGTTTCTTGCAGCACCTAAATCTGTCCAAATTTCTCTTTTTCTTACAAACCCTTTCAGCTATATTTCTAACACTGAATTTAATCACCTGCTTCATTTGTGGCCTCCATTCCTATTCCAGTTGCTTAAAAATCATCTTTTTCCTGTTTTTTTTAAACTTTTTTCCATCTGTCTAATCTTCAAGTTCCCTTGCTAAGTCACGCCCTCTTTTCTCTGGGATTATTCCACCCCCAGCACCCCAAGAATGCTTTTCAGAAGAGACAGAAGGCTTACAGCAGAATAACCAAGGCCCTCCCTATTCCTAGAAGCTGAGCCCACATCCTTCCCACAGAGTTCCTGATATTGCCCTACCCAGAAGGAACCAGTAAAATTCTACCAGCCTCCCCCAAAATGCACACAAATGCATTTTTAAGCCTGTCAAGCATTATGCTGCCTCAGGGCCAAATCATTTAATTTGTTTTTACTGCCTTGGCACCCACAGCTTTTTTTTGTGATATTTAGTTGTTACTTGTGACTTATCTCTGCACACCAATAATATCTTTTTTTATTCAGAGAACATATTCAAAAAATGTTCTGATTGCAAACACTTTGTTGTGTTTTCCACAGACACATACAAAAAAAGAAAGCTAGGTCATCTTTTTTCATCACAGTACTGTGCTGGATAGAAATAGTACTATTTTGATGGCTACAATTTGAAGAAATCTTCCGATCTAGGGAAAGGAAAAAAAAATAGGGAGGAGGAGTTTATACACACCTTTTCTCTAAGCACTGAAAACAAAAGAGCTGAACTTTTTGGGAAACATTCAAACCTGAATATTTTTTATGTGAACAAAACAACAGCAGATGGCAACAGGAAGTATTTTGTCCCCCAGTCAGAACCTACTTAATGCTATTTAGCCTGCCATTCCAATGTTTATTCATTTTGCTAGGCACTCAGCAGGTGATAAAGATCTTAAAGTGTCCAAGCAAACAAAAGGGACATTTGAATTACCATTTCATATTATTTCTCATTTGGGCAAGTTTCAGCTTAGTCTTAGAATGGCGACAGCACTTTTAATAAAACACATGCTCTTATCAGGTCTTTTGAAAAAATGTTCCTTATGAGTAATTAGAATTAAGTCTTTCTTCCTATCATTTGTATTCTAAACTGTAGTTACTATTCCATTGGCCAAACTAATCTTATTGACTTTTACTTGTATTTGCATCGTGAAATCATACGAATCCTGAAAAAAAAAATCCTGCCCTACATTTTAGGAGAAATGTATCTGAATCCATTGATACATACACAAATTTTTCCATAGAACAATTTAATGACATGCTGTTTCCAGATGTTTTTAACTTGAAGATATTTTTTCCAGATATCCTGGTACTTAACTGTGTCAAGTCTTGGAACATTGCAGAGCCTTCTAAGTGAGAATTTTGATCACTCAAAAGAATCTGACCAATTTATCCACACAAGAGTAATCAAGAGGAGAAATGTGCCTATTGTCCAATAAATCACTAAGTATTTATTAGGAGCCTATTATTTTCCAGACACTGGAAACACAAACACAAAAATAACACCATCCCTAACCTCAAAGAGTTTACATTTTATTAGAGATAACATGCATGCATGTAATAATATAAATATATATATACAGATATATATATATATATATATATATATATCTGTATATACAGAATAACAGAAGGTAATTGCAAAGGAGAGGCATTAGCAGCTAAGGGGATGAGAAAAGACCTTAAGGAGTAGATAGCATGTGAACTAAGCTTTACAAGAATCTAGGGATGCAAAGAAGCAAAGGTTAATAGAGAGTGTATTCATGGCATGGCAACAGGCTTATGTAAAGTCATAAAGATAGTAGATGGAATGCTGTGTGTAAGGAGCATCAAGAAGGGCAGCTTGGTAAGACTAGCAAATGCATAAAAGACAGTAACGTAAAATACATTTGGAAAGGTAGTTTGGAACCAGACAATGTGTATACCTTGTGCAAAACTCTAAATGAAGAATTTATTTGGCCTAAAAATTAAATACAAGGAGTAGACTGCATTGTTTTAGGAAATTGTCCAGTAGCAATTTTAATGGTTCCAAGCTTTCCCCTGAAGCAAAGGCCTTTATTTTAACATCATTATTCTTCAAGTAATGTCATATGACTATAGGTCATGGAATAACATAATGTCTTAAAAAGTAAAGGTCCAGGTCACCAAATAAAAGAAAGAAGCAGATGATGGGCACAAGTAGGCTACAGCATATTTTTGATTGAGGAAGTAGCATAAAAGATACAGGTGAGGATAATCAAAGGCTGGCTTATTGCCTCTGTTGGTAGCCATGCAACGTAGGCTCCTAGAATGTTGAGTAGATCTTTCCATGGAAGATTTATGGGATAAAATAGGCAACAATTCCATGGAATAAAAAGACATGGATGGATTATGGCTTGTACTTTTGGAGGAAGTACCCAGATGAATGAGGTCATGGACTGATCAACAAATCAAAGGATTTATAGTGTCATAGATCTAGAGTTGGTAGGCCATTTAGTCCACACTGCCTATTGTACAGATGAAGAAATGAAGATGAGGATTTGCCCAAGATCACACAGATACTACTAGAGGAAGGATAAGCCAGGTCATCTGACTCTAGATACAGAATATTTTCAACTGTACCACGTTGTACTACCTCATTGGCTTCCTAAACCAAACTACTCAGGGAATTTTATGTGTGAGAATCTAGTCATGACTAGTTTTTAAAAAGAAAGAGTATAAATTATTTAGAAGGCTAAACATATGCTCTAAAAACCATACATTCTTCATGGTATTGTTTGCTTTCTTTTCTATCAAGAAAAGACCTATACTTTTCATGCCATACTTTATTTTTTTCTACCAACAAAGAAGATTCCACTCCTACTGAATCATATGGAAATGAGCTATTGTCTTATACTCTTCAGTGAAGAACTATTTCTGCTTAGAGAAGCAGATTAAATATTGATGGTTATCTTATTCAAATATTGTCCAAAGCAAAAGCAAACAAAAAACTACTTGGGGAGGTTGGGGGAAAGTTTAAGCTTTCCAGTACACTTGCCTGAATGAGTTGGCCACACTGATTCACTTCTGAGGGGACAGTATACAATCTACAGCTATAATTAAAGCTGATTTTTACATTAACACACCCTTTAATACCCTTTAATAACCTCACATTTCCCCCCAATTTTAAGTCAACTTGATGGGTAGCTCATTAGACATTAAATATGTACATTTTTCTCAGGCTATTTTTTTTCTTGCTGAGGGGTGTGTGGGTAGGTGGGCTGGATAGTAGATAGATGAAGTGATTAGAGAACTACTAGAAGCATGTCTTCTGTAATCAAAGTGTCACAGAAGGTTAGGGCTAGAATGGACAGTAGCAATCATCTACCTAGTTCATGGCAGTCCACGGCCTGTTTTTGTTTGGCCTGAGAGCTAACCATTCTTAGCTTGTAGGCCATACAGGCAGAGAGCTGGATTTGGCATGTGGCCTCAGTTTGATGAACATTGACTTGATTCGACTCCTTGATTTTAAAAATGAAAAAACAGAAGGTATGGGGGGTGGTGTTAGTGATGACTTAGCCAAGATCACAAAGCTGGTAGTGTCAGAACTGGAAGCCAGATCTCTTGACTTCTAACTTCTTGTTTTTCCTACTAAACCACACTGCCTTTCTTCTGAAATATTAAGCCACAGAACCTATGGCTGTACCTCAAAAGTTATCAGGATACCAGAGTTTCTGCTGCCAAGGCTGGGATGACAGAGAAAAGTGAAAAAGCCAAAGTTTCCAGGGGAGACTGACAGGATTTGTGTGTGAAATAACATGGAGGAGATGAGATTCTGAGGGGGGTAGAAGGGGGTTAATTCGGGCCTCTCAACATTTAAGCAGTTGGGATGAGGTCTGCAGGAGTGTGAAAGAGGTATGATAGGTTATCTTTATAGCCTTAGGCATGATTTCAAACTCAAGACTGCTTCACTGGCATCCCTGGCAACTTCTTTGGAAGCTTCAACTCAGCCTGAGCAATATCACCTACTAGTTCATATGTGCAAGAAGACCTGAAATCTACTAGTACTCCACACCTCCACTTATAGTGGGTATATGACTTTGGGCAAGACATTTAAACTCTCAGTGCCCCAGACAGTTCTCTAAAACTGTTAAGATGCTGATCTCTCTTGGTAGAGGTAGTTTCTTCACCCAGGATTATCCTAAACCAATGCAATCACAGGTACAGTTTCTTTCCCTTCTGTAAACTACATTCGTAGCAATCTGAATGAAGCACTTGCCTCTCTGGTAGGAGTTGGATCAGATTAGAACTGTTGGGTTAGCTTGCCTCCAGATTTCGGGCTGTTAATTCAACAAGAGGAATAACAAGGTAATCCTAGTACTAACAGGACACACATTTTAATAATCTCTGAATTGAGATTTCAGAGTTTATTAGCAACTCCTCTACTTCTGTCCTCTTCTGATAGATCATTGTAACTCTGGAACCTAAAAGGCCTTGTAGAGAAAGAGTCATGCCATCATTTTCTACAAAGCTTCAAATACTCTGAGTGCTTATTAATGATACCACACTTTCTCTTTGAAGAAAGTTTTCACCTGTAGGCCTTTATTAATGGACAGCCATCTTATAAGCACTAAACTGTAGTATAATGTAGTATAATGTGTGTGTATGCATGCATACATCCATACACACATTTATGGGTGGTATAATTTTAAAAAGACATTGATATGCTGAAGTGTCTAGAGTAAAAAATTAGAATGGTAAAGGGCCTTCAGTCCATGTCGAATGAGGATTAATTGAAAAAAGTAGGTATGTTTAGACTGAAAAAGAGAAAACTAAGGGGAAACATGATAATTGTCTTCAAATACTCTAAAGGCTGTCATGTGAAAAATGGATTAGGCTTGTTCTGTTTGGCACCAGAGGATAAAAGTAGGAACAATGTGTGGAAATTTCAAAAAGGTAAATTTAGTCTTGATGTTGAGGAAATGCCCTAACAATTAGAGATTCTAAAAGTGAAATAGGCTGCTTCAGGAGGCAACACTCCCTTCTCAGTGAGGGTTTCCATGCAGAGTCTGGATGACCACTTGTGAAGTATATATTATAGTAGGTATTATTAAGGGGCATGGGTTGGATTTGATACCTCCAAATTATTTTCAACTCCAAAATTTTGTGATTCTGGATTCAAATAACTTTCATATTGTTGTAAAATGGAGTCTTCTGAAAAAATGTAAAACAAAGTAGTGTTTCTGATGTAATTTCTATGTATAGAATGATTAATTTTCATGCTCTTGATTAAACATTAATTATTCTCCCTGTACTTTAAATATATTTATGATATAGATATATATATATGTACATGTATGTGTAAATATGTATATATGTGTTCACACATATACATATAATACATACATATATATGAAGAGAATATTTCTACAGATTGAAATCTTTATCACAATATAAAGCAATTCTGAACGTATATCTTCTACAACTTCATCTGCCTTATTCTAAACCCACTTATCTTTTCCATCTTGTTTTGGTTAAGCAATCATATTCTTATTCTATTCATTATGTGATTTAATTCATTGTTTGCTCTACCAATGGATTGGAAGTCTTGGCACCTGATAAAGCCTGGACCAAAATGTTTATCTTGCTGAAGTACAGATGTCCTGAACTATCTAACCTTAAAAATTCTTTAACTAAAGAACTTTAAAGGTACTTTTTTTTCCCGATAACAACAAGAAAGAGACAATAACCATTCTCTTCTTTGGTCTCTCTTATTTTGTATCAAATAAGAACTTTAAGAAAATTGAATCACTGTTCTCAATCCAATATTGTATTCTCTATAGCTGTTAAAAGTCTTTCTCACTTCCTTTTCCAATTCCCCAAATAAAATCAATCATCCCAACAACGGGATTCATGCCTCTGTCTTTCTTGAGGCATGAATGAAAAAGTTCTTCATGAAAAGGAAATCCACATTTCTATTTTCAAACATTTCTTCAACATTTCTTCCCCATGAATCTATCTGGAATCTATACTGGAAACTCATGACTATGGCTTCATGTTGCATGTGAAAAAAATGAACTGAAATGATATCAGAAATTATCTGAATAGGATCTTTTTGTTTTCTGGGTCCTCTACAAAATTTGTCCCTTTATCCAACACATACTCTCATAGTATTTGCATCAATTATTGCCTCATGAATCACAACTTTCTTTTTCCTTCTCTTGGCATATTTATTCTTTAAAAGTTAGAAAAAAAACAAACTCTGTTCAAAACAGCAATGACATAATCTGTCATCATTGCCACTTTAATCACTGGGAAACATCTCTTTAATCCACTTATAAGTTATTAATATCCCTAAATGAGTGATTATCCCAGGAGATCTTCTGACCACTTTCCTAGATAGAGTCAAATCACAGTATAATACTTCACACTATCTGTAAAAATGCAGCCTCAACTCTAAATATTTCTCCCCTGAACAGTAACAGCAACAAATACAGTTAAGTACTTTGTTGCATTGTCTCTGATTACCCACTTTTCCTTCTCAAAGTTTTCTTTGTTTCTTCTCTAACAGATTCTGAAAGGTCTGACTCTTTTCTAGTTCATTCATCATGATAGTTAATTTATAGTCATAGAATCTTAGATATGGAAGGCCTTAAAGAGCATCTATATCAATTTATAAATTAAATAAATTGAGATCCATAAAAGTTATGTGTCCAAATTCACATTGTTGGAAACCCACAAATCTCAGCATAGAGCCTAAATTATTCATGTCAATTAATTCAGATCAAGAAACACTTATTAAAGACCTGTAGCTAGGTGGCACAATGGATAATGTGCTGAGTTTGGAGACAGGAAAACTGATCTTCCTGACTTCAAATCTGGCCTCAGACACTTACTAGCTGTGTGACCCTGCTGGGTAAGTTACTTAACCCTGTTTGCTTTAGCTTCCTCATCTGTAACATGAACTAGAGAAGGAAACAGCAAGCCACTTCAGTATCTTTGCCAAGAAAACCCCAAATGGGGTCACAAAGAGTCAGATGTGACTGAAAACAACTAAACAACAAAATAAAAAGTCACTGTGCCAATTGTCCTTGCATTTAAGAAACTTTCATTTTATTGGGAAATATAATCTTGGATGATAGGATGATAGAGTTAGGGCTTGAAGTGATATCAGACATTATTTAGTGCAACGCCCTCACTTTCCAGAAAAGTGAAGCACTTTCCAAGTGACTTGTCCAAAGTCACATTGGTAGAAGTGACAGAGCCATAATTTGAACTCTTGTCCTCTGACTCCAGAGTTAGTATTCTTTCCCTAATGCCATGCTTCTCCTGTACACAGATAAGTATATACTGTAAAGATACTTGAGGAAGAAAAGAGTTCTAAAATTAGGGAATGGGAGGCATTTTTGTACTCAGAGATGGCTTAATGAAGGAGGTGGCTCCCGAGTTTGAGTTTCATAAAGGAAAATTAATATTATAAGAGGCAGATCTGGGGAGAAAGATCAGTCTAGCCATTGAGTAATGATGTAAAAACATGGAGGCATAAGATTGCAAAGCACTGTGCCCAGTACCTGATGTGTAGAAGCAGCTTAATAAATGTTTGTTCCCTTGCATTGTGATGAAAGCCAAAATATAAGTTTCACAGTTAAAATAATTTTAGAAAATTTTTTTTAGAATTTCAAAGTTGAAAGTGTCCTTCATGATCTTCTGATTTAACCAAGTTATTCATGAGCAAAAATCAATTTTGCAATACCAGTAATGAAGGGTCAATTAGAGTCTTAAACACCTGTAGTGATGAGGCATTTGCTACCTATCAAGACAGCCTATACCATTTTTGAACAGTTTCAGTTGATATGAAGTTCTTTCTTATTTACTGGTTTGAAATTTGCCTTCTTATAATTTCAACCCATAGGTATTAGTTCCACCCTATGGGACCCAACAGAATAAATTTAGTTTCTCTTCTAGGTGACAATCCTTATAATATGTGAATATATGTATCATTGGATCACAACTTTTAGGCCTTTAAGGAACCTTTGAAGGCATCACTTTCCATATTGATAAATTGGGGCCCTGAAAGGTGAAATAATTTGCCAAATATTACCTAGGCAGTATGTTGCAAAGTCAGGATTTAAACCAAGGTCTTCTGACTCCAAAGTCAATGCTCTTCCCATTATACCACACTATTATGCCCTGAAAAGCTTTGTCTTTTGCAAGCTAAATAGCCCCATTCCTTTGACTTATCCTCTCATTACAGTTTTGAAACTTTCACCATCCTGATTATCTTCATCTAGGAACAGTCAGTTTGACATTTTGTACTACTGGCACAAGAAATACAATAAATAAATAAATAAATAATACATCCTGAAGGCAGATTATTGACCCTGGTGAATATTAGCAACATGCCCTTCAATCAAAGAAGAATAAGTAGAACTGGGCTATATATAATATCTCAAATCCAAACAAAATTATCTTTTCCCTGGTTTTTCACATCCAAATCTACTGTCATAGCTTTGAAACAAATACTGTAAATCATGTTCTAACTTATCAACAACTGGGAAAAAATAGTCATCAGGGTAAGAATATATAAGGTTGACAATGATGCAATAACTGAGTAAACAATTGGAATATAATTAAAAATATTCTGGATCTGACATCTAAATGTTGCCCTGGACAGCTGGATTCCTTCCCTGTAGAGAAGCCTCAAATTTCACTCCCATAATATTTTTAAAATAAAAAAAACAGGATCTGACATTTCCCTATGGATGTCATTACCATTAGCCTTCATTCACAGTAAGCACTGAGTTCTGTTTTGGCCTCTTTTATACTATAGAACTAACTTCAAGAACACATATGTTAGGTTAATTCAACTGTGGGAGAGGCTACGGTGTGTAATTTGATTTTGAAAATTCTGTCAAAACATTATTCATTTTTAACTGTACCATCATAAATGTGGGATGATAATTTCCTCTATAGCGAATCACTCAGAAAGGTTCCTAAGGAAACAAGGTAAGCACACCAAATTAATACCAGGTTTTAGATGACAGCAAATGCCACACAGGACGAGAGAGAAGGGAATTTGTAGGAAACAGGTGCTGTAAATAAGATCACTTAAAATCTGGCTTTAAAAACCCTGAATTCTTGAGCATTCCTTTTCTGTGTATTTTTCCCTTCTCAAATAATAATAAAGCAACCATTACACGTGAAGAGACTTTAGCAAATTTTGTTGAAGCATGTGAACAGTGAGGGCTAGAAGATGTATTTGCAGTGACTCAAATAATAATGACAATCAAAAGAATTAAAATAAAATCAAGGGAAATGCATGCTAGATAGTAAGAAAAATTTAGCATTTGAATTTGGCTAGCACTAAAATTAAGCTTATAATCACCTGAAACACAAAAAGCAGAATGGACAAAGTTTATCTTATTTATCTTGGTATTTGACTAGAGGAAGTAAACCTGATCCCCCCCTCCCCAATGAAGTGTGTATACACACACACACACACACATATTCTCTCTCTCTCTCACTCTCTCTCTCCATATATATGTATATATGTATGTATGTATGTATGTATGTATGCCATGAAGAGTCTTTTTGATATATAAACATTAACAAACAACATATATCTGAAAAATACAAGTATAAATTTGCTCAGGAGATGAGATGCACCAAATCTATTTTAAAAATTTTGGCTCAACTGAAAAAATTTTAGAATCTCATCCTAAACCAACGTACATAATAATAATGATAACAAATATTCAAAGTAATATTAATTATCTATATTTCAAAGACAACTATTGGATGAACATGTCTGTCTTTGCACAACGTCTCTCAAAATTTTCTAGGTAAAGACATGCATAGTTGTATGAACTCAGGAGAAAGAAATAGGATAGAGAGATGAAGAAAGGTGGATGAGACTAATACAGCAAAATTTAATCTTTGGATACTGAGATATGATACATAATAAAGTTCATCTAAATATTCTCCATTTTGAATTAACCCTCTATTTTGGGTTAGAAATTTCAAGTACATCTCTTTATAAAGGATTTAGTGCTTCCAATTTGTGTACACACTGAACCGTCAATGCTAAGCTCTTTTTTACAGAATTTTCTCCTCTGATTATGATTATGCTTCAATTCCTCACCTCTTCTTTTTTTGAGAATTAATTAATTTTTTTTTAGTTTTCAACATTCATTTCCATAAGATTTTGAGTTTTAAATTTTCCCTCCCTCCTATTCCTCCCCCCTTCCAAGACAGCAGCATGCAATCTGTTATAGGCTCTACTTATACATTCATATTAAGCATATTTTCCCATTAGTCATGATGTAAAGAACAATTAGAACTAGTGGGAGGAACCACAAGAATGAAGCAATAAAACAAAACAACAAAGGAAAAAGAAAGCAAATATTTGCTTTCATTTGCATTCAGACTCCATAGTTATTTCTCTGGATGCTAGAAAAATGTATGGTAGAAACTGGGCATAGACCAACAGCTTACATCCTATACCAAGATAAAGTCAAAATGGGCACAGGATTTAGATATAAAGACTGATACTATAAGCAAACTAGAAAAGCAAGGAATTATTTACCTTTCAGATCTATGGATAAGGAAAGAATTTATGACCAAATGAGATAGAGAACATTACAAAATGCAAAATGGATAATTTTGATTATACTTCTAAGAGTTAAATTAAACTTTTAAAAATAATTTTGGGCTTCTCAAAGCCAAACTAATCTTACCTTCTCTGATCTCTCATCTCTGTATGTGACCTGTCTTGTTTATTTATCATATTCTAATTTGTGTTAGGCATTTGTGTATTTATCTTGTTCTTCTACAAAACAGAAAGTTTATTAAGGGCAGGGAATATTTTGTTTTCCTGTCCTTGTATTCTCAGATCCTAGAACATAGTAGGCACTGAATAAATATTTTTTGAAATGAATAGAATTGTTTGCTCAAGTTTGATGCCAGGACATAATGATGACTTTGAATGTATTCCAATTTCTTTATCACAAATGGTACACAATAGATTTCTACTTTTGTTTGTGTGTGTGCACATGATTCTTACTAACTTCAAACTAACTTACTAACTTACAGACTTCAAAGCAAGGGTACAATAATTCTAGAATACTTTTTTTCTGTCTCTTGTTATTCCCTCCTTCTCATTCTTTCTTTTCCTCTTCCTAACAAATATTTCCAATTCCTAACAGCTCAGGAATGCTGATGTGTGTATGCATGTGCACACATGCACATATACACCTACAGATAAACACACACATACACATATACACATGCTTTCTTCTGTATATCTCCACTTCAGAGGGTGGGCTGGGGAGTAGTTCAACTACAGAAAGTGGGCTGTCAGAGGTAGAAGGAAAAATCTAGGCACTCAGACTATGTAAATATAAAAGTGACCTGGCATAGTCTAAGTAGGGGTTTGGGATATGAAATGCCCCAGCCTGCTGGTGAGACTACCCTAGGAGCAAGGATAGCGTCTGTTTTAATTTGCTTTATACAGCACTTCACACAGTGCCATCCACATGTGGCTGATTAATAAAAGATATTTGATGAGGATGATTGATGAAGATAATGATGATATTTTAGCAGTATTTTCCAGATTAGCAAAATGGCCTCACAATCTAAGGTCATTCCAGGGAAAACTTAAAATAAGCTGCATTAACTTTTGGACCTATTTTCTATGTGAAGATAATTTTTCATTACTGAATGAGGATGAAGTCCTAATTAGGTTTAGCAAAATAGCTTTGTTATATGGTCAAAAAAACCATAATGGCAACAGTAAGTTTCAGGAATGTTTATTCTGTAGTTCACTCTCTTAGAGGAAGACAATATGATACAGTAGAAAGAATACTGGCACTAAAGTCAGTATGCAGATTCCAATTTTGCCTCTCACATTCTATCTATGTGACCTTGGGAAAGTCACATAACTTCTCAGGGCCTCAGGTTCTTCAACTGTAAAAAGAGGAGGTTGGGTAAGATGTCCTGTAAGGTTCCTTCCAGCTATAAGTTAATAATAAAGACAATGATGATGGTAACAACAATAACACCTACATGTATTTTATAGCGCATTAAGGTTTGCAGAAGTCTTTTTGTATATCATTGCAATTACTCCTCACAATAAGCCTATCTTCTATTATCCCCACTTTAGAGATGAGGAAACTGAGACAGAAAAAGAGTTGAATGACTTTCTCAGGGTCTCAGAGATTGTAAGTGTGTGAGAAAGGATTCAAATCTGGCTTCTGACTCTCTGGATTCACCTAGCTATGGTAGCAACTATGTAGCCTAGTTGCTTATATCTATGTTCCTAGTATACTCAGGTTTCTATGTTTTTATATATGTTCCTATGATCCACTAAAAATATGTGCAGCCACTATTTTTAATCTGATTCTGTTTAATTTATAGTTTATCAAGCTAGATTCATAGGGAAATAGGCAAAAAGTAAACCTAGGAAGGTAGAACAATCCAATGAAAATATGAATTAGTAATTCTCCATGCTAGTTAATAATTTATAAGTTATGGTAGAGGCTAAATTTCCATTAGCAACAAATAACATAAAGTAGAATGTTATCTTCTTTTCTGTTGCAGTTACAGTTTCTTCTACAGTGATCTATAATATTCACAACACCCTACATTCAAAAATCACTTGGATATTACTTAATGGTGATGGTTTTCCTATTCAAAGGAGGATTTAAGCCAAAATTCCCTAAGGCTTCTCAAATTGTCTTCATGCAACAGTTAATTGAATAAATAGCTGCTCCTGTGTGTACCCAAATACAGGGTATATATTTATCTAAATAGGTGTAAGGAGAAACAATGATGGCACTCGGTTAGACAGTGCTTGAAAGACTGGTTCTATTGAAGAAGCCATTTAAATTCATGCCAAGCACACCTTGATTCTATCCCTCCCCATTGAGATCTCACTTGGCTAGAAAAATAAACATTGTTAGAGGTTCCAGTTATTCCTGAGCAGGTGGGAGGATGACATGAAGAGCTCTTCAATCACTGATCTGCAAAGAGTTTGGGAATGTTTTGAGTATGAAAGACATTAGATGAAAACAAATTCTATTCTCTCTCATTTTATTGGTGAGTAATTATTGCCATCTGAACAGTGAATGATTAATAGCACTGATTTGGAGGAAGAGAGAGAACAGACAGATGCTTCTTTTATTTCTACCCCCACCACACATGCACCCAGATGTGCAGGTGCCTCCTTACCTGACTTAGTAGCATTTTAATCTTGGGTCCTGATGTCCCTAAAGTCATATTTACCTCTTTAACCTGTCAATTACAGGTCCAAAATAAGCTGTAGATCTCTGAATAAGGTAGAAATGCTCTAAGTGAGGAAAACATTTAGCTCTTTGTAGCCCTAAGGGATGAAGAATGATTCTTCTGAAATTCACGTTAGTCAATGTCTGATAAATTGGTATATACAAATAAGCACTTACTAAAGAGGCAATGTAGCACAATTAAAAAAATACTGGATTTAAAATCAGAGCCTATGGCTTCAAATCCTAGCTTGCCTTCTCACTACCAATGTGATTGTGGGCAAGGTCTCAATTTTCTCATATTTATAAGGTGATGGCATTGAGCTAGATACCATTAGATATCCCTTCTAAATCTAGATCTAAATCTAAGATCCTATGTTTTTTTAATATTCAGCATGTTTAACATTTATAACATGAGATAATATGCATAAGACATATGAATATATAATGCTTTGCAAACCTTAAAGTGTTATATAAATATTAGCTACTATTATTACTACAATTTTACCACATTATTTATTACTATTATAATAATTATTATTATTACATGCAAGATAAATCAATCATGGTTCTTGCCTTCAGGGAGCTAGCTTTTTAGTAGGGAAGATAAAGCATGTTCACAAATATCTATCATACAAAGAGTATAAGTCCCTAAGGAGAGACACGGAGTGCCATGAGACATTTGGGGGAAGATGATTTCTAACCTCATGGCGTTGAGTTGATTACTACCCTGAGAAATTTAGATTTAATTTTAAAGGTAATATAGATTTATTGAATGTTTTTGAATGGAGAAACATTTCATACCATACATATTATTTGGTTGCAGTGTCTTAAATAGTTTAGGTTGGGAGAGACTGGAAGCAAGGAGATTAATCAGAAGGCTCCTTTGTTGGAAAATCTGAACTAGTTTCATGGCAGTGAGGATGGAAAGGAGGAAATAGATATAAGATATATTATGGGGTTAAAAATCAATAGTACTTAGGAACTGATTGAATATGGAAAATGAAGGAGGAGGACAATCACAATAGCCCCTATTTTCAAAACTAGATTATTAGGGAATGGCAGTCCCATTAAGAGGATAACCCTCACCACCTCTCCCAGATTAATCTTCTTAAAACGTCCATTTCATCGCCCCTCATTTCTCAGAAATCTTCAGGGCTCATCATTGCTAATTGATAAACTTTAACTCAGGTTGGCATCACAGATCCCTACCCCCGATTCCAACTTGCCTGTCTAACATATTTTACAATACTCCCTGAAAGGAACCTATGCCACTGTTCCATGAATATATCAAACTCATTCTCAACTCTAGCCTTCTTTTTGTGACAATGGGGACACATGAAGCCTCGTGATGTTATTAAATTCCTTGGAAACCCTAGGAGTCTTGGGTTAGCTCATTGAGCTCCAATTTCTTTTCTCCTTCTGGCCTTAGGTTTTGTCCTACCTGCATGTTTATCCTGTTTATCTTCTGCTACCACACAATTCCCTCACTTTGGCTACTTCACCTCCTAGGTGAAGATGAGAGCCAGTGCTACCTCTTCATTTATTCTTTTACTCTCTTACTGCAGAAATAAGTACAAAATCATTCCTTGGGACTACTACAAAGTATAGGAAACAAAGTATTTAAAGTAGCAACCAAAGAAAAAAGTTACAAAATAATAGGAAATCAGAATAATAAAGGAACTTTGAAGTCATTTAGTTCAACTCCCTTATTTTACATGTGAGGAAAGGGAGGCCAAAAGATTGTGACTTGCCCAAGGTCATATAGTAATAAGGCACAAGTTTGGGATGTGAACCCAGGTTGTCTGACCCACATACTTTCCTGCATACCAAACTGTCTCTGTAGTCTGGAGGATAGCTTCCCTGTTCTTTGTGGAAACACAGATGTTCAGCTTTTAGTCCCCTTTATTAACCCACTCTGTTTCGGATATTGAAAGTAAGCCCCACTCAAATTCTCTACTTCTCATTCTCATCTCTGATACCCTTGGATTTCCCCTCAGGTGAGGATAAATAAGGAATTCAGATCCTTCATCCAACAACCATCTCTTGCATGTTGTCATTATTGTCTTTTCAGTCATTTCTGACCCTTTGTGATACCATTTCGGGTTTTCTTGGCAAAGATACTGGAGTGTTATGTCATTTCATTCTCTGACTCATTTTACTGATAAAGAAGGTGAAGCAAACAGGGTTAAGTGACTTGCCCAGGGTCATACAGCTAGGAAGTGTCTGAATCTGGATTTGAACTCATATCTTCCTGATGGCAGACTCAGCATTCTATCTACTGTCCCCTCTCTCACATAGAAAAAGGCAATATGGTGAATAAATACTGAAGCTAATTGAACATGGAATCAGTCTTTCCTTTAGATTTTTAAGGAATTTCTAAGGAAATTCCCTCTTCACACAGAAAATTCTACCTTGGCAATAGCTTGGAAATGTCTTTCCACATACCCTCCCATCTAATTTCTACCCATTCTTCTAGTCCCAGCTCAAGGTCCACCTTCTCTAGCTCACAAAGACCTTCTCTGCTTTGACCTCTTACTAAAGGCATTATTCCTTCCAATATCTAACCATAGGTTGCTTTCAGTTATTCCTGGTGTGTATCTTTTCTCTCCTACTATATGTGAAATAGTGTGATATGACAATCAAGATTGCTGATGTGATCTTAGGTTTCATTAAGAAAGATACAGCATCCAGAAATAAAGAGGTGATAGAATTCTTACCATAGTCTGCTTTGGTCAGACCCCTCCTGGATTAATGAATGAAATCTTGAGGAAAACATTTTAGGAAGGAGATTGATGAAACTTGAAGTACTCACAGGAGGGCAACCAGGATGATGAAGGGTCTTCAGTTCATGACATATGAGGGTAGAGAATGACTAAAGGAACTGGGGATGTAAGTTCCTTGAATATAGGGCCTATTTCATTTTGTCTTTTTATCTTTAGAGACTCTCACAATGCCTGACACAGAATACCCTCTTAATAAATGCTCTTTGATTGATATCATCCTAAAAGGAATTACAGCAGATAAGGGATGAAATGGATCATTTGACACTATAGCTAAATTTACTGATATTCTCAAGTCTGCTGGTTCCTCAGTTTCTCAATTAAAATATTTTCCTCCATAAATTAGGTGAAAAATAGAGAAAGACTGCAGGTGTTTCTAAAGGAAGAATTATAGAAAATAAGAAAGAACCAAAAAAAAAGATGATGGCATCATTAAACAGTTGTTTTTTAGCTGTTCTTTACTAGACTACATTTATCAAATACTATTTTTACATTGTCACAGAGAAAGCAATTTTAAAAATAAATGCTGAACAATGCAGTATTTTCGACTTTGTATAAAAGAAAAATCAACATGTCTGAAGAGATTCTATTTTCTAATATCTTTATTTTCTAATATCTTTGTACCTAACAGTTTCTCTAGAAAATATGTAGATGTGCATCCTCACTTGAAAGCTCTATAATTTTAAAATATGAGCAGAGGCTATATCTTCTAGATGTCAGTGATATTCATCACAAATACCGAGGTGAAATAAATGTGAAAATAAGCATTTAATATGTGAAGTATTGAAACTCAAAATTTTCAATCTATTTGGAACACTTTCTAATGCTCAGCCTAAATCATCTGTCTCCTGGGAGTCCTCCTAGTGTGTGTCTTGGGCCATTGTTTATTCTCTTTCTATCCTATCACCTTTGGTGATTTTATCTGTTCCCATACCTTCAATTATCAGCTCTACACAGAATACTTTCATATTTTTATGTTGATCTTTAATCTTCCCCTCTGTACTCCACTCTGCATCTTGTGCAGGATATCTTGACCTGGACATTCCAAAACTGAACTCTTCATCTTGTCCCCTAAACCTGCCCAAACTTCTCTGTTGTTAATGGCACCACCATCCTTCTAGATTTGTAATACTGCTTATCCTTGACTCTTACCTTTTCCTACAAAATCAATACATACAAAATCAATTGTTAAGTCTTGCCATGTGTACCTACACAATAATACCTCTTGTATCCATGCTGTTCTGACTACTCACATGGTGACTATCCTATAACTATCTTAGCCCAGATCTTCATCCCTCTTGCTTAGAATATTTTAACAGCCTTCTAATTAGTCACCCTACCTCTGCTTTCTTAGCCTTTTCAATACACACTTCTCATAGCTGCCAAAATAATCTTCCTAAAGTACAGGTCAAACTTTGTCTTTCTACTGTTCAAAAATTTTCAAAGACTCCTTCTTGCCTCTGTGGACCCAACGTGCCTCAACATCATGGACATCAACTATTAACCAATTGCTACTGAATTACCCCTACTATTTGTCTCACCAGCAATTAGTGCACAGGCATGCAGTGCCTACCACATAGGAGGTTCTTAAATTTTTTTTAAATGACTGATTGACTGGTATTCATTTAACTTGCCCATTTATTCCCTGCTCCCAAACTCCCTAGATCTCTGGGGATCTATGTCAGTTGTTTAAAAAATCCAACCCTGATCACCACTTTCAACCTCTGATGTAACCAATGGAATCCTATAAGGTCTATAGTTCCTCTTATCATTGTTACTTAAATTAGGACTTTGCATATTATTTCAGTAACTATAGATTTAGAAGGAAATGACTGTCACTGGGGATACATATGTATAAATATACACACATATATGTATGTGTGTATATATAATATATGTATGTGTTATATATGTGTATATGTATGTACATATACATATATGTATATGCATATATATGCATGCATGACATAGAAGCAACTCACCTACCCACTCTAATTGAGATGAAAAAGGTAAATTAAATTGAGAACTGAAGATCTCTAACTCTTTTCCTATAAAATGTATCTTAAAAGCTTCTCTCTAAATTACTTTGCATGCGTTTCCCTTTTGCTGACTTCTCTCTAATGACCAAAAGGCAAGGAGCCAAGAGAAATGAAGAAAGACAGGGCATGGGTCATGCATTTGAATGGAATAGGAAGTACATCAAGTCTAAAAATTAATTGAGAATAGCCTAGGTCAATAGTTTTCTAAGAATGACTGATGATAGCTGGTTAAACTGGACCCCTCCCTCTAGAAAGTGTGGGTGGGAACAGAATATGTGACTAATATAGCTAAAATGACTGACTAATCCATGAGCAACACCAAACAAATTCTGTCAACTCCTGTGTTTATCCTAATCTGACCTACCCATGGTTGGTTAATTCAAAGGTAGCTGGGATCTGCTTGTCTTAAATTGGTACATTTATAAAAAGTTCCATCTCCTTTTATCTATTTCACACATCCTAACTCCCTTGGACTAATCTGCATTGGTATATAATCTGACTAGAACCAATTTTCTGAGTTGCAATTTCATGAGAAACTTTATTTCTCAGAACTAGACCAAAAATAGAACCCCAGGATGACAGTGTGACAGAATCACATTTTTTCCTTGCATCTTTGTGGGGGGGCAGGGAGGGTGTTTTACCCACTGGTGGTTTATACACTATCAATAAATCCTTTAGCTAGATTAAAAATAAGTGTGACCTTTTTGTTCCTTGAGGTAGTGAACAAGATTAAATGAATTGCATAGACCACAATTAAAAGAAAATTGAAGCAAAAGGCAAGGCAGAAATTCTATATTAGTTGTTTTCAAAACATTATTTTTTTTATAAAAGTCTTACAATTTCTTAAGTACCATTTTTTTCTTAAGAAGGAAAAGGAATATATAGGTATTTTTCATTGTATTGCTTTTCACTGACATCCTGAAATGCCAGTATTTTCTTGTTTCTTAAATTTTCTGCTCCAAATATTTATTATTTGTGGAAAAAATGGACATTTAAATGGCATACTTTCCAAATTACACATTTCATTATTTACTGGCATATTGGGGGGAGGGGGTAACTCAGTATTCATCTGTAATGGTGATTGATATTAGAAATTGGGATAAAACAGCCTAAAATTCCACTAATATTTTTGCAGGAGAATAAAGACAGCCTGAGAATTAGCCTGAGAATTGAAATCAAGTACAGACTGACAATAAATTTAGAAAAACCTCAAATATTCAACCAAATCTTAGAAAATCAACAAAAGAGAACCCAAAAAGCATTTTTTCATGACAAGCATGAAGTTGAAAAGTCACTTCATCATGTGTCAAAACTTTTTGTAGGACTCCTCAGAAGAAACACCAGCATTCCTTATTAGATGCTTTCCTTCAAATATGCTACAATGGAATTACGAGTACCAGAACAGCAGTCTTGCCTTTTGGGCAAACATTGCTCAGAGAAGGACAGACAATGACTACAATTTAAATTCAGATTTAGCAGTTTTCACTGAAAACTATTTCTTCACACCTCATTTTCCTCTCATTTGTCACAAACCTTTAGAATATCTTCAGTCCTTTAATAAAGCTAATCATAATACAGTAATTATATGAATCATGCTTTGATTTGAAGAAATCCAACAACTGCTGATAGTTTGACAATGGAATGAATATACTTTCAAATGAAGGGTAAGATTGGTCTGACTATATTCTTAGCTTCTATTAGCCTAATTTAAACCAGACCTTGACATTGTAATACAGATCCTTTTCTCATAAAGACCATTCAGAAAGGGCTATAGATGTGTTAGACTTGGTTTGCTTATAAGTATACCATGTAATATTTGGTTTGGGGGAGGAGTAGAATTAAGCTGTTCATGGACTTTTTTTAATCAGAGACAGAACTCTGAATATGTTTGAATTAGAGAGGAAAAATTCTCCAGAGAAAGCTTTATTTTAAGGCAGCAAAAGTATATGGGAAATAGTATATAGCTTAGCAAGGCAACTTTGTGTTTATGAAGACATTGGCTCTATTCTTGGCATAGGTTGTTCTGAAAGTATAAATTCTGGAGAGCTAGGAAATGTTTGCTAAACTATCTATTATCACCTTGGGCTGACTCCAAGTCCAGATGATGTACGACTACTAACATGCTCTCCTTTATAAGCCAATATGATGCTACTGACCCACTATTAGTAGGACAAGGTGCTTTGAGTTGTTTTCCCAGAAGTGGAAAGAGATGTGCAGTGATCCATCTGTACTCTTTTATCTGGTCCTGCTGTTGTAACCAATAACACACATTCAGGAATCATCTGGCTAGAGTCAGAGAGGTACATTCTAGGGAATAAAGTGAAGCTACCTAGCCTAAATGGGGGATGTAATCTAGTATTTACCATGCTGTAACTGACTTAACTAAGCTACAAAGAGTCCTCCTATGCTTTAATACACCTCTCCCTCTACATTCCTAAGGCCTTGACAAGACAGTTTTAAAAGAAGGAATCCTAGTATTTGACTCTCTATCTCTTATTCTTTGCTTTTGTTGTCCAGGATTAAAGACTTTCTTCAAATCTAAGAACATAATGTCTTAACCTGATAAGCTGAGAGTATTTTTAAAAATCATTTCAGTTGAATAACATATTTAAAGACAAATTACTGCATGCAACATAGCTCCAATAGCTTAGCATAAAGCAGTGGCATCTTCACCACTTCTTCATGCTGCAGTACTTCTTTTCTTCTTCTAAATCTGTTAATCAATGGTAGAATCACAGAATCTTAGAATTGCAAAGGATCCTAGTAAACCTATAGTTTATTTGCTAGCCTTATACAAGAATTCCCTCTTTAGTTGTACTGTTGGCCCCCCAACTGCCCTGGACTACTATAACAGTCTCCTAATTGTTTTCCCTAATCCCAATCTCTTCCTCTCTCTAATCCATCCTTTACACAGCTGCCAAAACAACAACAACAACAACAACAACAACAACAACAACAACAAAACTCCTTAAATCATCTTTATTTACTTATTCATTCTTCTGTCCTCCAATAAGATCTAAGCTTCTTGAGGATAGAAACTGCTCTTTCTCTTTAGATATGACATCTACCACAATTCCTTAACAAATGTTTATTAAATTGAATATGTGATGTTTCATAGTTTGTCATCTAGATGTTATTTGACATTTTCAATAATGGGGAACTCACTGTCATAAGAAGCAATCAAACCCACTTATTGACAACTTTCATTCTTACAACTTATACTGAGTTGAAGTTTGCCTCCAAACTTTCCCCCACTGCACTAGTTCTACCTTCTGAAGCAAAAACAAATGTCTAATCCATCTTTGATATGTGCGGTTCAGTGGAAAGTTTTCTAAATTTAAGATTAGAGCATCTGGGTTTGAATCTAGACTTTCATGCTTTCTACATAGATAAGCTTTGGCAACTACTCGGGGCTTCAGTTTCTTAATCTAAAAAATAACAGAGATTGATTAGAAGTCCTCCAAGTTCCCTTCCAGATCTAAATTTATGGTCTCATGTCAATCCTTGGAATATTTGAAGGTATCTATCAAGTAATCCACCGTCTTTAATTCTTCAGGCTAAATAATTCCTATGTCCTTCAGCCATTCTTTATATCCCATGGTTTCAAGAACTCTCAGAATCCTTCAGGGGAAAAGATGGGCATTCAATGAAATAGGAGACTTTCAAACTTTCCTGATGGAAAGACCAGAGCTGAAAAGAAAATTTGATCTTCAAGTACAAGACTCTAGAGAACATAAAAAAGTATACAGGAAAGAAAAAAAAACACAATATTCAATAAAATTAAACTGTTTATATCCCTACATGGGAAAATGATACTTATACCTCTTAAGAACTGTATCTCTATTAGAGCAGTAAGGAGGAATAGACTCAGACAGAAAGTGTGAGTATAAGTTGACTTTGATGTGATGATAAAAAAATAGGGGCAAAAAAAAGGTTGTGCTGGGCAAAAAGGAAAGAGATAGGCAGAATGGGGTAAGTTATATAACATGAAGAGGCATGAAAGACCTATTATGGTAGAGGGAAATAAGGGAGGAGGGTCAGCATTGTTTGAACCTTCCTCTCATCATATTTGGCTCTAAGAGGAAATTATATAAACACTCAGTTGGGTAAAGGAATCTATCTTATCTTATAGGTAAGTAGGAGGGGAAGGGAGAAAAAGGGGGAGGCAGTGACAGAAGGAAGGGTAAACTGAGGGAGGTGGAGGTAAGAAACAAAACACTGGTGAGGAGAGACAGGATGAAAGTGGAAAGGAGAAAGGAAACTATAAACAGGGGGAAAACAGAATGAAGGGAAATACACAGTAAGTAATCATGACTGTGAATGTGAATGGGATGAATTCTCCCATAAAACAGAAGCAGATAGCAGAGAGGATTAAAAACCAGAATCCTACAATATGTTGTTTACAAGAAACACGTATGAAGCAGAGACACACAAAGAGTAAAGGTAAAAGGCTGGAGCAGAATGTATTAAGCTTCAACTGAAGTAATAAAAGCAGGGGTAGCAATCCTGATCTCAGACAAAGCAAAAGCAAAAATAGATCACCTTGCTAAAAGGTAACATAGACAATGAAGTAATATCAATATTAAACATATATGCACCAAATGGTATAGCATTCAAATTCTTAGAGGAAAAGTTGAGTTAGAGGAAGAAAGAGACAGCAAAACCATATTAATGGGGAATCTCAACCTTCCCCTCTCAGAACTCAATAAATTTGACCACAGAATAAATAAGAAAGAAGTTAAAGAGGTGATTAGAATTTTACAAAAAAGTTAGATACGATAGAACTCTGAAAAAAAAAATGAATGGGGATAGAAAGGAATATACCTTTTGTTCAGTGGTGCATGGCACCTACACAAAAACTGACCATGTTTTAGGGCATAAAAACCTCACAATCAAATGCAGAAAGGCAGAAGCATTAAATGTATCCTTTTCAGATCATTATGCAATAAAAATGTATGTAATAAAGGGCCATGTAAAGATAGATTAAAAATTAATTGGAAACTATATAATCTAATCCTAAAGAGTGGGTCAAACAACAAATCATAGAATCAATTAATGATTTCATCAAAGAGAAGGACAATAATGAGACAACAATACCAAAATTTATGGGATGCAGCCAAAGCAGTACTTAGGGGAAAATTTTATCTCTAAATGTTTATATGAATAAAAGAGAGAAAGAGCAGATCAGCGAAATGGACATGCAATTTGAAAAGCTAGAAAAAGAACAAATTTAAAATCCTTAATTAAACACCAAATTAGAAATTCTGAAAATTAAAAAAGACATTAATAAAATTAAAAGTAAGAAAACTACTGAATCAATAAATAAAAGTAAAAGCTGGTTTTATGAAAAAAAAACAATAAATAGATAAACCTTTGGTTAATTTGATTTAAAAAAAGAAAGAAAGAAACCAAATTACCAGTATCAAAAGTGAAAAAAGTGAATTCATCACCAATGAAGAAGAAAATTAGAACAATAATTAGGAGCTATTTTGCCCACCTGTATGCCAATAAATTTGACAATCTAAGTTAAATGGACGAATATTTACAAAAAATATAAATTGCCCAGATTAACAGAAGAGGAAGTAAAATACTTAAATAAGCCCATTTTAGAAAAAGAAATTGAACAAGCCATCAATGAACTCCCTAAGAAAAATCTCCAGGGCCAGATGGATTTACAAGTACATCCTACCAAACATTTAAAGAACAATTAATTCCAATACCATATAAACTATTTGGAAAAAAATAGATGAAGAAGGATTCCTACCAAATTGTATTTATGACATGAATATGGTGTTGATACCTAAACCAGGAAGAGCCAAAACAGAGAAAGAAAATTATAGACCTATTTCCCTACTGGATATTGCTGCAAACATTTTTAATAAAATGTTAACCAAGCGATTACAGCAATCTATCACCAGCATAATGTGACCAGGTGAGATTTATACCAGAAATTCAGGGATGGTTCAATATTAGGAAAACTGCCAGCATAATTGACCAAATCAATGACAAAACCAATAGAAATCATATGATTTTTCTCAACAGATGTAGAAAAAAATGCTTTTGACAAAATACAGCACCCATTCCTATTAAAAACACTAGAAAGCATAGGAATAAATGGAGCTTTCCTTAAATGATAAATAGTATCTATCTAAAACCATCAGCAAGCATTACCTCTAATGAGGATAAGCTAGAAGCCTTCCCAATAAGATCAGGGGAGGAACAAAGAGGCCCATTATCACCACTATTATTCAATATTGTACTAAAAATGTTAGCTTTAGCAGTAAGAGAAGACTATATTATTTTATAGAGCTAGAAAAAATAACAACAAAATTCATCTGGAAGAATACAAGGCCAAAAATATCAAGTGAATTAATGAAAAAAGGCAAAGGAAAGTGGCCTAACCATACCAGATCTAAAACTGTAATATAAAGCAGCAATCATCAAAATTATTGGTATTGCATAAGAAATAGAGTGGTGGATCAGTGGAATAAACTAGACACAGTATTAATTGACTACAGTAATCTATGGAGAGGAGAAGAATTTATGACTCAACAAGAGATAGAGAACATTATGCAATGCAAAATGGATCATTTTAATTACATTAAATTAAAAAAAAGTTTTTGCCAAACAAAACAAATGCAACAAAGATTAAAAGGAAAACAGAAAGACAGGAAATAATTTTTACAGAAACTGATTCTGACAAAGGCCTCATTTCTCAAATAAATAAACAACTGAGTTAAATTTATAGGAATAAAAGTCATTCCTCAATTGATAAATATTCAAAGGATGTGAATAGGCAGTTTTCAGATGAAGAGATTTAAGCTATCTATGGTCATATAAAAATGCTCTAAATCACTATTGATTAGAAAAAAAGGAAATTAAAAAAACTCTAAGGTATCACCTCATACCTTCAGATTGGCTAATATGACAGAAAAGGAAAATGATAATGTTGGAGAAGATGTGGGAAAATTGGGACACTAATGCATTGTTGGTAGAGTTATGAACTGATACAATCATTCTGCAGAGCAATTTGGAACTATGCCCAAAGGGAAATCAAACTGTGTATACCCCTTGATCTAGCAATAGTACCCCTAGGTCTATATCCCAAAGAGATCATAAAAAAGGAAAAAAGACCTGAACGTGCAAGCATATTTATAGCAGTTTTTTTTGTGGTAACCAAGAATTGGAAATTGAAGTAATGCCCATCAATTGGGGAATGGCTGAACAAGTTGTGGTATATGAATGTAATTGAATACTATTGTCCTATAAGAAATGACAAGCAGATTTCAGAAAATGTTGGAAATACTTACATGAAAGGAGGCTGAGTGAAGTGAGCAGAACCAGGAAAACATTACACACAATAATAGCAACATTGTGCAATAATCAATTATGATTGACTTAGCTCTTCTCAGCAATACAATGATTCAAAACAATTACAAAAGATTCATGATGGAAAATGCTATCCTTATCCAGAGAAATAACTATGTAGTTTGAATGCAGAAGAAAGCATGCTATCTTCACTTTTTTTTTGTTTTTCATGGCTTTTCTTTTTAGTTCTATTTCTTCTTTCACAACATGATTAATGTGTAAATGTTTAAAAAAATTTAAAAAATAGAATACTTTTTGTTCTTTGCTCCACCTTGAGTTTCCTTATCTGTAAAATGAGATTAATAATATTTTATTAGGGGCAACTCCTGAATTTAAATCTCACTACTAGGTGCCACAGTGGATAAAGCAGTAGGCCTAGAGGCAGGAAGATCTGAGTTCAAATCCAGTCTCAGACACTACACGATACTGGGCAAGTCACTTAACTCTGATTGATTCAGTTTCCTCATCTATAAAATGAGCCGGAGAAGGAAATGGCAAACCACTCCAGTATCTTTGCCAAGAAATACCCAAGTGGAGTCATGAAGAGTTGGACACAGCTGAAAGAACTGAACAACAACCGTAACGATAGTTTAGTAACAGTCCCTCCCTCCCAGAGCTGTTATAAGGGTAACATGAGGTAATATTTATGAGGTACTTTGTAACCCTTAAAATACTAGGTAAATGTTACCTATTATTATTGATGATAATGATGATGATATCATCCTTGCCTATCTTTAAGACTATGTTTAAGTCTCACTTTTAACTGCAAGAGGTCATTCCTAGCCCCCTTCACTTGCTATGCTTTATCATAATGATGATAATAAATAATTGGTGCTGCCATATAATGATTTTTAAAGGCTTTTAAATTCTTCAAAGTTTACTTTTGTACTAAAGGTACTTTGAAAGAAAAGCTGAGAGAAATAATTTACTTAATTTAAAATATACTTAACCTATGCAATAATCGAACATAATGAGTTTTCTATGACTTTTGGTTATATGTAAAAAAAAATAAAGTTAGAATTTTCTCATCTGATATCTTACTAATGGCAGTTAGATATGCAAATACATCCCTAAATATTTACTAAATATCGTGGAGCATTATGGATGCAAATAATTTTAAGGAGTCTATCATTTTGACAAAGATTATGAAGAAAGCATTACTTCTTTCCTAATTAATTAACTAATAAGAAGCAGCATAACATAGTAAAGGGGTTCAAGGTCAGTGTCTGACACTTGTTTGACCACAAGCAAGTTGTTTCATTTCTCAGCCCCCTAGGCCACTTAATCACACTTGAAATTTTAGACTGGTTCACCAGCCTCACTGCTCAAGAAGACTCTGTGCAAAGAATGTCCTAGAGTCATAAAACCATGGCACGTATCCAGGAAGCTTCCTCCCCGTCATACCCAGCTCTCTGACACAAAAGAACCTTAAAAGATGTTTATTTGGGGGAACTTTCCAAAATGATGAATCTTGCACTTTAAAAATAGCATTTTTTAAAAACAAGCAGATAGTTAAACCATTTATTAAAGTTTGAAGAGGCCAAGCAATAATATGCCACAAACAAGAATGCTGATCCATTTCTGCCATGATATGGTAGCATATGTTGTTCACTAAAAGGGAGCGCTTTTTAAAAAATAATTTAAAAAACAAAGCATTATCATATTTGATTCATCTTTTAAATTGTAGGGAACAAAGGAAGGAGTTTTTCTGCTTATTTTTCACCAGCCTCACTGCTCAAGCATTCTTGCTCTTTCCTACATTCTGTGGACTTATAAATTATATAAATTAATCATCTTTATATACTTCTTTAACACTTACAAATAACTTTTCTTATAACAACTCTGTGAGGTACATAGTACAAGTATTATTATATCCATTTGACTAATGAGGAAATTGAGGCTCCCATAGGTTAAGAGGACCCACAGCTAATAACTTATCTACCACAAAGTAAATACCCAGTTCTCTTAGCTCAAGCTCTAAGCACTGTTTCCATTATACCACACTGTCTTTAGATTGCTTTTTCTTTGTATCAGAACTTAATTTGGTCCCTGGAGTGCCTAAGATAATAGAACTTCTTACCAGTTCTCTAACGGCTGACCTGACCAGCAGCATCAAAGGATCATAAGTCTTCTAAAAAGTGTTTGGTAAATCAGATAAGGCTAGTTTTTGAAAAAATAATAATTTCTAAGTAAAGATTCACAAATGAACAGATATTTCTAAGAAGAGTATGGACTTTTAAAAAAAATTACTAGATTCTATGCAATTACATTGACGCTTACTGCTTTTTTTTTTTTTTTTGGTTAGGCAATGGGGTTAAGTGACTTGCCCAGGGTCACACAGTTTGTAAGTGTTATGTGTCGGAGGTCATATTTGAACTCAGATCCTCCTGACTCCAAGGCCGGAGCTCTATCCACTGCACCACTTAGCTGCCCCCACTTTTTGCTTATTGCCCCCCTCATTACCCATAAGGATGACTGTTCAAATAAAATGGTATGTATCAGTGTCTGTGTCTTAAAAATACACTTCTAGACAACAAAAAATGCCCCCAAACCATAGTTTATAATCACTTTCTTCAGTGTCTCACATAAAGACAATCCTTTTTAAAGGGAAAGGTGAGTGTGTTCTTATTAAGTTAAATGGAACAACTTCACATAGGAAGCAGAGCGGAAGTCCAGTACTGTCCTGGCTCCAAATATCAAAGTAAAATATTATCTTCAGGAAGAGATAGAAAGTGGATTTGCATGAAAAGAAATATCAGCCACCGAGGGTTTCTCAGTTAGTATCTGGTTAACAATAATCTGCATTTCCCTTCAATTTTTTTTCTTTTATATGGAGATGAGACATATTTATTCAGCACTTAGTACAGTGTTTGGCATATACTACACTTTTAACAAGTGCTTTTAGTTTATTTTCCTGGGACCAAATGGTAGTCAAAATGTTAATATAGAATGTTTATTTGACTTCAGATCTGAAATTACAAAAGAAGTAACATATTCAGGCTTCAACATCACCTAAAAAATAATAAAATAGAATATTGTTTAGTATAGCTTATACTGTATTCATTTATGTTAGTAATGTTTAGTAGTTTAGCAAAGTTTATAGTATGGTATAACATAGTATAATATAGATTAGTAGGACATTTATAGTATGGTATAACATAGGATAGTATAAATTAGTAGGGTATTTACTTTGTGGTACTGATAACTTATTAGCTGAGCATCCTCTTAACCCCTGAGCCTCAATTTCCTCATTTATCAAATGGATATTAATATGGTATGGAATGATATGGTATGGTATGGAATGGTATGGGACATTATATTGTGTAGGGCATGGTATGGTATGGTACAGAATGATACGTATGGTATGACATGGTATGGTATGGTATGGTATGATATGGTATAGTATGGTGTGGTATGGTATGGTATGGAATGGTCTAGTCTAGCCTTTCCTAGCATAGTATAGTATAGTGTTATAGTATACTATATTTTTACTATATTATGCTGCTTATATTATATTGTGTTATATGTTATATAGTCTTTCCATATAACATATTCTCTCCTTTTCATGGAGAAGCACTATGGTGTCCCAGAAAGAGACCTAGACTTGAAGTCAAGAAAATGTAAGTTCAAATTCCACTTCTAACATTTACTGTTTGAGCATAAACAAATCAGTTAGTGTATCTGAACTTCAGGTTCCTCAGAATTAAAATGGGGATGATGATGCTCATAGTACCTACTTCCAAGATGTATTTTGAAGATCCAATAATATATTGTATATAATGAGCTTTGCAGATATTCAAGTGTCATATAAATGCCAATGATCATTGCAACACACATAACTTTATGATAAAATGTTTGCAGTGCCAGTGATACCAATTTAAGTTATTAAAATGTTCTTTGTACAGCAGCACCCTTTAATGCATCTGGATGGCAATTAGCATATCCTTTCCAAGCAATCACTGTGATCTGTTTGACTGAGAAAATAAATTCATTCTCTGAAATGCTGACAGTTCTTTGAACTCTGTGTCTTCACCTGCTCGTTCTCATAGGGCTAGCACTATAGAATGGCCCCAAACAATTATTTGGAGGAGCCAGATGAATTTTGTTAAATAGCCCTTTGGGAATTTTCCTTTGATAGCTTAGCAAATTAGGGACATCATATTTTGCATGGTATGCCAGAAAAAAATCAATAGAATAAGAAAATGGGATCAAGCCAACATAGGGTATAGCAAAGGACTGAAATAATATTAGTCTGACAGCAGCAAATTATTATAATCAGTCAAGGACAGGAAATGAGACCTTTAAAACAACATTTTGTGCCCCCCCATTGTATTAAAGATCACAACCTCGTTTCCATCATTTAAATTGAATCAATATATTTTTAAATGTTAGGGCATTAAGCTATATTAATACAGTTAGATGAAAATACAAGTCTTTTCAAAATCCAGCCTGTCAGAGGTGAGATCTCTTGCAATACATCTGCTTTAGTTTTGTAATGCAAATGAAGGTGAATGGTTGATTTTTGCTTACCTCCTTTTGTCATACTGATGTAATATTGGTAATAGAATTAAATTATGAAATAAATGCAAATTTATAGATTTAACTTCAGCATTTATCAGCTTAAAGTGAAAACAATGAGAAAATATAACTTCTTTCTAACTAAATTTCAACATCAAAGAACAGAGTATCATTTCCTGAACTGTAATATTATTGTCAATCATATCCTGCTAACCATTAGTAACTCCTTTTTACTAGAAAATTTTCTAGAGATTGTTCTAAGTAAAAAAGCACATATCAAATTGCCTTATTTAGGTACTTGCCTCAATATTCAGCTTTACTCTGTTTTCATAAATGTAGTCAAATTAGGGGACACAAAAATTTGGCTAACAGGTCAATGAAGATAAGCAATAGTGACCTCTTACCCAAATACATTTAATGTTGACTCTTTTCAGTGATGGTATGCAGCTAGACATTGAATGGGTGAAAACTCCCTACAAAGGACTATATCTAGAGTTTGACCAGCTATTCTGAGCAAACTAAGAGTGATACAATGGGTATATCTCTATAACAATAATAATTTTCTTAGTTGATCCCCAAAGAGAGAGGTATAGGGTCCTTAGAATGATTTTACTTTTTTACAACTGGATCAGATGATAGAATGCTGGACCTGGAGTCAGGAAGACTTGAATTCAAATATATCTACAATCTGTAACCCTGGGCAAGTCACTTACCCTCTGTTTGCCTCATTTAACTCTAGGTAAATGGAGATAATTATAGCACCTACATCCTAAAATTGTTGTGAGGTTCAAATGAGATAATAATCGTAAGGCACTTAGCACAGTGCCTGGCACATAGTAAGCACTATATAAATGTTAGATATTATTATTACAAAATCTGAATGTTCTTTTCTGATTTTTTTCTTTCATGAAATGGGAAATTGAAAATTGTGATTTTGAAATATAAATTAATTTTCTACTTTTTTCAGTTTCATTTACAGTCATACTGTCACTCTAAAACTTCTTAGAAGTAAACAATCATTTTGTCAGTCTCACTTTATAAAATTAAATGGAAATTTTCATTCTTATTTTATTCAATTATTGTCAAATATCTAGTCAAGCACACTACTCACAGTTCACTTGCCATGAAATTGATTGGTTTGTTTCCAACTGTTTGTTCATTCATTATTTGAATACTTCAATGAATCTGTAACCTTCTCATTAAGATCATGTTTTCCAATGGTGGTCAATCAATTAATCAACATGCATTTATTAAAAACCTACTCTGTAACAGGATCTGTGCAGATTTCAATCCATACATGTTCCTTCATCCCTTTGTCAATGTGTCACACAAATCTGGCACAAGTAGCACGCCCAACAGTCTTGGGTCCTTCCTCTAGATCTATTGACTTTATGTATTGAATAATGGAGCGTGTGTGTGTTGTCCATAAGTTTTCCTTCAATTTTACTCCATGACCAGTCCACCTCATTTTCTAGTCATACATCTCTCTGAAGTCTTTCATAGCATTTCTCCTGGGTAAGTTTTCCTTGTGACAATATGTCGACTCATATTAAACTCACATTCACCATGAACTTCTACATGACTTGCTAGGTGGTATGAAAGTTCAATTCTTGAGAGATGATGGTATTCCTATTCAACGCTAGGCCCGGTCAATTGTTCAACAGTGCAGTCTGTCTACATTTGGTATGTGTGTGTGTGTGTGTGTGTGTGTGTGTGTGTGTGTGTACCTCATCTCTATTAGCCATCCATGTAATAATATTTCCTTAAATGGATAGATAGGCATTCTTCATTCGTTTTCTTTTTCCTGTATGGATAGTTAGGCCACACTCTTTTGAGTAATTATGGATCTCATTTCGGTATTCCTATAATGTTTCAGGGTTTAATAATTCAAGACATTGCCGTCTGCAATAAAAACAAGGTTATTACAGAAAATAACTTTGAAAGACTTAAATACTCTGAACAGTGTGATGACCAGCCATTATTATGGAAGACCAATAATGAATTATGCTATCTACCTCCTGTCAGAAAGGTCACAGATTCAAAATGCAGAATAAAGTATATGTTTTCAGACGTAGACAATGTGGGAATTTATTTGGTTGGCTATGTATATTTCATAACAATTTTTTCCCTGAGGGTATTATTGTTAGGATAACTAAATACATACATATTGTGTGTGAAAAGAATATATAAAGAAAAAATATGTAAAAGAAAAAAAGAGTTGATTGAAGTGATTTTAAATTATTCATGTTTTCAAATAATCCTCAGAAATTCATATTCTTGGAAACCAATAGGGACGGCTGTCATAAATACAAAACTTACAGAGTTGTCCAACCTATAGCCAAATGCATTTTATTTGTAGGGATGTGTACTTGAGCTGTGATTTTATTGGTAAGGGAACACCTGGGTGACAAAATTACCTCTACCAATGCAAGTTGTCACTTTCAATGTAATTTATAGGTTTATAGTTTCCAAGAGCATGAGAAGGTGTATATTAAGCCAGTGTGTATCAGAACTGGCACTTGAACTCAGGTGTTCCTGGCTTTGACACTAACTTTCTATTCACTATACCACAATGATTCTCTGATTTATAGAATCACAAGTAAATTCAGAGCTCACTAAATCTTATCTGATATTATTATTTTCAGTACTTCACTTTGGTTATGGCTTAGAGCCATTGTCATACAAACCATTCTTACCTTGCCACTTCTTTCCTTGCCTAATGGCCCATAGCAACTACTCCAGTATTTATAGTGTGTTATAGGAATACTACTTTGAACAGGTTTCAGTCTCAAATTGTCCTTTTTATAAGCGTCAATTCCTTCCCAGATAGACTTTAAAAGCTCTACCAGAACAGTTATGATTCTGAAGTTTAAATATATCTTATGGCCCTTTTTAAATCCCTATATGATATCCAAGCTCATTATCCCTGTCAGGCAGTTGATCTTCAAGTGTGACTCTGATTGGGAACCAATTACAGACACTAGGAGGATGAAATCAAACTTTTTTCTTCTTTAGCTGTGGCTCAGTAGGTACAAGAAGAAGCAATCTCCTCTTCTCTCTCATTTCTTGAAAATCTAACCTAACAAGATGACAAAAGAGATTAATTTTTGGGGGAAGGAGAGAGTCACCCTATATGACAAGCATAAGAACTAGCCTTTACTCCTTCTTCCCCCCATTATATTTCAAAACATGACAACCTCCATTATGACGAACTCCCAATTGTATGGTTAGAATGAAATTTTGTTGAGCAATTAATTACATTGCCAGGATTCATATCCCTTATCTATAGAATGGGGAGATAAATTATAAGATGAAACTAGTAGGGAAGGAGAAAATTGCAGCTAGGAGGGCTATGTGTGACATGCAGTTAGAAGGAATGCAAGACCAACCCACTGAGTCAGACTCATGGAGCTCATCTATTATTATGTTCATCTAGTGCAAACACAAAAGATGGACAGTGACTTGTGCCTAGCTTTGAATATTCATAAAAAGATGAGTAGGCTTTACATTTGGGAAATTTCATAACGCTTTCAATGATCACAAGCTACTCCCTGCTGTCAAAGCCTGTCTTTTTAAACATCATTATTCATTCTCACAGTGATGCTCTATGACTGCAAATCATGAAACACTCTGCATAATCAAAATTGCAGGTGACCCACAGTACAATGGAGAGAAACATGAGGAATTTAAGTAGGCTGTGGTTTATTACCAATGATAACATGTGGCAGAAACATGGTATAAAAAATACCATCAAAAACATGGATAATGAAAACAGGAAGTGGTCTTCACTTATTGAGAGTGAAGGATAACAGATGGACAGCCAGAGTGTTTTGTTGTTATCTGTGAAATATTGAAAAGCTGGAGGAAGGCTTTTGATATTGGAGAGGTCTTCTCTGAATGTTTTATGGAGCAGCATAGACAGGAATCACAGCATTAAAAGGCACTGATGGTCTGGATCAAGTGTCCATACTGATAAGATTAGAGATCTGTTGAAGTAAGAATGAGACACTTTTAGGACAGGGTACATCCTTGTTGGAAGATTATAAGAAAATATGGGTAAGAATTACACAGGATGAGAAGTAAAGGATGATCATTAGTGGAGAAAATACTCACACCCATGGAACCATTGATCTATCAACTTATCAAAGTGTGAACATTTTAATCTCAGCCTTAACTTTTAGATTTCTATTTCAGCATGGAGACCTAAATAGGCTATACACTCCTCTCTATTTATTGATATGACATATGTTGATATTACATACACGTCAAATTTAAAGGCTCTTACCATTCAAAACTCGGGCTATTTTAAGTGCATTTGTAAATGAAGGTTACTTATTATAAAAATGATAAGAAATTTTAAGTAGGGGTTTCCACACTCAGGTTTGCAAAAAGTTATTTTCAATATGTGTACACACTGTAAAATACAGGAATAAAAGGATGATGGAAAAATCTTGCATTGAAATTAGATTTTGTTTTTAGATATTTTATGGCAAAGAGAAGCATTTTTTCAGTAAATCTGATTTCTATGAATATATAAATCCCCCCAAGAAAGTTTTTTGGTAATGAAGATAATTTATAACAACACACTTATACATGTTAATTGTTTATGCTTTTATATTAAGAAGTCAATTTACTATTTCACATGTGAGAGACAGCATAATGAATTTTTCAAATTTATTTTAGTATCCCTAATTAATAATTAAGTAAATATTGGCATTATTCTCTGGAATTCTATAAAAAACTATTGTCACAATTGGAAATATAAGCAACCTAAAGTGGGTTTGATGTAGGCCTATTAGTTTGCTAGCCACCTAAGTTTAATTCCTTACTATCGGAACATAGAAGATGCAACAAAATGTATGAGAATTGAAAAGTGAAGTCCAGCAAAGATTAACCTATTTTCTAACCCACCTAATTATAACCAGAAAGACTAGGATGTCCCCACCCCGGCCCTTTTTGATTCTCTCTTCTTTGGTTTCTTTTGAAAGAGGAAGAACTGCTCTGCATCTCTGGGTTGGGGGAGGGCAGTGACAGTGGCTGTCTTATCTCCCTCATCCTCAAGCTCTCTGTTTACCTGAGTGCATAATTACTGTTTCTTTGTGTTTTTTTTTTAAATTCCTTTTATTTGCTGAATGAGTGTCTGGAGATAGAATGGAGCAGTATATGGCTTTATGAGCTTCAAAAGTCTACAAGAGGCATCTGAGATGCCCTCAACTACTGGAGTCAGTAGCAAAGACCATCAGAGCCAGAAACATCACTAGTTGAATACATTGAAGAACTAATCCTGATGAATGAATTGGTTGACCCAGTCCAACAGTGGACCAACCAGGCAACAGGTTCTTCAGGGAGCTAACCCAAATGAGGAAGGGAATGATTTATCCATCACATATACCACACCCAGGAGTGAACTTGATGGGTACTCTAAACAGAGAAAAAAAGACTTCCAGAGTTAGAAGGATCTTCTTGATCATATGTGTTTGCTATATGTATGCCTCAGGTCTTTATCAGCCCTTTAGTATTCTCAGTTAATTCTAGTTTCCCCAGGGATCTTGTGTGTGTGTGTGTGAGTATGTATGTGTGGACAAGAGTGAGAATGCACCTCCAACCTAAGGGAAGAAATGTGTTGTACCAACCACTTTAAACTAGAGTTTATTCTTCCTAGAGACTGACTGTGTGTAATAAAAGAGAATGTGCACATTCCATTCCCTAAGTTAGGGGATGTTTTGGAACTTCTGCTCTTGATATGCTTCTCATTCAACATACCTCTGTAAAAGCTATTTGTATCAACTGATAAATTGATATTGGGTCAGGATCCACATAGAAAGGCATTCATGAGTGATAATGTTAGAAGTGAAAATCTCTCAGGGTTATCCCTAGAATCTAGTCAGCTGTTCCCTGGACCCCAAACTATCTGTGTGAAAGGAGTCTGAAAGAGAATGCTCAGAAAAGATACTACAGTTTATTTATGTGTTAAAAAGAACCCCATCCCCTCACTAAAATTAGTATTGTCTGTATATATTTAGACATAAAAGTCACAACTGCCAAAATGGTCAGGCATGTATGCAATATATAGATATGTAAGTCAAATGATACAAAGTCACTGAAAACAATGAAGCAGACAATGCGTACTTAAAATCTTGAAGATTTTCATGGATTGGGGGCAGCTAGGTCGTCCAATGGATAGAGCTCTGGCTTTGGAGTCAGAAGGATCTGA
Organism: Vombatus ursinus; assembly: GCF_900497805.2. NCBI lineage: Eukaryota > Metazoa > Chordata > Mammalia > Diprotodontia > Vombatidae > Vombatus > Vombatus ursinus. Next base: position 31,080,725 of record NW_020954559.1, read on the forward strand.
GTTCAAATCCAGTCTCAGACACATGACACTTACTAGTTGTGTGACCCTGGGCAAGTCATTTAACCCTAATTGCCTCACAAAAAAGAAAAAAACGATTTTCATGGATTGTTCCTCCTTCGGTCTTTTTTTTGAATTAAGGCCTATAGGAGAATGCCTATTCTCTAACCCCAACATAGTACCTTAAAAACTGCTCCTACCACACCCAGAGCCTCACACACATATACACAATGTCTTTCCCCTGCTTCTGATGCCTACAGTATGTATGCCACTGTTAAGTTGCCCATTCATAATTATATCTACTCTAGCCCCTTATAACATGGTTTCCAAATCCTATCCATCTTTCTCAGATTTCAAGGGTCTCAACATTGCTCCAGATCTGTCACAATCCTTCCGTTTATGTTCTGATTCCTAGGACAATATGCTGAGATACTGTTGTTCAAGGAAGTCAGAACAGGTGGGATGTAACAGTGAAGTAGAGCTATCAAAGGAAGTGGGGGAAAGAATAGAGATACTGAGAGTTTAAGGAAATAGTAACTGAAAGAGAGCAGTGTAAGCACAGAAAACAAAGCAAAGGGGCCCTAAAATCCAATGTGTCTACTTAGCAATTGTGTCCAGGAGTGGCCCTTCAACTTACGTAAAGATGTAACAGCTGATGACAGCTAACCTCTAGGATTGTTTACTAATGTGTGGAATGAAAGAAATTCCCCTCCTTCCTTTAAATCTTATATCTCACCAACATAAGGTGGAGGAAGCCTTTGGGGTATGGAGGAGAATTGGTTACTTCCTTGAGTCCATGTTAAACATTCTAGGATTTACAAATGAAGGCAATTTTAGCAATCATTTAGTTCAATTCCCTCATTTTCCCAATGAGGATCTTCATGAGTCTTCACCTCTGGCAAATATTACACACATAAGTAGCAGAACTGGTATTTGAACCCATATCCTCTAACTCCAAATTCAGTTCTATTTCCCGCTACATTTTTAGTGATGTAGATCATGTATTTTCAACTCCTTTCAGCTCAGTGTACATCACAACCCTCACACTTTACATCTGAAACTCTGTCACTGCAGTCTTTCATGTCTCATAGGTGGCACATGGTGATATTTGGAGGTTCAAAAGTAACCTTTGAAAGTTTTTTTTTTTACTATAGACAAAAGTCTAAGGACATTTTCATCATAAGTGCATGAATCCAAAGGAATTTCCTCTGCAGAAAAGTCAGCTATTTCCTCACTTAAGTCATCTGAATCAGAAATTTTCTTCCTATTGCAAAAGCAATGAAAGATATGAATCTGAGGCTGTTTCTTACCAAGAGTATATTATAAACATTGCATATGGTGGTTTCTGTATTTTAAAACTGTAAAATTAAAGCAATAGAATAAATTAAAATGGAAGAAAATGCTCTAGGAAAAAAAAATACTCTTATTATTGGCATTGTGACTTAATTTGCTTTTTTCTAGTAGAGAAAATTAAAATTTCCAAGTCTGAAAAAGGTTTATAACCTTTAGAGTTAATAACAAAAGATGGCTAAAGTAACCATCACTTGCATACACAACAGAAAATGGTAGGCTGCTACTAGAAATTAATTTCCAAGTGAAGTTGGTTATCAATCTGTGAACACTTAGCAGTCCACATCCACAGTGGTTTGTCAATATTAGCCAGTTGACCTTACATTTTGAAAAGTAGGCTAAAAATATCTTTCCAATCTCTGCAGAATGAATGGAAAATATTAATGTCTTGCAAAGGACCTTATTCCAAGGATTTTGTGAATGATTAGAACCCATGAATATGAAATACAGTCATGTTGCAGGATATATAGTCACTCACACACAGAAAATCAAGAGGCTCTCTCTTCAGAATTAAAACTATTCAAAAAGTCAACGTGTATTGAATGCTTTTCAATAAATGCAAGAAAGGAAGGGGAAACAATTGGAAGTACACTGCTTGGGGTCTCTTTTAGTACTACTTAATAATCTAAATGAGCTTATCTCTCCATCTGGCCGTGTTACTAAAATGATACTTGTTTTTCCATCACCCACGTTGATTAGTGCTTACTGGCAACCAACCCATTTTATTATGTCAGTCTATTAGGTGTGTATCATCTGAATAACCCAATCCTGCAAAATAAACACCCCTATTAGCCCTATTCCCTTGCTATGCCATCTTCTGCAACTCATCTAGCTCCTAATCTCCATGTGCTCTTCTTCTTTCATATCATTATCCAAAGTTCTGCTGGTCCTAGGCAATACTGTATATATATGTGTGTGTGTGTGTGTGTGTGTGTGTGTGTGTGTGTGTGTGACGCACAGTCATGCTTTCTCCCAAAGTCCACACTGCATTTAACATCACCTCTCCTACTCATTTCCAACCAGTCTTTCCATCTTTTTTTTTCCTACAGCTCTGCTTCCAACTCCTAAGTGACTTCTTATCTGTACCACTGTTTTATTGTTTGCTTACCTTTCTCACTTGTTGGATGATCAGATAGGACTAGTCTATTCCACTGAAAGGTAGGAAATAGAAGGATCTTCCACTCTGGTTATTACCAACATCTGGTGTACACAGACTATTAATGAACTTAGAGAAATATCAAATATCATTAGTCCATTTTAATGATCACATGGAATGAATTGGTTACCATCTGTTTGACTGTGGAGGCATCTAACATTGATAAGACCATGGATCAAATGAAGTATTATAATCTTTTAAAATAAAGTATTTGATAATCACTTCATATAAACATATGAAACCAGTGGGAATAAAAAGAATACACACTTAATGATGTATACATATTGTGTTTAAAGAGATAAAATGAAGTAGAAAATTGAAGAAATTACCTAGCTAATTCATTATGGCAAGAAACACTAAAAAAAAAAATCTGAGTAGTAAAAGGAGAGAGGAAGAGTTACTTAAAGTGCTTTGCTTCAGTTCTTCCATTCATCTTGAATGTCAACTATCATTACAAGTTAATAAAAGTAGTTTTCATAAAAACAAATATACAGAAGCATAAATTTAAATATCTTGTTTCTTATGCCCTAGATAGATATGAATATGACCAAGTTCCAAACACTTAACTATTCACAATCTTTATTCTGAAAAGATGTCTATCTCAAAAGTAAAGCCTAGATTTCTCCCTAGATAAAAGAATCACAAACTTTATTTAAAAATCTAATCCAGTGAAATACTTGGTTGACTATAAAAAAATTAACTTTAAGTCCTTAGAATAATGAGGAAAAAACTGGACCAAAATAGTTAATTTGATAGTTTTAATATTAAAAAATGCGAATGCAGTATATTAAAACTGAGCTGATCGATTCTGCAAAAAAGTTCCAAAAAGCACCAAAAGGCTAACTAAATTAAAAAGAAAAACAACAACTCAAAGGTTGATTAAAGCTATAACATAAATTTCAAAAACAACCAGTATATATAGAGGAATGGATGATATGTACTACAGTGACCTTATCAGAGGTCAAAATATCTGTTAACAAAGACAAAGTCTATGTGCATACCATTTTCACTTAGAGCATAGAATTATAGATTCAGAGGTGGAAGAAATTTTAATCATCCAATCCCCATATCTTACAAATGTAAGGCAAAATCTAGATACAAAATGAGGTTTTTGTTCTCTAAATCTAGCACTGGCCAGTATTTTCTTGAGTTTACTGAGATAACCAAGGTAAATCATACCGCTGAAATATGATGACATGCCATTACTCATGTACATAATACTAATGCAATAAATCAAAACTATAATCTGAGGCACTTCCTAAGAAATCTAAAGAGGCATCACAATCTGCTTCTACTTGAAATACAAAATAAGAAATCCTACAAAATCTACAAATACTGACCACTGGTAAAGCATATGACTTTGAAAGAACAAACCCATATGTGACACCATGCTCTGGTTAGAATGTAAACATATAACTCAAGTTCATTGACTGCCATGCAAATGAAGACAGAATCACTGGCTACAAAAGCTTCTCTCTAATTTTAACATCAATAGTCCCTAAATGCATGTTATTTTTTCTTCCTGGTGTATAACTGAAGGCATGCCAAAGAGGTCCCAAGCTATGGTTTTAAAGAAGAAATATATATATATATATATATATATAGAGAGAGAGAGAGAGAGAGAGAGAGAGTATTATATAACAAAACTTAAAATATATTAAGATAATATGTACTTGCATAATTTTGCAGTTTAGAATGCAATATGATGGCCATGTCTGCATGTAGCACTGATTTGAGGTGTTCTCCCCTCAATGAATACTCCTATCTAGTATGCTTTTTGAATGGTACAGAATCCTACAGGATAGTAATAGTTACATGTTTTGCTACTCAACTGAAACCTTATGTATAGCAGAATGAAAACAGCAACAATATGACATAGACAACAGTTTCTATCAATTCTGTATTTGTCAACATATTGCTCCACGTATAAAAAAATGTCCTTTTCACTTGTTTTAAAAAGGCAGCTACTTTCTTAAGATATTAAAAACTTTCATATGTGTAAATGATTTATTTTGATAGCAAAGCATCTTATAGTTAAATGTGTACTACAGTAGAAAGAACATATCCTAATTTCTTCTAACAAGGAGTCCTGGTTATCAGTGATTCCCAATCTTGGTGTTGTCAAAACAAAACTTATAGTGCAAAGCCATAAAAATTACACAATGATACTATGTCACAGACTCAGGAAATATAAAGTAAACAGCTACCATGTGAAATCTCTTTCTTATCAAATGTAGATTTGAATCTCTTTAAAAAATTAAATATGATGTTGTTTGGAGCTTGTATTGTTGGTAGTTTTAATATACCTAGTGTTGCTAAAAATTACTAAAACAATGAATGTTGATTTTTAAATGTATTTGTATGATGTGACAGAAATAGGAGATTCTTAATTTTAATATAACATGACAGCATAGTTACATAAAAAGGAAAATGTTCACATAATCTATTGTGCTTATACATAATGATGCATATCCTATACATGAACTTTAATAATAATTTCCCCACAATTGTAGCTTTTAATGGAATACTTAGAAAGCTATATCAATACAAATTTTAAAAAAATACAAATTTTAAAGATTATGTACACTTAAAGTTTGTTTTGTAATTCATATATGCCATATATATTTCTGTACATATGTATTTATATGTGTGTATATTATATATATAAACACATAGACATAATATTATATATGTATATATACATATATATAACATATGAGTCTATTTTTAAGCACTTCAGAGAAACCATTGTTCTGCCATAGCAACAGTATTTAAAATATTTAAGATAATTTTAATATTATTACATATTAATCAATTTATTTTGGAAGCATCCCAAATTGTTTTTTCATCAATAATTAGTGTTTATTAAATTTAAGTACAATAAAAATATCTTGTCATTAAAAAATACCTGTAGAAATGTCAAGTCATAGTCAAAGTGATCTGTCATTTATTATGCTGGGCATGTCTGTCTGTGTGTAGTGATGGTGGTGATAAAGACAAACTCCATTGCCTTTGTCTACTGTTCAGTTTGACAGAGATTTACAAATGTGCAGGTCACTTGCTGTAGTTGCTACTTGCCTATGTGTCTCTTTTCAGGTTCTGAGTTCCCATGACTCCCTGTCATACCATAAGCCAACATTAAAAAAAAAGAATCTTTCTGAAATAGAACATACTATCACAAGGTTATTTTTTTTAACCTATAATAACCCCTGCTCCATAAAGTCACATATGTAAAACATTGCATCTGGTGTAGTGGTGATAAGGCAGTTGAGGAAATGAAAAGCATTGCCCTATAGCTGTACTAATATGTAAAAAGTGGAATGGATAATTGACTTAATCCAAAAGAAACATACTTTCATCCAAACAGCCCTCTCAGTCCATGAGTTAACACAACCCATGTGTTAAATGTGTTTAAAGAGTTCAAGTTGTAATACTCAGAAAGCACAATTAAATATATCTTTATTCAAGCTACTAAGGGAGGTTCATGCAAATGAAAGATGCATGGCTTAAATTATTATAAAAGAAACATTCATACTTTCTAAGGCTTAAAATTATCTTAAAAACTCCAAGACCTAATTTTTGTCTTTTCTATCCATTCTATCCTTTTCTTTCCATTCATCGTACTTTATCCCAGTAAATAACACAATATTATAGAGGAAATCATCCAGTAACATTCTTCCCCCCAGCCTCAGAGATTTCACTATAATTCTCAGAGTATGAGAAGCATAGGTCCCTCTATTGATCTTAAAAAGGCAACTACTGGGGAAGCCCTGCCTCTGGTTTGTTTTGATCACCACAGGCCTCCCACTTTAAGAGAAGAAGGTCTGCCTCAGATGCTAAAGAACATAGCCAGAACAAGATTTGTTTTGATTTGCTCTAGTTGCTAAGACAGCAGATAATTAAGACCAAATAAAATGTGGCCCTGCAACTATATCTAGGAAAGGAACTCTCAGGCCAGTGATGTTTTCAAAGCACAAATATAGAGTCTAATATGATACTGCCCTTGTCTGTACTTTCCTAGGTTCTGTGGTGGGTCAGCCACAGGAAAAGAAGAGGCTAGAGTGCCTATTTAAAATTTAAATGAAAGTGGTATGCTTTCTTTTTTTCTAATGAAAATAGAATCATAAAAAAGCCTTACATTGTTAATCTTTCCAGGTGAGAAGGGTTAGTCCTAGCATATAACAATGAAACTTATTGAGATTTGGTCAGCATTATATCCCTACCAAAGGTCACTGCAGTATCTGTTTATATCCACTGGAGTCCTTGAGCTAGTTTCAGCTTCAGCACCTCGGATAGCGATGCACTTCTCAGATAGGACATCTATACAAGGACCGTCTCCACTGTGATAAGCTCTACTGCTTGCCTGAAAACTGTTGATTGATGTGGCCTGACAACCAGTAAATGTCCCCAGACTTCTATTCAACAGTGCGGAGGGGATCTTTAAGGGGGCTTAGCAAATACTAATTTATAACATAAAGCAGTTTTCTTATAAGAATTCTGGAGAGCATCCTGACAGACAAAGCTGTTATTATTAAAGAATTTTCAGAGAAACCTGGGAAGTTAAAGAGGCTAATTAACCTCTCTCTAGTAGACAACTCCAGCATTTCATACAATCAGAAATATACCTGCAAGCACTGAACTGAATTTGTCTTTTCGTCTTAACCAAATACCAACAACCACTGCTCTTATTTCACAAGAAGAACAACTTTAGGATGTCACAGCAAGACAGTTCTTGTGGAAACACATGCCTGAATTCACACACACACACACACTACTTCACTTTCTACTGTGACTAGTTTTACTCAGTGGCATGTAGTCCCTACCACTACAGTCCACATTGAGACGGTCGAAGAACACAGCAGAGTTTAAGACAATTGTATGGAGGTAGAAATGGAATTCTGTTATCCTAGAAAACCAAGATTTCCCTGTTCTAGAAAAGAATCCTGTTGCATTAGACAACCAGACAACCCCTGTGTCTGGCAGCCTTTCAAGTTACCATAACCACAAGTAACATAAACCATGGGAGTGGGGAGGGGAAATAAATACAAAAACTCTAAAGTGATCGCACATAGAAGAAAAGACACCATTGATCCTACCTTACAATCCTTAGGACACGATTTCACTGAGTACTCATCCGATTGCAAATATTTCTTGAGCACAAGCTCAAACTCATCGTATTTCTCCTGAGCATGGTGGTCGTAGCGTTGGTAAGCCTCAACGCACTGCCTGCAGCTCGTCCTCTTCCTGTCCTCCTGGAGCACCACGTCCAGACTACAGTTCAAAGAGTCCGGATTGGACAACCCAGAGAACAACTCCCAAAACGTGTAGGAATTACAAAAGGGAAGGTAGAAATCCTTCAAGTGAGGAGTTTTATGCTTCCCTGTCACCTGCTGCTGGGGCTCCTCTTCTATTACCTGACTCCAGTTCCTCTGGCAAACGGAGTCCGCATCCTCAACTATGAAACACTGGCCTGAGGAGGCTGCCTCAGGGTAACACGTCTCCAAGCGCCACAGAGGTTTGGTAGAGTTTCCTAGAAAAATAGCCTTGTTCTGATTTTTTTGTCCTCTGCTGCTGTGGCCGCTACTGCTGCTACTGCCGCCGTTGCCGCCGCCGCCGCCGCTGCTGCTCCCGCTGCTGCTGGGAGAGGGGGGGAGGGTGGGTGATGAGGAGGAGGAGAGGAGTCTGTGTGCCTGTACGGTAGGCGAGGACTCCCCCATGCTAGTATATAGCGCTGGCCAGGAGGGCTCCTGCTGCCGCTGCTGCTGCCGCTGCTGCTGCTGCTGCTGCTGCCGCTGCTGCTGCTGCTGCTGCTGCCGCTGCTGTTGCTGTTGATGTTGTTGCTGATGGTGATGCTCCTTGTCTCGGGTCCTGGTCAGTTTCGCCTCGGCGCAGAACCACAAGTGATCAGAGAGCAGGACTGTGAAAAACAAGAGAGATGCCAGAGACAGTCGCCATTTCTGAGCCCTCTCTGAATCAGTGAACGGTTTCTCGTTCTCCCGGGGTGCTGCAAACCAGATTTTTAAGCCGTCATCATACTGCCGACACATCCAAGCACCCCTGGTCATATTTTGGGAACGCACAGCCCTGGCCGACTCCACTGTGAGGGCTCCTGTGCCAGAGTCACCACAATATGCATTGACTTAAAGGGTTTAATTTTCTTATCCCCTCCTCCCGTGTCTCTCTCTCTCTCTCTCTCTCTCTCTCTCTCTCTCTCTCTCTCTCTCCTTTTTTTTTTCTTTTTCCTACAGAAATCTCAGGTTCTGTAGGTAGATCTGACTTGCATTAAAGCTAATCATCAGTCAGACCCCATCCACTCTAGAGTGGGAAACAATGATGCGGAGAGAGCACAGAAGAGGAGAGAGAGAGAGAAAGAGAGAGAGAGAAGGAAGGAAAGAGGGATGGTGGTGGTGGTGGTAGTGGTGGTAGTGGTGGTAGTGGTGGTGGTGGTGGTAGTTGGTGGTGGTGAAGGTGGAGGAGGAGGAGGTGGTGGTGTGGTGGTGGTGGTGGAGGTGTGGGGTTGGTTAGCTCGTTTCTCCTCTCACCCAGGCATTGTCAGACCTCGGTTCCCCATCGCTCTCTTGAGAAAATCCCGCTATCCCCTGACAGCTGCATGCCGCTTCCCTGCAGCCGATTGAAGGCAAAGAGAGCGTCTCCCCTCCTCCTCCTCTCTTCCTTCTCTTCTTCCTCCTCCTCCTTCTCCTCCTCCTTCTTCTTTTCCTTTTCTTCCTTTTCCTCCTCCTTCTTTTCCTCCTCCTCTTCTTTCTCTCTGCCTTAGTCCAGAGCCTTGGCAGAAGTCGACTGAACCTCTCTCCCTCCCCCCCCACCCCCCACCCGGCGCTCTAACTGGTGAGCTGCTGCTGCAGGTCTTCCTGGTGGCGCCTGCTACTGCTGCTTCTGCTGCTGCTGCTGCTGCCGCCGCCGCCGCCGCCTCTGCTGCTGCTGCCGCCGCCGCCGCCGCTGCCCCTGATCCTGCTCTTACTCCTGTTCCTGACGCTGCTGCTTCTGCTGCTGCTGCCGCCGCCGCCGCCGCCGCCGCCGCCGCTGCTGCTGACAACACTTGGTTGCTGCGGTAGCTGCCGCCCGGCGCGTTTTCCCCCGGCACACTGGGCGGAATTGCCTGGATTTTGTCTGCCGATGGCCACAGTCATCTTTGGTCCCTGGGCTAAGTTGCCGCCATCTTCGTCCTGAAGAAACACTTTTTTGGGGGGAGCTCAGCCTTTTGCGTCATCTCCTCCCGCGCCGAGATCTCTCTATCCTGGCGCATTGGCATCAGCTCCTGCCCAAGGAAGAGAGGAAAGGAGAAGGGGGAGGAAGGGGTGGGGAAAAACACCGGGGGAGTAGTGCTTACCCTCGCCTCCCCTACTCTCAACCTGGGGTTCCCTTATCTTATCCTTCCGCTCCTCTTTCCCAGAAGAAAGTCAAAATTCAGGATCCATGCTTCTTGTAATCATTGTATTCTTCTGCATCTCCCCCACCAATTCCCTCTCTCCTTTTTGCACCTGAAACAACTCCTAGTCCCAACTAGAAAGGTGTAGTGAAGAGGTGTGAGGGCGGGGGGCGGGGAGGGTTAAGTATAACTTGTTTAAAACATTTCAATAACTAATAGTCCTTGTCAAATGAAGATGAATGCTGAGGTGGACAAGAAAGGGAGGGGAATAAAAGTAAAAGAACTAGATAAGGGTCAGAGGTAATGTTTAGTCCATCTGAGGTCTCTCTGGGCATGTGTTTAGGAAGACCAAAATGTTAGCGTTGCTTTGCTAATAGGCATAGCGCATGGACTCTGTTTGGGGTATTCAGTATATCCCGAGGGGCGAGACTTTATATATGTGCTACATTTTTTTTTTCATATCCGAAAACGAACTTGTCCCAAAAATGGAATATAAAATATTTCACCATGGGGGGGTGGGGAGGGGGTAGGGAAATCACAGTGACTGCTGCGTTTCCACCTTTGTCCAGTGAATTTAATTCTCAGAGGTAATGCTCTTGCAAATCAGCTGTGCCCACCTCTGCGTTTATCCCTTTAATTCCTGAGCCATCTTGCTAACAGCCTTAGCCCCCGGCCTCAAATAAGTTATATATGTATTTTTGGTTTGTTTGTTTCAGAAGACTTCTGCAGCAGTCAGTTTCTGCTGGATAGCAACTGCTGCAGTTCGATTCTCTAGTGCCCCTTAGTGTTCGCTCCTGGGCAGAAAAAGAAATAAACAAAGCAGAGCTGTACTTGGAAAGTATACAGTGGGGTTAGGTCGTTCTGAATAAATGAGTTTTGGTTGATAGGAGCACTTCATATAAAAGTATCTCACTCTATACAGCCGCAATGCATGCATTTCTAAGCATTTTTTTTTACTCAAACACAACTATAACAGTGAATAAATGACAGCTCAATCATACATTGCTTTTTTTTTCCCCCAAAATGGTTGAGGTTCCTTCAAAGTCATTTCTTCCCCCAATATTTCCCAGCATCATCTAGAAAAAGTCGGTGTAGTCTGGCACTGACTAAAAGCTTAAGTTAGTCTAAGTAATGAGCCTAAGCCCACCACTAGCTGAATCTTTTCCTACACACCGAAGAACATCCACTGAGGGCTGTCCTTTCTAAAGGAACTCCTTGGTGTTTACAAGCTATTGGCTAGAGAGTTCAACTTAAGTTATCAACTTCTTTTCAGTGTTATCTAGTTCATGGTACTCTGTAAAACTGGGTCGCCACTTACTGGAAGCAATGATTCTCTATATGCAATAAGTTAACAACATATTGAACTTTAGAGTATAATCTGATGTATTAGTAAACTCAAGCAATATTATTTGAGTTTGGTGTTTTTGAATGAAGCCCCATACTCCATATTTAATTTTAACTAGCTTATTGTTCAAGTACAATTCTTACAGAATACTAGGAAAATATTTCTTGGTGGTTTCTTACTTTAAAGGTAAGTGAAGGTGAAAACTCAGTAAGGATATGACTTTCAAGCATTCTCCACTTCATCATTTTAAAATCTGCCTTAATCAGTCTGGTCATGACCCAAGATTGTCCATAATTTAATCATTTCCTTACACATTTCTGGCATTAAATGGGTTATTTTGTTAAGATCAAAAAGCTTATAGAAATATACCTGAAACAAACTGACAAGTCTCTGTTTTGTTCCCCAGCCAATCCTGTCACTCAGGATTTAGTTTCTTCATTATGAATTTAAAACCTTTGGCCACATAAATCAAGTCAGAATTCCATTTTATCCTTTCTGTAAGATCACCACTTAGATTCACCTGAGGTAAAGAGATACATTGCTTCTTATTAGAAAGAAAACACACACACACACACACTGGATAAGAACCTGTAAGTAAAAGCACCATCATATGAAGCTTGAACAGTAGAAAAGTGAAAAAATTCCCTTTTCTCTAAGTGTCATAAATTGCAATTAATATAATTTACCTTTCCCTGACAAATTCAGTATATGATTTAAATTTTTTTTCTAACCTATATTCTTCCTATTGACTCACTGATTCTTTTTTCCTTGACAACTGTACTTAGTGGATTCAAATCACATGTTTTTTGGTTAGTCACCACTCCCTGCTTCTGTCTCTATCTCTGTCCCCTCCCTCCTCCAGTATCTGTCTGTTTCTCTACTCTCTCCCTTACCCTTCACACTTTCTCTCATCCCCAGTCCCAGGATGTTGTAGCAGATGAGGGAAATTCAATTGGAAAAGTCATCAGTGTATACTGAAGAAGTTCCACTTCACACATCTCCTTGCACTAGTGAAGTAAATGATTCTCCATACCTCTTAGAACAAATTCTTTTTGGAAATGATGTTTGAAAGGAAAAGTCAAAATTGATTAAGTCACGTACTCCCTCAAGAGTCACGAGGGGAAGGTATGAGGGAGTGGTTAGTTAGAAATATGAAGTAATACTTCCAATAGTTTTAGCCTTGTAAGAACAGTGGATGTAGAATCAGAGGACCTGAAGTAGTCCCAGCTCTGCCAATAACTACCTGTGTGACCTTGGACAAGTCACTCACCTTCTCCAAATCTTAGTTTCCTCAACAGTAAAATGAGACAAAGACCTTTCAATTTCCTGCTAGCTCTAAAAATTCACTATCCTATCATCTTACTCTTCTTTTTATGTCACTTTTAATCTCTTGGTTGCAGTTTCAATCTAATTCTTGGTTATAATAGTATCAACAGTAAAGTCTAAAGTGCTGGCAAACTTTTTTTTTTCCAATTAGGGAATCTTTTTTCCCCAATATTTCTTCACCTAAAGAAATAGTGGAAAAACTCCTGATATGGAAAAGAAAGGCACTAAGATAATGGATAAAATGCATTGCACTTAAAGCATATAAATTTTTTATTTAGTTGGTTTTTTCTTCTGTGTAGTGTAGTCTATTTTACTCTCTCCTCCCCTCTCCCCTCTTCAGTTTTGATATTCTTGTTTTTTCAGGCTTTTTTTTTTTTGGTACTGTTACTTAAATTCTGCTCTCTGTTGAATATTCCTGCTATTGATTGATAAGACCCACTACAGCTCTAGAGGATGTTTTATAATGCTCAGGGCCAGTGGAATGATGGAGGTAACACAGTCTTAAAATTATTTTTTCAAAGTAGCTGATGTTTAAGTCATATTTGGATGGCTTGATTACTGACATCAGGTTCACCAGTATAGTCCCTATACAGCAAATATTCAATATTTAAATCCAATATTTAAAACAACTACAATAATCATATTCTCATCTGCAAAGCCAAAGCCCCTTTCTGCTGGGTGGATTTTGTGTGATACAAAGAAAACCAAGATCATGCCCATTTCAGTTTTGAAACTCAGAATATTTGCATAACACAAAGTTAAGGAGGTATTTTTAAAGCATCTTCTTAAACTGATTTATATTAGTAACTTAATCCAAGATTTAAGCTTAAAATAGTCACTTGTTAACCTGACTAAACTTAGATAATGGTCTATACTGATTTTATTAATCAGATTTTTTTTCAATTTTCAATTTCTTAGATTACTATATAGTTTCAATGATTAACAAATAGCTTCAAAGACTCATAAGCTAAGATTCTAAGGTTTTTTTTTTTGTTTGGTTTTAAGTGTGCAAACTATTCAGAAAAGGTCATATTTTGTTTTTAAAATGCACTGTGTGATGGCATAAGAAACTCAATTTATTTAGTAATGTATTTCTATTGTGACCTGGCCATAGTCATTACGATATGCAATGTATTTCCAGAGTACTAGGTTACTCTAGGTGTTTAAAATGCAGGATTTAGAGCTTAGAGTTAATTTCATGCAAGCCATTTATTTTATAGGAGAGGAGGGATTAAGTGATTCATCTAGTGTAACACAGTAAGTAGTAATATGGAGCAAAACCAAGACTCAAAACCAGGTCCACCAATTTGAAATCTAGAACTCTTTCCACTAGAAAATATGCAAATTAAGAATTGTGCACAATGGATTCTGGGATGGGGATTGAGGGGAGGAAATGGACTCCCTTTGACCCAATCTAGTTGATGAAATCATAGAAAGGGGCAGGTAACAAGTAACAGATGAGGTGTTAATGTGCTAAAAACAAGTGCAAAGACGAGCCACCCTGTTATCCCTTCCTGAAGTGTGAAGTTTTTTTTTTAATTATTGTTTATTTTTTGTTTGTTTTTTCCTGATGGAATTAGAGAGAGTATCTTTCCTTTGGCTAGCCAAAAATTGGAAACACCCTTGGGGGTCACTTAAAAGGTAAGTCCACCAGTCAGGAATAGTAGACAAGACACATTAAAACAACAATCAGTTTAGTTGCGTGTGACCTTCAGCACTTCTCCCAGAGAGGAGAGGGCAGAGAGAAGGGATAGAGGATTTTCTCTCTTTCTTCATACAGGACATAACATTTTGCACTTGATTTACTCGACCACTAGAAGACATTGCAGCCAGCAGGAAGCAGAGAGTGACACACACAGAGTCAGGGACATGAAGTAACTTTTTTTGGCAGCAAGGAAGAAAGCTAACTATGGCCACAAGGGAGAAATAAGGTAGTGGGGCAATCAAAATTGACCTATGGAGAAGAGCTGCTCCAGGGAACCCAACTCAGTAAAGATGCTGAGGCTAGGGGTTCTGAAATACCAGAGGCATGAGTTCCTTAGCAACACGTGTTTCCCATAGGTGTGCCTCAATACCAGTGTTCTCTCAGTTTATGCCCACTCTTCCCATTACATGTGCATTTGTGGGAGAGTGCACCACAGTTTTATGGGAGGTAAGGTATTGCAGCTTTTGTTCTTAGTACACCATCTTAGTAAATGTCTTTGCTTTGAGCTAATTATGTCTGCTGGCTTATTATTAGAGCTAACCTCACCAACAGGGGATCAGGAGATATAGTTTTAGGAGTGTTGATTCACAGAATGCCCTTAATCCCTTTAGTAATCACTCTTCTGGGGACCTAATCTAAAACTAAGAAGTGACAAATTGAGGAGGTAGCCCAGAGGACGAGTATTACAAGTTTACAAAATGAAGAAGCTATAACTCCAAAATAAAAATCAAGTTATCAATGATCAGGGAAAAGAAAGTAATATTGCTTTAGTATTCAGAATTCAAACCTAGGTGTCATTTATTGAGCGTCTATTGTTTGCAAGGGTTTAGGGTTTGGGTTTAAGAATACAAAGGTGCTTGAGCAATACAAAGATGAAAGAATATAATATCTGCCCTCAGAGAAAGTATAATCTAGTGGGACTCAGTCATAGACATAGGCAGCACAAATCAAATCCTGCCTTGCAAAAGGTAAGTACATAGACAGAAAGTCTTATATAACACATTAATTTATAAAGTTAGTGTCATCTCTCTCTTAAAATCAGGATTACTTATGTCTCTTTTGTAAAGTAGAATTAATTCTTATTTCATAGAATCTCAGAGCTGGATGGGACCTTGGGGACAATTTCCTTCAATCCACACCTGACCAAAAATGATCTCACAATATGTCTGAAAAATAGTCATTTCTACCTTTTTGCTTGAAGACCTCCAAAGAAGGTGAGAACCCAGTGCTTGCAAACATAGCAAAGCAATCAGGGTTAAGTGACTTGCCCAGGGTTACACAGCTAGTAAGTGTCAAGTGTCTGAGGCTGGATTTGAACTCACATCTTCCTGACTCCAAGGGCAGAGCTCTATCCACTGTGCCAGCTAGCTGCCGCAGGTAGCACTAAATATTAAGAAGTTTCCCTTCATTTAAAGGTTCTGAATGAATTACCAACATTGTGAACCATTCAGGCTTCTGGTTTCATTTTCTCCTTTCAGTCATTTTACTTTCATCAATATTAAAACCAGAGAGAGAAAGACACAGAAAAGAGGAGGTTTCACAAGTTGATAAAATTTGTGTTGGTAATTGTTGCATTTCTAGTAGAAGGCTGAACAGGAGAGTAGGAGAGTAAAATGACTGGTTAACATGTATTTCACTTGCCTGCAGAGAATTGGTTGTACAGTCTAAAAACTCCTACCTCAGCTCTGATGGAAAATATGACTAATGACAGCATGGGCATGCTAAGGGAGCTCAGTGAAAACTATATCATATCAAATATATTACACAAATATATTAAAACTGTGTGACTTCCATCATCCCATTGGCCCTGAGCATTATAAACCATCTTCTAGAGTTGTAGTGGGTCTTACCAATCAATAGCAAGAGTATTCAACAGATAGCAGAACTTAAGTACAGTATCAACAAACAGTGGGTAATCTGGGCAGCATTATGTAAGTTTTCAGGAGAACATTGCAGTTATTATTTACAGATACATCAAAGCTCTGTTACTTACTGCTTAGTGTGTCATTTATATTTACTTTATCCTGTAAAGAATGTTCAAAGTTCAAAACTTATTTGATTACATTTTTTTCTGTGATGATTTACATTTTGTTTCTAACCTAAATAGCTAAATTCATCAGGCATTTGGAGGGAAGTGGGTTTCCTACTCTGCTATAAATCACAAAAAGGGACAATTATGTTATCGCTTTGAAGATTTTGATCTTATCGATTTAACTTTTGCCCAAAAAATTATAAGGGAGGGAAGAAATTGGAAGGATAAGTACCTCAAGTTTCTTTTGGTTGCACTCAGAAGGGATTGCTCTTTGGTTGTTATTATTATTATTATTTTGTTTCTTCTTTAAACATAAGAAATAAATGTCTTCTATTCTTGAAGATGTACTAATAGACTCAAGTTCTATTAGTGCCTTCCTTATTCACAGATCGTGCATACACTCTTGATTAGCTCTTCTGCAAGAGACTTTTAGGAAATAATTTTTAAAAATCATACTCAAAGGAAATGGTTAAATGAGAAATAACATAATTCACTTAAAAATCAAAACCTCACTGTCTTGAGACTTTATTTTCATTATGTTTTAATGGCACAGCCTACTCCTTCTTTAAAAAAATTTGGGGGTGCAGATAGGTGGAGTAGAGGATAGAGCACCAGCCCTGAAGTCAGGAGTACCTAAATTCAAATCCAGCCTCAGACCAAACACTTGACACTTACTAGCTGTGTGACCCTGGGCAAGTCACTTAACCCTAATTGCCTTAAAAAAATGTTGGGCTTGGTGGAGAATATGTTTAATTCCAGCTACCAGGAAGGATAGGGCCAGGGAATCCCCTAATCTTCAGCGTTCTGAGCTGTAGTGGGACAAGCCAATCAAGTGTCTGTCCAAAGTTCAGTAATAATATGGTGAGCCCCTGGGCCTGGGGACCACTCAGTTGCCCAGTGGAGGTCTCATCTGCCCAGATCAGAAATGGAACAAGTCAAAGTTTCCAAAGCAGGTCCAGTACTGATCAGAGTGGGACTGAGCTGTGGGTATCCTCTGCATTCCAACCTAGGAAAGATAGGGAAACCTAGTATGAAAAAACAAAAACAAAACAAAACAAAACAAACAAACAAAAATCAGCAAGCAAGTACCAGATTTGGGATATGGCATGTGCTGGTTAATTACATATTGTGCTTAAATAAGAATTACTTTGTAGACTGAATGTAGCACTGTTAATTTAGATATAGACAGGATCAACTACATCATGTAGTCATGTAGTCTAATGTCCTTATTTTTAGAGATGAAGAAACTGGGGTCTGGAGAGGTGAAGTAATTTGCTTGAAAATCACACACAAAGTGAGTGCCAGAACCTGAATTTGAACCTAGAACCTCTTGCTCCAATTCTAGTTCTCTTTCAATTATGCTGTGATAAAGTAATAGCTTACAAAGAATTGAAAAACAATTTTAAAATATAATTTAAATAGTTAATTATTAATTTAGAATTAATTCATGTGGAATAATTATGTGATAAAATATAAAGTTTAAAAATAATTTTAAAATAATCAAATATACTTAATCTGGAGCAACAATGATTGGTGATGAAGATGGTAAAAGGTCTTGAAACCATGACATATGAAGATCAATTGAGAGGAAAGAGTTAATTTAGCCTGAAAAAGACTTTCAGGCTTTCTCAAGTATCTGAATGGCTGGCATATGGAACAGGGATTAGTCTTTTTCTGTTTGGATCCAGAAGGCAACTAGGAACAAAGGGCAGAAGTTAGAGAGAAGCAGATTTAGCCTGTGTATAAGGAAAAGCTTCCTAAAAATTAGTGCTATCTAGAGATAGAATGGTCTTCCTTTGGAGGTAATGGGTGGTACCTCATTCACTGATGATCTTCAAGCAAAGACCAGATGACCACTGGTCAAGAATGTTGTACAGACAATTTTTATTCAGATAAAAGTTGTATTAGATGACTGCTGAAGTTCCTTACAATTCTGAGATTCACAATTAACATAATAATCTCTCTTAGATGATTCAGAAGGTACTCATGATTTTTTGTGCCTCATAGTTTGTGCTTATTACAATAGACTCAACAATCCTGATCTTCCTGTTGTATTTCACACCATTGATAATCTCCTTCCTCTTCATATTTTCACTTCCCTTGGTTTCCTTGACACTACTTTATTCTGGCTCTTTTCCAGTTTCTCCAGACACTCCTTTTCAGTGCCTTTTATTAATTCATCTTCCTTCTTTTTGCCACTGTATGTGGCTATACCCCATCCCACCAACCCCATCCTACCACCACCACTCTTACACACAAAGATTCTGCTTGTGGTCCTCTTCTCTCTATATTTAATCTATTTCCCTTGACTATGTTATTCATTTCCCTGTTCTCTATCTTTACATCTATGCAGATGAATTAGAACAAGGACTGAACTTGCTATTGGTATGGGAAAGTCTTACATGAGAAAACTCCCTCACCATCCAGGTTGCTATTTTCTCTACCACTTACAGCCTGAGAGAGTTCACTAGAGCATTGAGAAGTTGTGTCACACAACCCATCTATTTCAAAAACAAGACTTCAACCCAGATCTTAGATGCCTTAGATGGCTTAGATGCTAGCTCTCTATCTTCCTTGCGATACTGCAAGTAGAGTATGGAAGATGCCATCCAAATATATGTATGTGCATGCATATTAAGACCTTCTGCCCCAACATACATGTATATTACTTTTACTCTGAACTATAAATGGGAGTAGCTAGGGTAGCTAGATGGCATAGTGGATAGAGTTCTGTGCTTGGTATCAAAAGATCTGAGTTCAAATTTGGTCTTAGACACTTACCAGCTATGTGACTCTGAGCAAGTCACTTAACCTCTGTTTGCCTCAGATTCCTCATCTGTAAAATGGGGATAGTGTCTCTCAGGGATGTTGTGAGGATCAAAT
Organism: Vombatus ursinus; assembly: GCF_900497805.2. NCBI lineage: Eukaryota > Metazoa > Chordata > Mammalia > Diprotodontia > Vombatidae > Vombatus > Vombatus ursinus. The sequence goes on from NW_020954559.1 coordinate 31,099,906, forward strand.
GAAATAATAATTGGGAAACAGTACAGTTCCTGGCACATAGTAAGTGCTATATAAATGTTAGCAATAATAATAATAATAATAATAGTTATTATTATCATTTATTAATGTGTTGCCAACTGCCTACTATTCCAATCCAATCTAATAAGTTTCATTCTATGTGTGCCATATCTCTTCCATCTGTTCCTTCTCACTCCCATTGCCACTAGGTGAGTTTGGTCCCATATTACTTCTCATGAGTATTTTTTTTAAATAGCCTTGTAATGGGTGTCCCTTCCTGCAGTCTACCCCCACTGTAAGCCATCCTTCACACAGATGCCACAATAAACTTCCTAATATATATCTGATCTATTCTCCTGCTAGAAGACTTTTAGTGAATCTCCACTGCCTTTAGGATAAAATAGATTTCTTAACCTAGCATTCAAGGAGCCACAATCTGATTCTAACTTAGTTTTCTAGTATTTTTTTTTACAGACTATAGCTCCCACTATTTATCTTTATATATCTGTACAGACCTCTGTCTGGAATTAATTCTTCCCACATCTCTATTGAAATCTTTTTCCACTTTAAAATCCCAGCTCAGTTTTAACCTTTGATTATGTCTTCCTTGATACTCCCAGTGAGAAGCAACCCTTGTCTCTTTAATACATCATTTCTACCATTCTCTAATTACACTGCAACTTTCCTTATATTATTTTGTGTATAGGTCTTATTCTCCTGCTATATTATAAGGTCTTTTAAGGAAGGAACTATGATGATTTTCCCAAATCCTACCCAGGAAGCACTGGATAAATATTTCTAGGATTGATTTGATTTAATCCAAAAGATATCTCTTGTTCATCCAAAAAAATCACTTCTTGGTGGGATTTCAGTAAGTTTGGGGGAGATATCATGAAGCAAAAAGACCTTTATTTAAATCATACCACACAGCATACGTTGTCTTCATGGGGTATTATTCTTATAAATTTCCTTTTTTTAATCTAATGGAGATTTATTTTTTATTTTATTTTTGAAGCAAAAAAAAAAAAGGCCCACATTAGCAACATCCAAAAACATGTCTCTTTCTGCATCTTAAGTTCATCACCTTTAGCATCAGGTTCATTGAAGAGGATTCTAAGGTTTCTCTGTAATTTTGTTATGCACGAATGGATGGATAAGTAATTTATCCAATGCTTACTATGTGCAAAACACTGTGCTATGTACTGGGGATACAAATAGAAAAATACTGTCTTTGCTCTCAAGAACTTCACATTTTAACAGGGTAGACAACAAATATGGAAAGCTTTCTCTGCAAGTCAGATGAAAAGTCCTAATAGGGCTTAGGATGCAGTGGCAAAACAGATATTAGTGCCTCTTATTTAGTATACTTTCCACTGACAAAATCATAGAAGTTTCTAACTGTTTGATAGTGTCAAGGACTTTGGTGACAAGAATTTTATTACTACTGTTATTCTAGAATAAACTGTTCTCCTTGTTCTACTTCCTTCACTCTGCATCATTTCAAAAAGGTTCTCCCAGTTTTCTATGAAATTATTCACTTTATCATTTCTTATAGTATAATACTATTCTTTAAAAAAATGAATTTCCATAACACAGTATCAAAAAAAAGATGATTGCACAAGAAACTACAAATCTACCATGTGCAACTTGTTATTCCCTCCAAATATAGAACAGAGTTATCATAAGTTTTTTTTTCCTTTTGTTTCTCCCCTCCCCTCACCCAGATAGTTACCTTTAGATACAAACAGGTGTGTGTATGTATGTTTCTATGTATATACATATATACACATATATGTGTATATATATATATACACACAGCTATATGTAAAATTATTCTATATATACTTCTATTTATCAGTTCTTTCTCTGGATCCAGGTAGTGTCTTTCTTCATATGTCCTTTATTTTTAATTTGTGTATTTATAATAGTCAAAATTACTTAGTCACCCAAAATTATTCTTAAAACTCTTCCTTAAATCATGTACCACAATTTGACTAGTTAGTCCCTACTAGAATAGCCCCTTCATTTACAATGTTTTAGATACTATAAATAATTTTTTACATAGAGATCCTATTTCTTTTTAAAATTTCTTTGGGTTATAGACCTAGTAGTGGTATAACTGGGTTAAAACATATTCCCAGTTTTGTGATTCTGGAAATAGCTGCAGATTGCTTTCCAGAGTGGTTAACCATTGCATGTCTCTACCTACAGTACACCAGTATGCCCATTTTCCCATAATCCCTCCAACACTTGTCATTTTCCTCTTTTGTCTTCCTTACGAGTCTGATAGGTATGAAGTAGAATCACAAAATTGATTTAATTTGCATTTCTCTAGTTATTAAGATCATTTTTATATGATAGTTTATGGCTTGGATTTCTTCTAAGCTATTAACTGCCTCTTCATATCCTTTGACCATTTATCTATTGGGGAATGGCTATTAGTCTCATGAACTCTCCCATAGTTGGTGTCTTAGTTCAGGTATAAATTTTAATTGCTTAAACAGTTTAAGTAGTTTAGCTTAAAACCGCATTAAGACATCAGGGACATCTTGTATGTCTTAGAAATGAGAACATTATGAGAGAAACTTGCTGGAAAGACTTTTTTTCCCTCCAGTTACTTCTTTTGTCTGTATTTTTTACTACATTAAACATGTTCATATAATACTATTTTAATTTTATATAATAAAAATTGTCCATTTTATCCTGTGTAATCCTATCACTTGGTCATAAACTCTTCACCTATCCATGGACCTGAAAAGCGATGTCTTCTTTGTTCCTCTAATTTGTTTATGATTTGATTTTTAACGTCAGCCATGTATTCTTTTAGAGCTGGTCATGGTATATGAAATGAGGTATTAATTTAAAGCCAGTTTCTGCCAGCCTGCTATCCAGTTCTCCCGTAAATTTTTGTCAATAGTAAGTCCTTCCCCTGGTAACTAGAGTTTCTACATTTATAAAACACTAAGCTACTATATTTTTAGCTTTTATGTGATGTGTACTTAATATATTTCACTGATTGACTTTTTTTTTAACCAGTATAAAATTGTTGATTACTGCTTTGTAGTACAATTTGAGATCTGGTACCTCCTTCCATGTTAAGGGAGACTAGGGAGGAGTTAGCTGAGGCTAGTCCATTTCTCACTTCCCTAACCCCCAAATCAGATATTTTCCTGGCATCTAAAACCCAGGCTTCTCTCAAAACCTCTAGCAGAGGGCAACAAGTTGTCTTATTTTATCCAAATTTATTTTTATTTATCTTCCCCCTTTCAACTTAAACCTCCACCTCTTCCCCAAACCTTCTCATTTAATCACTGATGCCTAAGAGTAAGATAAAAATCTTTCATTTTAAAATTGGAGATGCAGTTTGAAAACATAAATGTTTCTCAAAGAGAAAAGCTCTTTGAGTACAGGGACCATATCTCATTTATCTCCATATTTCTTTTCTCTATTTCCTTCCCCAAATAGGCTCTAATAAATGTTTGGTGAATGATTGTCAAAACTAGAGATGTTGAATCTATATATATGAAGTGAAATGGAAATCTAAGTAAATTTTCAGGAAAATACTTTTATTTTATTTTATGATATAATGGAAAGAACAATTGCTGGAGCATAAGATCTGAGTTCAAATTGAACTTCTGACTACCTACGTGACTTTGAATATTTAAATACCATGGTCCTCAGTTTCCTTAGCTGTAAAATCAAGTGACAAAACTAAATGGCCACCATGGTCTTTTTCAGTCCTAGTTCTATGATTCTATGATCCTATATATATTTAAATATCTGATATGAAATTTTATTGCTGCTTGTTCTTCCTTTCAATATCCCTTATGATACAATGACACTGGCCTCCTTGTTATTCCTTGAACAAGACACTCCATCTCCTGACTTTCTGCTTTTTCACTGGCTATCCCCAGTGCCTGGGATTTTCTCCCTCCTCATCAATGCTTAGTGCCTTCCCTGGATGTCTTCAAGTCTCAGATAAAATCTTACCTTCTGCAAAAATCTTTTCCCAGTCTTTCTTAATTCAGTGGCCTTCTTCTGAGATTATATCCAATTTACGCTGTATATGTTATTTATGGATAGTTGTTTATATAATATCTGTTCCATTAGATTGTGAACTCCTTGATAACAGGTACTTTTCTTGCTTTTTTTTATCCTTAGCACTTAGTACAGTGCCTGGCACAAAGTAGGAGCGTACCAAATGCTTATGGACCTGACTTCTTTTCCATTTACTACTCTTTCTTTTTCTCTTTGCCCTCCTCTTCTTCCACTTCCTTCTCATCTTCCTATTCCATGTTGTCCTTTTCCCCAAAAAACCTAATAGAAAACTATTGGCTTCAAACTTTTTTTCTGTAGACAAAATTTTATAGCTCCTTACTTCTTAGAGCCTAATAGTAATAGTAATAACAACTCATATCCCTGTAGTGCATTAAAAGCACAATAGTGAGCAAAATAGTGCAAAAATTATCATTTTTATTTTCAGATAAACTGCTAAATATCAAAGAGATTATTCAAGTTGTCTAGAGTGAGATGGCTAGTAAATGTAAGGATCAGAATTTGAACTCAGTTCTTTTGACTCTAAGTATGACTTTTTGTTGTTGTTTTCTGTTGTTGTTTTTATCATCACACAAAGTCAAAACAAGAATAGATTTATTTTGCTATCCTATTCCTTACTGTCACGTACAAGAAGAACAAACCTAATAAAATTTTCAGGAAAGAGCAGGCAATAGGACCGGGCACCACTTGTTAGCTTATTTGAGCCCTACTTGGCAGCAAATATGCATGACTGTTGCTGTGCTGCCATCTGTTGGTTATAGGTGTAACTTCAACTACAGGGGTAGGAGATTTAAATTAAGTTACGGAAAGATCTTTTGGATTATATCACAATAATACTGACAGAAATAAATAGAAATTACATTTTCTTCTATACTTGTGTACATTCATAAGCTTTAATAGATACTGTGGTAGAATTAAAAGAAACTATATATATGTACATATAAATGTATGTGTATTAAATTTAGTAAATCACTTAACATATTGGATACCATTAACAGAAACCTCTAATGAGTTTATAATAAAGCCATGGACTATAGTAATGTAAGCTAGGTCTATATGACTACAGAAAAAAAATGAGTTTAAATGAAAAATTCCATTGAGTTCTTTGCAATGGCATATATGTGCATACTTTAAAAATAATTTTAACATTCCTTTTTTTTAGTTTTGAGTTACAAATACTCTCCTTTCCTCTAGCCCTACCATAACCATTGAGAAAGCAAGAAATAAGACATATGTTTGTATATGTGCATATTATAGGAGGCAGCATGACATAATAGAGTCAGATGGATCTGAATTCAAATCCTAACTCAGATTCTTACAAGCTATTTGTCCCTGGACACATAGTCTCATCTCTCAAAGATCCAGTTTTTACATAATGTGGCAATAGTAATCACTGTTACTTCACAGACTTGTGAAAATCAAGTGAGATGACACATGTAAAACACTTTGCAAATGTTAAAGTGCTGTATAAAAATCAGTTACCCTATTATATAGGTACTTCAATATTCAGAGGATCTATCACTCTATCAGTTAAGTTACTCCATCCAACACTGCAGATTACAACTCATCCACACCTTGTCATCTTGGGTGATTCTTGTCCATGCCCTCCCATAAGTCATCTGCAGAAGATCTACTTAACATTTTGGAAGTCTTTTTTCTAGGTCTTTTAACTTCTCATGAGTACCAGTACTGTGTTTAAACTTTCCATATATTAAACTTGGCTCTCCCCACATAATCAACATATCACACTTTCTAATTTTACACTTCCTATTTTGTTATATTTTTGTCACACATGCATGTACGTATTTGTTTGCAATGTGTTACAGTTTATTCCTACTAGTAACCTCTCCATTGCATTTTTGGCCACCTCTAATTGTTAGAAAGTTGTTAATGACATAAAGTTTTTTTTGCCTGTTTGGAACTTCCACCCAATGTTTCTATTTCTGCCTCCTGGGGCCAAACAGAATGAGTCTAATCCTTCTTCCACATGACAGTCCTTCAAACTTGAAGATGTCTCAGTCTTCTCTTTCTCAGGTGAAACATCCTTAACTGTTTTAACTTATCGTCATGGTTGCCCTTAGCTGAATACTCTCCAACTTACCAATGTCTTTCCTAAATCATAGTTTGAAGAACTGAATATAGTCGTCCAGCTGTGGACTATTACCACCTTATTATTGGCAGTGTTGTCATTCTTTGAAACACCAACTACATTAGCTATTTTGGTTCACATACCAAACTACTGACTTATTGAGTTTCCATTCTCTTAAAAAACTCACCTCTTTTTTTTCAAACAACTGCTATCTAACAATGCCTCTCCATCATGTACTTAGGAAGTTGAATCAATGAATGAGATTTTACATAATTCCCCATGGGTTGTTATCTTATTATATTCCTACAAATGGTCTCAGCTGTCAAGATCTTCCATATCCTGACTCTTTTTTTTTTCTTTTGTATCTTAGCCATCCCTCCATGCAAAGTAAGCTACTTGTACAGAGTCAATCTGAGTGACTCCATTTTAAAGCCTCCTTTAAACAGTAAGTACATGCACAGCCAGACTGCAGGAGCTGGTGTGTGCATGTGTTACTAACTGGGATCATCTCTTCACAATTGCAAAGCAAGGAAAATACTTTTGACCTTATATTGAATTTATTTACTCCTTTCTATAAAAAGCAACAAGCAATTCAAATGGACGCCTGCCACACCCAACTGCGTTGTTGCCTTGGTGTGCTAATAAATTATTTTTGTCTTATTTCCAGAGTTTGCCTTATTGACCAGGGCATGGCAGGAACCCAGATTTTTTTTTTAACACTTCTGCACTTTATGCCATCTGTACATCAGAAGAATAGACCACCTGTGTTTTTTTTTCTTGATCATTGATCATATTTGTGTATGTGTGTATACATATACATACATATATATATATGCACACACACACAGGACTAAGCACTTATAGTACTTTAGGGGTACTTGAGTAGAGGCTGAGGTTCTTGAAATATTGGCCATAGTACATCCATATATATATATATATATATATATATATATATATATGTGTGTGTGTGTGTGTGTGTGTGTGTGTATATATATGTATGTATGTATGTATGTATGTGTATATGTATGTATATATGAATGTATTGTATAATTTAATGTTGTGTTCTATGCATACATAATGCACATATATGTAAATATAACACATCTCACATTGCCCAAAATTGTAATATCCAGTATCCAAAATTCTGAAAAAAACAATCCATATTTTAATGCAACCTCCAATCCTTCCATTCTTTTTGTTACCTTACATACTGTAAAAAGACTCTTCATATTCATCATGGCATCTAGTCCTACCTTATCTCTTCCCTATTCTCCCAGTATGTCTTATTCTGAATTTGTTTGCCTATTAATCTGGCCTTGACTCCACAGTTAGGCCCTTCAACAATTCATTAGTCTAGTCTACCCTAGAATCCATTAACTTTTTAATCTTAAATCGTTTTGACCCTACTTGAATGACCTCCACTTTCACATTTCCCTAATTCTGTTCTGAAGACACTGAACATTGTTTGATCAAGCCTCAAAATTGAAAATGATTTCATTTACTGTGAATTTATTTTGCATAACCCCAGCTGGTCTCTCAGGGATGCTCAAAAAATCATCTTACCGTACTCTTATTCAAAATTCCCTTCATTCCTGACAAACTTTAGTCTCTCTTGCCATGTCATCCAATCTCTCCCTTGCTCACTACAGTTACAACTGATGATCTTAACTCTGACAAGAGCAAATAATAATATCATAGATATTTCAGTAAAACACAGAATTTGAAGAGACTTCATTGCCTACCTAATCCAATCTTCAAGGTCACATGGTGACAGTGTCGAAGGAAAGATTTGAATTTAAGTCCTTTAATTCTATAAACAATGCTTTTTATACTACAACACAAAATTATGAGGGAGAATAACTGGAAAGAGATACGTACCATACTTATAACTGGTAACACCAGGAGCTTTTTGGTTAATATGCAAAATATGAACAATAAGCAAAGTAAGCTTAAGATCTTAAAGTACATAGGTAGTTCTAGGACTTCATGGATCCAGCATTAAGAAGTTGAAAGAAGCTCAGAAACCACCTAGTTAAATCCTCTCTTTTTAGAGATTAAATAGTTGAGGTCTGGGATGGTTGTGACTTTCTTGAGGTCACTCACTAACAGAGGTAGAATTTGAAGCCAGCTCCTCCGAAACAAGAGCCAGTTCTTTTTTCTACCGTACCAATGAATTAATTGAGGAATATAACTTAGAGAATGATATAATGATAATGATAATATTTACAACAGTTAACATTTCTATAGCACTTACTATTGAAAGAAATTATTTTTCTGTTATATTAATAACCAATTATCAAATTAGATTTTTGGTCCTCTGTTTTTTTCATTGAGGCACAGTTCCTGTGGAAAGCCAGCCTCTGAAGGATTTGGCTGATTGAGATTAACCCTAACCTTCGGGCATACACTGTTCAATCTTGGGCAGAACGCCATCCAACTAGGAGACCTTATTTCTCAACTGCCTACAGCAATCTGGACAGGGAAATCCATCTCCATCCAGATCCCTCTGGTTGGTTTTCTCCTTCATGAGCTGGGTCACCCTAATTTCCCTGTCCAGATTGCTGTAGGCAGTTGAGTCTCATAATCAAGTCATATCCTCAGCAGGAGGATTAGATGATTTCTAGCCCACCTCCTCATTAAATATCCTCCAATCAGGGTTGATTTTCAGTTTTCAAGAGAGTTCTCCTTTCAGGAATTAGTTAAAGCTTTTAGGTTCTCCATGTCTTTTATCTTTGGCTCCTGAGAGAAATCACTGACCATCAAATTATTGATTATTAGCTAGTCTAATTAATAGAGTATTAATCACCCAGAAATTCTGTCTCTTGGGTTTTTCATTCATCACATTTTGTACCAGGCACTGTGCTAAGTGCTTTGCAATTATTACCTGGGAGGTAGGTGCTGTTATCCCCATTTTACAGATAAGAAAACTGAGGCAAAAAGATGTTAAATTCTTACTCAATGTCACATAGCTAGCATATTTCTCATGCTAGATTATAATTCATTGTTCTTTACTCCAGGTCCAGTCCTCTATCCACTGCAGTACCCAGCTGCCTAATATTTAAAATTATTGAAGATTTATTTATGTGTAGAGTATGAGCAACAAATAAAGTTAACTTAAGAACTTAATACAGAAGCAATAAGGTCTCATACATATTCCCAAGATTCCATAAGACAGTAAGACAGTTCTCAGGACATATATGTAGGTATATATATATAAAGACAAATTCAAAATAGATAGACAAGACACTGCAGTTGCACTCTAGTTTAAAAGAATTTCTATTTATGTGGTGCTCTGTCTAATGGGGAATGAATATATATGTGCCACTGAGTGCAAAACTTGGGTGAAAATAAAAGGGAGGAGAAGCAAAAATTACCTCACAATGTGAATCAATAAAACCAACCACCATTCATTTCATTCAGCTCTTTGGGGTACCAGTCATAGAGCAAGATCATCTCAGAGGAACTTCTGGCACATGGGCAAAAGCTGCCACCTCTTTTCTCTCTTATTCCCTAAGATGCCCTATTCTCCCTGAGTATTTATATCTTGAGTAAAGCATTTGATTTCTCTGGCCCTCAGTTTCTTCTTCAATAAAGCAAGAAAGTTATGTTGAAGTTCCTTACCGCTCTAAAGTCTCTCATTCTATGTGGTGATGAGAGAGCAATTATCCAGACCTAAGCTGAAGGTTTTCCTTTGCCAAGCAGTAGAGCATCTGATACCTTCATGGTTTGCCTTTCTGCTCATTTCTTCTTGCAGAAAATTAAGAAAGTAATTTGAATAGCTTAGTTTTGTGCTATGTTCTGGTGTCCATCCTATAGAACTCCTATCCTGGGACAGTGCAATACTCTAAGTAGTTCTATAGGATTATTGGATTAAAAATCCAAAACATTGGATTATTGCTCAGCTTTCCCTATTCTGATATAGACCCTGTTCCTAGGAACATCCAACATTCATTACAAGAAAAAAAACCAAACGGAACAAAACCAGCAGTCAAAAAAAAAAAAAAAACTCAGAGATGAGCCATAGTATTGCTCCCAGAAATATCACAGGTAACCTCTACCCACACTCTCCATTTAAACTCTTTCTTTGCTCATCTGTGCATAGAAAGGTTGGATTAAGAAATCAACTTCATGTCTTCTGTCTGCTTTCCCTAAATGTCCAAACGAACTACAAGCCCAAGATTAAGTGCCGGTGCAATCAAACCACACCTCTTGCTCTTCCTCAATTCAATTTAATTCAATTAAAAAAATAGATGTTTATCAATACCCACTGAGAGCAGAAAGCTGTGCTAGGCACCAGCAGAGGTACAGGTCAGATAGGAAAGAATTCTTGCCCTAATGTATCTTGTATTTCAATGGTAGGTGAGAATAGGGGTGAAATATGGCACATGCACAGATTACTTCAATATAAACTAGTATATCACAACATTTGAGAGGCAATCGGTGTCTAGTGTGAGGTCCAAAGGGAAAAGTAACCCAAAGCTCTGCAGCCTGAAAGTATCCCATGAGAGTCTCCAGTATATGCTAACTTTTCTTTGGCCTTTATATCCATTTGTGCTTTCTTCTAACCTAGTTTTGGCTAACCATGATGATCGATAATTATGAGGATTCTAGAAGCTATCTGGTCTAACTTCCTCATTTTCAAATGAAAAAGCAGAGGCCCAGAAAGTCATGACTTACCCATTTTCACATAGGTAGTAAACATCAGAGGCAGCATTTAAACCAAAATCCAGAGCTGGTGCTTTTCCAAACTGGTAAGAGAAACTTGAAGGGAGACTTGAAAGAGTGAGAAGTGACTGTATTATCTCAGAGCTAATCTAAATACAGATGAATTTTCACTATAACCCAAAATTTAGACTAGAGTTTTGAAGTCATGGTTTGAGTTTCTAATAAGGATCATAGATTTAGAATGAGAAGAGACCTCAGAAGTAATCTAATATAACAGCCCACCACCACCGCCATTTTATAGATTAAAAAATCAATGGCCAGAATGATCAAGTGATTTGCCAGAGGCAACATAGGTACTGTGACAATTAAAAAGTTTGAGAGACATAGTTTCTGGGTATTTTAATCATTTTATTAATAAGTCCAGCATATTTATTAATAAAAGGATGGTCACTTGACAGTCTCTCTTAGACTAAAAAGCCCTCATGGTGGTGGGTTCACAGTCTGTATGTCCTTTGAAGAGTAGGTGTCCCCAAGGGGTGCAATCAATTCTGATTGGTCAACAAGCAATAAGAAAATGAATATTACAGTGAGAGGCTGGGCTATATTACAATGAGTATCTTAGGGTACATAACTTGGGTCCCCCAAATCTTGATCAAAGAGACAGCAGTTTCCACAGACCTGTCTGAGCAAATACAGTGCACACATTAGCCCAAACTTAGAATTTCTTTTACCATCTGATTAGATCTTGGTCTGGGTAAATCTTTAAGTGTGATTTCTCACACTGGTTGGTTTCTGGATGAGGAAATAGAAAAGGGGAAAAACTTCAGTCATAATACAATAACAATAATTATTAAATACAATAGAGAAATACCCATTTCTCAGAGTCATAAGTGACAAAGATCAAATATGAATCCAGATCCTTGGATTCCTCTGACTCCAAAGCCAGTGTTCTTTCTACTGTTGCCTTGCAAACAAAACAAAACAAAAACAAACAATCTTTTTTCAAGAGGAATAGAAAGGAAATTCAAGGACAAATCCAAACAATTCAGTTAATTGAACTCATCAAACATAGATAAATTATTTTCTAAAATTATGGGAGAATTAGTGGATATGATTGCTAAACTAGCCTTTGAGAAATTATGGAAAATTAGAGAGGTTATACAGGATTACAGGCAGATAAATATTTCAGTTTTCAGAAGGGAAGTATGAAAGCAGATGTTGCAAACCACTGGCAAGTTGAATATAATACTGACTGCTAACAAAATATTAGAACATACTATTAAAGGGATAATTGGTGAACCCTTAGAAAGGAAAACCATGGTCAATATGCCAGGAACGGTTCATTAAGTACAAGTCATGCCAGACTAACTTCATGTCCTTTTTTGACAGATCAGAGACATGCTGTAGATATAGTATACCTGGATTTCAGCAGGGTATATGGCAAAGTCCTTGTATTCTCCTGTGTGTATGGTAATGCTCCTTTTCATGTATATGAAAGTTATATATGCAAGTATATGCAATGTCCTTGTGGAAGGATGTGCAGCTATTAGGAAAAAAAGGAAAAATGGGAAGGTGTAGAAGATCAAGTTTCAGCCCATTTATCTGGCAGTGGTGAATGATGAAGAGCTGAACCACCCTCTTGTAACTGTCACCACTACGCCCAAAGGATCATGCTTACCCTTCTCTTCCAGCTCCTTTCCAAAAAAAGCAAGAAATAGACAGCTATTCCAACTTGATACTTCCCGCCATGCAGTAGGACTTAAAGGTAACACAAAAGATTTCATTTGATCGGGGGCAGAGGGAGCCTTAGTTATCACCTTTAGTACTTTATATTATCTGGGATTTTTAGTTTCAATCCAGCATTTTTGCTTCCTCAAATTACAAAGGTTACATGTCAAAGAGGGAAATAAAATAAGATGGAAAGATGTGGGCTCAGGTCTAGTACAGTTAGGTAAATTCAGAGGCACATTTGTTATTGTCATTTACAACTTGGAGGGAGTTTTCTAGCAGGGTGCTCTAAGTAAACATTCTGTAAAGTCTTCCGGTTAAAATTTTTTTATCAGTGACTTCAATAAAGACATAGTTGGCATGCTTTCAATAGGTTCAAAAATGTCAGTTTAGAGCTGGAAGGAACCTCAGACATCATTCAGCCCAATTCATTCATTTTACTGAAAAACCAAGGCCCAGAGATATCACCACACAAGTAGTAAGTAGAACTAGAATGCAAATCAAGGTTCTCTCCATTCAAATCTAATATTCTTTTTTTACTGTACCACTTTGCTTTCAAATTTGCATATGATTATTTAATTATTACTATGTGCTAAGAATGTGAAATACAAATATAAGCAAGTAAAAAAGTCCCTGTTCTCAAGCAGTTTGCATTCTAAAAGGGAAAATTATGTATCTATATAGATAATCTAGGTATAGATAGAGATAGATATATATATATATGGGTATATACTCATGCATGTACAGATGTGCATGCATATACACACACATGCACATTTTTATGCATGCATGTGTATATATGTGTACATATAGATATGTTTATATATAACTATACACCTATACATAATACATATACATACATGTCGATATTCACATGTCTTTATTATGAATGTGCATATACATGAAAAGGAGCATTACCATACACACAGCAGAATACAAAAAGTACATTCTACATGAATCTACTAGTCTCTATTTCATGCTGCTCTCTTTTTTAAAAGTACATAATAGGGGCGGCTAGGTGGCACAGTGGATAGAGGACCAGCCCTGGAGTCAGGAGGACCTGAGTTCAAATCCAGCCTCAGCCACTTGACACTTCCTAGCTGTGTGACCCTGGGCAATTCACTTAACCCCATTGCCTAGACAAAAAAAAAAGTACATAATAAATTCTATATGTTAGTTTCATAATGATCTGGCTTGTCTGTGGTTCCTTCTGAACTTCGTTATGTTCTAGCTTACTATTTCTTATACTCAGGGTATATAGTATTGATTTGATTACTATTCTCCAAGCTAAAGTTGGAAAGTGGTTAGAAGGGGAAGGAAGTGTTCTCATGCAGGGTCAATGACCAGCTATTGATATGGTAGGTCTGAGACAAGGAAGGATGAGGTGAAATGCTCACCTATCAGAGCTCAAGGTAATGGGGGTTTGGTTTGGATCTTCAATTCCAGGTGGACACATAGGCTGGAGAGTGAGCATCAAGTCTTGGAAAGGGGCAGAAAGTGACAGAAAAAAAAGAGTTTAAACAAGATAACTTAAAGTTAGTAGTGATAATTAATATGCTGGATGAAAGAATTGGAATTCAAAACACCTCAGTGGAATCCAACAATAGGTTGAATCTAACAAGATTAAATTTAATAAGAATAAAAGCAAAACCCTACATTTTTCATTTAAAGCCTCAAAAGTGCAAGTTCAAGGATAGGAGAGACATGTTGAACAGTCAATGTCATACCTATGAAAATTCAATAGAAATCAACAATGTGGCATGGCAAGCAAAAAAAAAAAAAGTAATGCAACCTTAGTTTAGTATCACAGGTTCCCACAGTAGGCAATGCAGCCTGGGGGCCACTGGAGTGATGGAGGGGCAGTAGTCTCTCAGGTGCAATTTGGGGGCATTGAATGAAAATAAAGAATAGGTGAAAGCGTAAGGAAAGAAGAGAAGACAAGAAAATTTTTAAAAATGATCTGTACATGTTTCATCTGTTGTGTAACAGAGTCTTACTGATTACATTATTTTCCAAACAAACATACAAAAATGCAAGTTATAAATGATCAGTGGTCAAGTCCGCTGACAAGTAAGAGGCATGCGAGCATGTTGTGCATCAGGAGTCCAGCATGCATAGGCAGGAATATGTGAATGTAATGACTTGTTTATGACATGATATTATATGGTTACAAGATGCAATATTGTGTCATCAAAATTTTTAATGTAGGAAAAAAATCCATAAATTTACAAAAACATTAAATTTAAGATGCATCATTATATATATAAAATGACACATATTAAAAAAAAATTGAGGGTAAAAGAAAGTAGATTTCCAGGGGAGTGCTGAATAAATTTTTTTTAAGGAGGCAGTAGGCCAAATAAGTTTTGGAAGTTCTGATTTAGTTCTTCAATTGAACCATGATTTCAATGATGTACAGGCTCTATCCATTGGTGCAGATCACAACTTGTAGATGCTTTATTGTTTGATGTGATTCTTGTCTTTGAATTTCCATCAATAAGTCAGAAGTTTGGATCTGTGTGAGCTGAAAGGAGAAAGTGAAGAAATGGGTATGTCTAAGAGTTTCAAAAGAATTCTGGTACTTACAATTTCCTTGGGGTATTTAGGAGTGTCAGAAAGTAGCCTCAGGGTTGGTTTTGCTTGATTTGGTGGTTGAAAGACTAGCTAGCCTAAGAACCTTAATTGAGAGCATGTGGAAGGAGAGCTAGTGATTATGCTGAGAATAGTTTTTGGTTGTATGTTACATGGAGACTGGAGAGGGAGAATAGTGTGTTTTTGGAACCAATTTGTAAAAAAGGTCTTTTCAGTGACTTTTTGTCAGGTTTTAAGAGAGCAAGTTAAAGCATACAGAGCAAGTGCTGAGCTTGAATATTTTTTAACAATGTATTAAGACTTGGTATGAGAGAGATAACACACAGGGTAAGGTTGTGTTTTGATTGCTAGTTTTTCCTGATATGTGGAGACCTATTATTCCAACTGGAACCAAATAGAGGACTTTGAGATATTATTCCAAGCAGCTAAGAGGTAATGGGATGTCATCTAATAATTATTATGTTGCCAATTAACTAAGTAGGTAGCCTTTAACAGGTTGTCCTTAATGACAATGAAACATGCTACCAATACCTGACAGAGGTGAACAACACCATATGTATAATGACATATATATGTATATATAATGTATTTATATATATACACATATATATAATGTGTATATATATATATATGTATGTGTATATATATAGAAAATGTTTTGTTTTGTTCAACTATACATATTTGTTCCAAAGGGCTTTTTTCTTCCTTTTTTTTCAGTAGTGAGGGAGAGAAAATAAATGCTCGCTAATTGACAAAAAATGTTAAAACATTGCACACATCATATCATTTAGTACTCAGAAATGATCCAGGAGATAAGTAGGACAGATGATTTAATAACAATAATTTTTACAGATGAAGCTATTGAGACTAGGAAAGGTCAAGGCACCTGTCTGTGTTTACTCAGTCAGTAAGTAGCAGAGCTGGAGATTTAAAATTTGTGTTCTAATTCCAAATCAAGTGTTCTTTCCAGTTTACCCTAGCTGCCTGCCATAGAAGGGGAAGGGTCATAACTATAGGCATGAATAGAGAACAGGCCTGATATGTCAGCACAACCCGCCCACATTCTATTAATAACTATAGTCAAAACAAATTGAGATGATAACTACGACAAGAATGTAGCAATCTCCTGTTTCATCATTTCCTTGATATTAAGATTACCTAAAGTAAATAAAATTAATCAGAATTTTTTTAGCTCTATCTGATTGATTCAAACTATAAAGATTTGTCCATAGTTGTTTTGCATAAACAAATTTAATATAAAATGAGAAGAACAATGGATTACTCAGAAAAATCTTTGCAGTAAATTTCTTTGTTAAGATTCTCATATTATAGATATATAGGAAAAACAGATTTCTATTTATAAGCCTAAGGGGTTATTCTCTGGTAGAGGAATAGCCAAAGCATGTCAATGGGAAATTTTCAAAGGATGAATTACAAGCCACCAATAACCATATAAGAAAAAGCTCTAATTCACTAATTACTAGAGAAATGAAAATTAAAGCATTTCTGAGATTCTAACTCACAATCCATCAGATTATAAAAGATAACAAAAGAAACTAAAAAAATCTTGGGAGAGATATGGGAAAACAGGTACACTAGGATACTCTTGGTAGAATGCCATGCTGGAAAGCAATTTGGACTTATTCCTTAAAAATTGTTAAAAAAATATGTGTACCCTTCTGTGACCCTGGGCAAGTCACTTAACCCTGATTGCTTCACCCAAAAAAAAATATGCGTACCTTTTGATCTAGATTTAGCACTCCTAGGCCCATATCCCAAGAAATAAAATAATAGAATATAAAGACCTATAAGTTCAAAAATATTTATGGTAGTACTTCTCATGGTAGCCAAAAATCACAAACTATGGGACTATCCTCCTATTACAGAATGGCTTAAAATATTGTAGTCCATAAATATAATGGAATATTATTGTGCCATAAGAAACGATGGATTGAATAGTTTCAGAGGAAACTGGGAAGACTTTTATAAACTGATGCAGAATGAAGTGAGCAGAACTAGGAGGACAATTTACAAAATGATAACAACAAAATGGAGAAAAGCAATTCTGAAAAATCTTAGAATTCAAATTAAGGAGGAGATAAACCATAAGCCCCCCAAAAAAGAACATAAAACACATGTCATTCATCTATTGTCAGAGAAGTGATGGATTTAAAATGCAATTAGAGGCATACATTTTCTGACATTGTCAATGTGAGAATTTGTTTTGCTAAAATGCGCATTTTTGCATTGAAGTCTTTATTTTTCAACTTTAAAAAATTGCTCAATTGTAATGTGAGGGTTGTTGTATAGTAGTGTCTACTCTTCATGATTCCATGCACCATAGCATGCCAATACTATCCATCAGGGTTTCTTGACCAAGATAGTGGAGTGGTTTGCCATTTCCTTCTCCAGTAGATTAAGGAAAATTAAGTTTTTTATCAAGAATCACATAGCTTCTCAGGGTCTTAGGCTGGATTTGAACTTGAGTCGTTCTTACTCCAGCCTCAGCATTCTATCTACTGAGCCACCTAGCTGCCAGTCAGGGGGCAGATTAACAAAATAAACAGATTTAAATAGTGGATGGTTCTTTAGGAAGGGAATAGGGAGGCAAACAGGGGAGAAATTCAGGTAATATAAAAATAGAATATATTAACAAAATGTTATTTCAAATAAGAAAGAAAAGAGAAACTATGGGTACTCCTTTATATTCTTAATTTATTATATTAAATATATTAGCAAAGTGTTAGAATAGCAGACCTTCCCCCACCCCAGGCCACTAGTTCATTTTCCAACCCAGCTCAGAAAAGCAATCTTTGAGAAGATGGAACTTGGCAACTGCTTCTGCAGGTACTTTACCACCCCCACAACCCTAATCACTTCAGCAGCCACAGCTTCTAAAGACCAAGAAAAGAAAGCTTTTTTTCCACCAAAGTCCTTGGCATTACAGATGGTTTAACATCAGAAAAGGATATGGTTTTATTATTGGAAATGACACTAGATATACAACCCTTGCTGTTGGACCTTAAGGACTGCTGGACTTCATCATTCACATTGCAGCTGAACCTTTCTATATATGTTATCACCATCTACTAGAATGCCTTCTTTATTAGAGTCCTTAGAAATCAGGGCCTGTCTTTTCTATTTGTATCTCCAGCACTTAGCACAAAACTTTGCTCATAGTTGATGTCTAATAGATGTCATTTTTTATTCATTAATTTATTCAGTATAAATTAACCTCTTGAAGAATGAAGAGGAAGGAAAAAAACTGTGAGCATTCTCAAAATGGAAGATAAATGAGAAAACATTGAAGAAATATTTTTTAAAAAATATTTAAATTCAGTCTACAGTTAGCAAATAAAACAAGCTAAAATGGAGCCTTTGACTTCCCTAGTTCCATCTGATTAGAAATTAGATGAAAGAGCAAAGTACAGAACAGTGAGCCAATTTATAGCAAACTCTCCTCTGTCTGCAGTTTATATAACCAGAACCCTCTACTAATCAGCACTGTTCCAGCCATTAATGAAGAGCAGCAGCCAAGCAAAGAACTAGTGAGAGCAGGAGGGGCTGAAAAGCAGTAAGAAAAGGCAAAGGTTCTCTGGAAATATTAAATCTTACTACTTCAATTGGACAAGGCATTCAAGGAAAAGCAGGAAAAGCAAAGAAAATTCTCAGAGAAGAGATATCAAAAAACAAGATGAGAGCCAAAGATGCAGTCCTAAGAAGTGATAGAACCAATGATGCAATCCCATTGGACCCAGTTTTCTGATAGCCTTGATTTCATGGATGCAACTTCTTTCTCCCACCCCCATACAACTTAATTAGCTTCAGCTTTCCAGATGCAATGTCTTGGTATACGGACATAAAGCGTCCTAGTTGCCTGTAGGAAGGGTCTCTCCAATGTGGGGGTGTCTGAGAATGTGCTGGATACCACATTTTGATGACCTACTGACTAGATGCATTTCCAAATGGAGATGGGGGCAAGGGTAGCCTAGAGAAGTTAATTGCCATTATATCCTTGATGCATATTTTTGCAGTGTTAAGGGTTAGCAAATATCTGTTAAAGGTTTAGTAACATGAAAGTACCTCACACCATCCTAATATTGAACTTGAACTAAGAGGATGCTAGTGTTTGATCCATAACTCCAACTTAGGTGAACTTTACTGTATTAAAATTCCTTCAATTTTGGCAATCTATATGTGGTCTGTAACTTAACCTTATTTCTACTAGAAAGCTCAACATACCAGATAGCCTGGATATCTGAGAGTTGAATGAAAAGTCCAAAACATCTTCAAGTAAATCATGCTACCAGAATTCTCATGGAAGTCCCTTGGCTATTGATATAATTTTGGGATTAAATTTGATTCTACTTTAAGCTTAAAAAAGAGACAACACTTGTCTCTTGAGTGCTAATCTCCTCCTTCCTAGGGTCTTACAGTCTGGTATAGTTTTAAACCTCCTTTGGGAGGGAATTTTTACATTTAAGATCTGTTATTCTAGATGACCTTATTCTACAATTCTTTTGGAAGAAATGAATAGTGTCATATTCCATTCTCCATCCCATCCTCCTTTCTTTGAATATCTATCAATAAAAAAATTAAAATAACCTTTCCCTGTGCTGAGGCAATATTAGTTAACATTTGTAACAGTTATAATTATAGGTTCCTCAGAAGGTGGAGCCAAGATGGCAGAAAAAGGTCAGGGATTCACCTTGGTTCTCTCAAATTCCCTTCTAAATAACTAAAGACAGCAACTCAAAATGATTTCTGGAGGAGCAGAACCCACAAAAGGATAGGGTGAAACAATATTGCAACCTAAGACAATCTAGAAGGTGAGCAGGAAATTTCTGTCCCATCTGGGTGAGAGTGGAGCACAGTCTAGCATGGGCAGTGCCAGGGGGAAGACAGCAGCAGGCCTTGAAGGAAACTGAATAAGCAGGAGCTCTCAGCCCAACAGGTGGAAAAGGGATCAGATGACTGGTCAGAAGGACATTATAGGGGTCCCTTTGCTGGCACTGGGTACAGAACTCTGTTGCATTGCCCATATATACACAGATCCTGGTCACAGTTCCATGGTAAGAAGAAGCACTAGCACACCAGAACTTGTAATATCTGAGGAGCAGAGACCTTGGTCACAGTTCCAGGGTAGAAAAGAATGCTTGTGGTTGTTCAAATACAAGAACACAGACCAGAGAGTAGTAAACACACCTTTCCTTAGATCATACCACCTTGGAAGAACTGAAAACTCACAGACCCCAAGAATTAGCTCTGAAAATAACTGCACAAAAACAAAACAAAACAAAACAAAAAAATAAAAAACAAAAAAAACAAAACAAAAAAAAATAACAAAAAAACAAAGAAACCCTGAAGCTTGGGACAGCGCCCCCTCTCCCCCGGAGCAGAGTTCAACTTTAATATCAATTTAAAAGGCAAGAAATAATATGGAAAAATGAGCAAACAAACAAAAAGAACTTGATCATAGAAAGTGACTATGGTGATAGAAAACATCAAAATACAAACTCAGAAGAAGACAACAGACTCAAAATTGCTATATCCAAAGTCTCAAAGAAAAATGTGAATTGGTCTCAGTCCTGCCCCCAAGAAAAATTCTGGAAGAGCTCAAAAAGGATTTAAAAAATCAAATAACAGAAGTAAAGGAAAAAGTGGGAAGAGAAATTAGTAATAAAGAATAAACAGCTTGGTAAAGGAGGGACAAAAAAATGCTGAAGAAAATCACACCTTAAAAAAAGCATAATAGTCCAAATGGTAAAAGAGGAACAAAAATTCAATGAAGACAAGAATGCCTTGAAAAGCAGAATTGGCCAAATGGAAATGGTATACAAAAATTTACTGAAAAGAACTCCTTAAAAACCAAAACTGGCCACATGGAAAGGAGGCACAAAAGCTCACAATAGAAAATAATTCCTTAGAAACTAGAATTAGGAAAGTGGAAGCTCATGATTGTATAAGACCTAAAGAATTAATTAAACAAAATCAAAAGAATGAAATGATAGAAGAAAATGTGAACTATCTCATTGGGAAAAAAACAAACAAACAAACAAAACAAGAAGTTGACCTGGAAAGTAGATATAGGAGATATAATTTAAGAATTATTGGACTACCTGAAAGCCATAAACAAAAGAAGGATCTGGATATCACACTTCAAGAAATTATCAAAGAAAACTACCCTGATATCCTAGTACCAGAGGGTAAAATAGAAATTGAAAGAATCCACCAATCACCTCTGAAAGGAGATCCCAAAATGAAAACTCCCAGGAATATTATAGCCAAATTCCAGAGTACCCAGATCAAGGAGAAAATATTGCAAGAAGACAGAAAGAAACAATTGAAATATTGTGGAGCCACAGTCAGGATAACACAAGATTTAGCAGCTTCCACATTAAAGGATGAGAGGGTTTGGAATATGATATTCCAGAGGGCAAGGGAGCTAAGATTACAATCAAGAATCACCTACCCAGTAAAACTGAGTATAATCCTTTAGAGGGAGAAATGAATCTTCAATGAAAAATAAGATTTTCAAGCATTTCTAATGAATAGACTAGAGCTGAAAAAGAAATTTGACTTTCAAAAACAGACTCAAGAGAGCCATAAAAAAGTAAACAGGAAAGAGAAATCATAGGGGCTTCAATAAGGTTTAAATGTTTACATTCTTACATGGGAAGATGACACTTGTAACTCCTAAGAACTTTGTCAATATTAGGGCAGTTAAAAAAAAGTATACATAGAGGGAATGGGTGTGAGTTGAATATGATGGAATGATATCTAAAAAAAAAAAGTTTTGTTCATTCATTTTCAGTCATGTCTGACTTTTTGTGACACCATTTAAAGTTTTCTTGTAAAGATACTTAAGTGGTTCACCATTTCCTTCTCCAGCTCATTTTACAGATGAGGAAATTGAGGCCAAAAAGGTTAAGTGACTTGCCCAGGGACACACAGCTAGTAAGTGCCTGAGGCCAGATCGGATGATATCTAAAAATAAAAGGAATGCATTGGGAGAAGAAGAAAGGAGAGGTAGAATGGGGTAAATTATGTCACTTTTATGTGACTTTATATGTTAGACTGAAAGAGCTTTTACTGTGGAGAGGAAGATGGAGGAGGTAGAGAGGAATGCTTGAAATCTTACTCTCATCAGAATTTTGCTCAGAGGGAATAACATAAAACTCAACTAGGTGTAGATATCTATCTTACCCTATAGGAAAGTAGGACTGAAAGGAGATAAGAGAAGAGAGGAGCAGATAGAAAGGAGGCTGGATTGGGGGAAATGGTAGTCAGTAGCAAAACACTGTTGAGGATGGACAGAGTGAAAGGAGAGAGAATGTGGCATAAATAGGAAGAAAAATAGGATGGAGGGAAATATAAAGTAATCATAACTATGAAAAAAATTATACTGTTTCTCTGATAAAGGCTTCATTTCTCAAATATATAGAGAAGTGAGTCAAATTTATAAGAATACAAGTCATTCTCCAATTGCTAAATGGTTAAAAAGATATGAAAAGGTAGTTTTCAGATGACATAATCAAAGCTACCTATAGTCATATGAAAAAAATGCTCTATAATTATTGATTAGATAAATGCAAATTAAAACAACTTTGAGGTATCACCCCACACCTAGAAGATTGGCTAATATGACAAAAAAAGGAAAATGATGAATATTGGAGGGGATGTGAGAAAATTGAGATACTAATGCCAGGTTGGTGAAGTTGTGAACTAATAACAACCATGCTGTAGAGCAATTTGGAACTATGCCCAAAGGGCTATAAAACCATGCATATCCTTTGACCCAGCAATACAGCTTCTAGGTCTGTATCCCCAAGAGATAAAAAAAGGAAAGGGCTTATATTTACAAAATTATTTATAGCAGCTCTTTTTTTGTGGCAAAGAACTGGAAATTGAGGGGATGCCCATGAATTGGAGAAAGGCTGAACAAGTTGTGGTATATGATTGTGATGGAATACTATTGTGCTATAAGCAATAATAGGCAGGATGGTTTCAGAAAAACCTGGAAAGACTTATGTGAATTGATGCAAAGTGAAATGAGCAGAACCAGGAGAACTTCGTTGTTAACAGTAACAATATTGTAGGATGATCAACTGTGAGTGACTTAACTATTCTCAGCAGTATAATGATCCAAGACAATTCTGAAAAAACGTATTATGAAAAAAAAAATGCTATCCATCTCCAGAGAAAGAATTGATGGAGACTGAATGCAGATCAAAGCATACTCTTAAAAAATCTTTCTTTATTTTTTTCTTTTTTTTGTTTGTTTGTATTTTCTTTTATAACAAAAGTAATATGGAAATATGTTTTTCATGACTGCACATGTATAACCCATGTCAAATTGCTTGCCTGCCTTCTTAATGAGGGAGGAGGGAAAGACTTTGAAACTCAAAATTTTTAGAAAATGAATGTTAAAATTCTTTTTATATGTAATTGGGATAAAATTAAAATTTAAATAGACAAAATTCCTGATTATATCTGTAAGCATTATACAGAGTTACTTTTTGCTACTTTGTTGTTCTCTCACAAACTTTACAGTATCTCAAAGATCAAAATGTACCACTCAAATCTGATTGCTCAAGGTTAAGTTGTCCTTTCTGTGTTCTTGGTTAGCTAATACTTAATATTTATGCTACACTATTGAGCTTCATCATTAATTTATCTCTCAGACATTTAATGAGGCCACTTTGCAGTGATTGGCATTTATATTTCCCTTGTCACATAGGTTTACATCCTTATATTCATCTGTTTCACATCTATACCTTTCATTCCACATTTCCAAAATCTGCCAATTCTTACTTCATACTTAAGTGTTTCAAAGGATTTATGATTTTTATTCAGTTTGTAGTTTAATATTCAATTATTCAGATCTCAACCCCTCAGAGTCCTTATTAGATAATACAGATTAACTGACAAATTCATATGTTACATTAACTGATAGCCAAATTCTTGCCAATTTGAACAAATGACAAAGTATTTGATAAGCATTTACCATACTATGTATAAAGCATCATGCTAAGTTTCAATTGGCTTATTTTTTTTTGCGGGGGGGAGGTGTTGGAAAGAAACATAGTCAAGTACACTCAAAATCAAAGCATTTTCAACCTGATAAAATCTTCCAAATGATTAATTCTTTAGCTAGCAAACAATGAAACAAAAATTTTAAAGGCACTTACTCCTCTTCATCCCTCTTCACTTCTGCAGTAAGAATGATAAAGTGACAGAAAGGGGGGCTAAGAATAAAAGTTTTAAGAATGTCAATAATATTTACCTGACTTTGTATATGCTAAATATAAGCTCCTTGATCAATGACTGATGAGTAAACATACTAACAGAGGAACTGAATCATAGCACTATTGGCCATCTCATTATAAATGATGCCAGAAAATAAAAGGAAATGGCAGCTATTGTAGGGATGGTTCATGCTTCCTTTTGGGTAGACAAATAAAGGAATTGAAAGAATTGGTTTTGTCATGAATCCAAAAGCAATATGATCATCATTTCATTGGACAATTGGTCATCTTTCCTTGAAGCACTTGTTATAAGCATAATGAAACAGAACTTCATGAAGATAAACAGAGCTTATGCACTAACACCTATTGAAGAGTATAAGAAAATAGAGAAATTCTGTGAAGAATTTAGAAAACCCCTCCATATTAAATTAACACACACTTTAATAATCAATGACTTTAATGCCAATGTAGGCAAAGGAAAATAGTGAAAATACTGGAATATATAACTCCAGTATTTAGAAACAAAAGATGCCAAGGAATAGGACTGCATAGAATGTGGGCTGGCATACCTGACCCATGCTCTATGCATATCTACACATTGCTTTATGAAGTAAGCCTAATTTGTTAGAAAAAAGCTCAAAACAAACAGAAAATTAGAAAAAGGAATAGAGATGTGAAGATACTGTAAGCAGTGAAAACCATTCCACCTTCACTTATTCATATAAGCTATTAATACTAAAAAAATAAGAAACAGATAAAAGAATGGATAATAATAGGAGCTATTAATGTTTTCTATGAAAGGCTAAAAGAGCCTTGTAATCATTTCAGGCACAAAATATTTCATGTCCTTGCTAAGAATAGTAACATAACATCCAAGGGCAAAGGAGATTTTTCAATTTGCAAAACTTTATAAAGATAATGATGGAAGTTTATTAGCAGTATATAGTCTTATAAAACAGTGAAAATTGGTGCAATGAAAAGAGATTGTGAAACGCTTGACATGAAACCCAGTAGAAAAATAAAAATTATTAAATGTATCTTTAATTTTTAAAAATGTTTTCATTTGAAAGGATTCTGGGAAGATAGTGGAATAAGGCATAAAATTATCTGGTTCTCCCAAATTCCCCCACAAATAATTTAAAGTAATGCTTCAAAATGAGCTTTAGAGGGGCAGAAATAATTAAAAGTTGATGTTAAGAATTGACCTCTGAATCGGTGTTCTGGCTTGATTGAAGTACAGATACCTCAGCTGTCTTGAGGTGGCCTCAGCTTTAGGAAATTTCACCTCACAGATAGTGTAGGGGTCAGGCAACTGCTCAGGACAAGTTTGCAGGGCCTTCTGTTTGTGTTGGACAAAGGCCCAGGTGCACTGGTCAGAGGCTGTGGCTGTAAGAGGAGAAGCAAGTACACACTAGTGAGTTCAGTGGCAGAGGGGCAGGGTCCCTCCTGGCTATGGTCACTCACAGAAGAGTGAAGTACCTGATTTCACTTCCAGAGCAGAGGAGTGAGCTGAAACTTGCAGCTGCCAGAAGGACAGCAGGGGGTAAGAGAAATTGTGGTGACAGCATTGTTGGGGGCCCTGGTAATAATGTAAGCCTGTGTAGCAGTGACCACATCTGGCCTTAGATTATAGAATTCTGGAAGAACCAAGAGGTCAAAGGTCCTCAGAGAGAGCTTAGAAAATAGCAGTGCAGGAAACCTGAAGTTTGAGACATTATCCTCCACACATCAAGATGAAAACCTGACTCTAATATAAAGTGTACAGCCAAGAAATAGGCTGCTTTAAAAAAATGAGTAAGCAAAAGAGAAAGAATCTGACTGTAAATAGTTACTATGGTGAAAGAGAAGATCAGGATTCAACCTCAGAAGAAAATAGTGAAGTTAAAACAGCTACTTCTACTTCAAAGAAAAAACATAAAATGGTCACAAGCCCAAAAATAGTTCTTGGAAGACCTTAAACATGATTTTTTTAAATTATATAAGAGAGGTTGAAAAAACAGAAATAAAATAAGAGTAATGCAAATGATAAGAAGCAACTACCTAAAATCATCTGTAATGGAGATAAGCTAGAAGCCTTTCCAATAAGATCAGGAGTGAAACAAGTATGTTCATTATCACCATTATTATTCAATATTGTATTAGAAATACTAGCATTAACAATAAGGTAAGAAAAAGAAATTGAAGGAAACAGAATGGGCAACATAATAATAAAACTATCTCTTTTTCAGGTTATATGACAATATACTTGGAAAATCCTAGAGATTCAACTAAAAAGAAATTTGAAACAAGCTTATCAAAGTAGCACGTTATAAAATAAACTCATATAAATTATCAGCATTTTCATATATCACCAACAAAACTGCAATAAGAGATAGTAAAATATACCACACTCAAAACTGTAGACAATATAAAATATTTGGGACTCTACCTGACAAGACAAATCTAGGAATTAAATAAACATAATTATAAACCACTTTTATATAAATAAAGTCAGATTTAAATATTTGGAGAAATAGTAATTGTTCATGGGTAGACAGAATCAGTAAAATAAAAATGACAATTATACCTAAAATAATCTACTTATTCAAAGCCATTCAAATTAAATTACCAAACATTATTTTATTGAGCTAGGACAAAAAAATAACAAAATTCATTTAGAAGATCAAAATGTCAAGAATGTCAAAGGAATTCATTTTTTTAAAATGTAAAAGAATGAGATCTAGCAGTACCTGATTTTAAACTGTATTGTTACTGGCTAAGACACAGAAAGCTGGGTCAGTGGAACAGAGCAGACATATAATATACACATTAGTAAATGGTCATAGTAACCTTGTGTTTGACAAAAATAAGGATTTAAGCTTTGCAATAAGAATTCGCTATTTGGTAAAAAATATTGGGATAACTGGAAAGCAGTCTGGCAGAAACTAGGTTTAGACCAATATTTTATACCATTTACCAAGATAAGATTAAAATGGATACATGACCAAGACATAAAGGGAAGATGGAACATGTTAACCTATCAGACTTATGAATAGGAGAAGAATTTGTAAATAAACAAGAGATGGAGAGCACTCTAATCTATAAAATAGATAATTTTGATTACATTAAATTAAAAAGATTTTGTACAAATAAAACCAATGTAGCCAAGATTAGAAGGAAAACAGAAAATTTGAGACATTTTTATAGACAGTTTCTATAAAGATCTCATATTTCATATAGAGAACTTTGTCAAATTTATAACAATATGATTCATTCCTCAATTGAAATGATCAAAGTATGTGAACAGGCAGTTTTTGGATGAAGAAATCAAAGCTATGTATAGCTTATAAAAAAGCTCTAAATCATTATCAATTAGGGAAATATAAATTAAAACATCTTGGAATATCAGCTCACACTTACCAGATAGGCTAAAACAACAGAAGAGGAAAATGAAAAGTATTGGTGGAGAGGTAGAAAAATTGGGACACTAATACTCTGTTGGTGGAACCATGAACTCAATTCAATCAATTTGGAGAGCAACCTGGAATTATTCCCAAAGAGTTATAAAACTGTGTATCCCCTTTGATCCAGCAATGATTTTAGAAAAAACATGGAAAGACATGCGTGAAATAAAGAGTGAAATGAGCAGAACCAAAAGAACATAGAGTATGATGTATACAATGTGAATATTAAACTAAATATTGAGGTCTTCCTTGGTGACAATATGGGAAAGAAATAGGTAGTATTTCAAAAGTGATAATAACTAGCAGACCATATCTTTATTATCAGACAATTGAAAGATATAGAAAACACAGGATCCAATTGAACTTATTTGTTGATTAACCAAAAAAAAGCATTTAATTTGATAAACCAAAATATCACCTTAAAGATTCTTCCTTGTCTATGTTAGTAGATTGTTAATTATTGTACTTATACATTTGCACCAAAGCTATAAAAATGGAAAGCACAAGCAGTTTTCCCCTCCTCTGCTCTTATAATCTCTGTATTGACATTACTTCTTATTTTTGTAAGATTTTCCTGATGGCTTTTGTCTTCTTTCTCTGCTCTAGCATGAATAAAAGCTCAGAGGACTCTTGGCTTTTACTCCATCTTTCATTCTTTGGCGTATCTTATTTTTTCTGAGACCTGAGTGGCTCAGAAATACTCTAGCTTTTTCTACTTCACCCGCCATAGCAGAAATTGTCCAATAAAACCTTGAGAAGGAAACTTTTATTGCACTTTTATTTGATCTTCTTGATTGTATTTTTATTGAAAGTTGGAACCTCTATATTAGTCTGCAATATTCTATCATTTGGGGTATAATTTCTCCCTCTCATCATTCTTTGACCTGTTTATCTCCCTTTTATGCATATATTTTTTCTGCATGACTGGTGTATGTGTGTGTGTGTGTGTGTGTGTGAAAAAAAGAGAGAAAAATTTGCTAGTGAAAGTCATTAAAGCAATGTTCTTCATGCAAAGTAGCTACTTGATTGAACTAATTCTCTTTTTGATGAGTAATTTGCATATTTGTGAGCTAAAACTTCATCAATATGATCAATGTATATTTTAATTCTGCATGCTTGATAAATTTGCCCTCCTTTTTTCCAAGAAAAACTTGTCACAGTATTGAATACAATGTGACAACACACATTATTGCCAAAACTAAAAGATCCCAAGTCATTTAACTCAGATAATATGTGTAAAAGAAGCATATGTCCAGAGAGTCTCACTAACACATGTCAGTGTCACAAAAGATTCCTTGATAAATCCTACAACAGAGATAATTTTATTTGATGATTCTCTGATTATTAATTTCCAAGTGACATACAAAATAGAAAGACCTAAGAAAGAAATGGTAAAACAAACAAACAACAACAACAAAAACCATGAGACAGAGCCTGGCTCTGGCACAAAGTCTTAATTCAGAAATTAAAGCTAGAGAGATGAGTAAACCAAGGAAGATACCCAACAGTATCAAAAAAAAATTATAGACTTAGCCCCTCAAAGAAGGAATTGATAGCATCATATGAATTGAAAGCATAGGCTGAAAGGAAAATGGTCGATTATGGTTACATAAAATTGAAAAGTTTTAGCACAAGCAAAGTCAATGAAAGTGAAACAGTAAATTGGGAAAAATGTTTTTTTTCCTGATAAGGGTATGATAACCAAGATTTATAGGGAGTTAATACAAGTATATAAGAACAAAGACCATTCCTCAATAGACAAATGATCCAATGATAAAAATGGGCAGTTTTCAAAAGAAGGAATAATGACTATAAACACAGTGTGAGAAAGGCTCCAAAATACTAATAGAAAGAGAAATGCAAATTAATAACCATAAGCTTATACCCAACATGTATTGGATTGGAAAATGTGATGCCAGAAGAAAAGGCAGTTGTTGGAAGAGCTATGGGAAGACAGGTGCATTAATCTACTTTTGGTGAAGTTGTAAATTGTTATGACAATTCTGAAGCCCTGTTCCAAACCAGTATTTCTGCATCTCTTGATGTGACTGAACTGATGGTTGACCTCTCGTCTCTATTACCACCTCATCCTCCAACATACCCCCCTCTTTAACACCAGACTGAGCAAGTATGAGAAAGCTCAGAGTTAAAAAAAAAAGCAATAAACTAAATAATTTGATAGATGTGACATAGTTAGACGGGGCCTATGATTACTTCCATAAATGAGAGATGAATCTAGTCATGTTAATAATCATTTATTACATACCTGTTAATTGCTAGACAGTATACTAAGTACTGAGTAGACAAAGAAAGTGGGGGGGGGATGTCCTTGCTGTCAAGAAGGTCATTATGTAATGGAGAGACAACATGCAAATAATTATATACAAATAAGATATATATTGGAAAATTGGAGCTAGGGAAGGCATTAAGTTTAAAGATGACAAGGGAAAGGCTTTCTGTAGAAAGTGAGTCTTCAGCTGAGACTTGAGGGAAGCCAAGAAGTAGAGATGATGAGGGACAGTTTAGGCATGGGGATACCCAGCATGGAGAGATGGAATATTATGTTTAAGGACTATATAGGAAGGAAGTATCACCTGATCACAGAATAAATGGAGGGGAGTAAGGTATAAGAAAATATGAAAGGTAGTAAAAGGCTAAGATATGAAGGATTTTAAAAGCCAAGGAAATGATTTTATCTTAATTTCTGGAGGTAATAGGGAGCTCTTGGGGTTTATTGACTAAGTAGGGGTTGGTGACATGGTTAGTCCTGTGCTTTAGGAAGACCAATTTGACAGTAGAGTACAGGATCATTGGAGTGGGGAAAGACTGAGACTGACATACCCACTGGAAAGCTATTATGGGGCAAGTAGGTGGCACAGTGGATAAACTACCAGCCCTGAAGTTAGGAGGACTGGAGTTCGAATCAAAGAACAAAATACAGAACAATTGATAATTTCATTAAAGAGAGTGACAACAGGGGCAGCTAGGTAGCATAGTGGATAGAGCACTGGCCCTGGAGTCAGGAGGACCTGAGTTCAAATCCAGTGTCAGACACTTGACACTTACTAACTGTGTGACCCTGGGCAAGTCACTTAACCCCATTGCCTAGTCAAAAAGAAGAAGAAGAAGAGAGAGAGAGTGACAACAATAAGACAACATGCCAAAGTTTATGAAATGCTGTCAAAGCAATACTTAAGGATGAATTCACCACCAATGAAGGGTAAATAACACAATCATTAAGAAATATTTTGCCCAATTATATATTAATAAATCTTTCAATCTAAGTGAAATCAATGGATATTTATGAAAATATTAATTGCCCAGATTAACAGAAGAAATAGAATACTTAAATAATCTCATCTAAGAAAAAGAAATTGAAGAAGCCACCAATGAACTCCCTAATAAAAAATCTCCAGGGCCAGAAGGGTTCACAAGTGAATTCTACCAATCATTTAAATAACAAGTAATTCCAATATTGTTATATATAAACTATTTGGAAAAATCAGAAAAGAAGGAGTCCTACTAAACTCCTTTTATGATGCAAATATGGTACTGATACCTAAACTAGGAAGAGATGAAACAGAGAAAGAAAATTATAGACCAGTCCAGTCCATTCTCCCATTTCTGTTTCTCATCTTTTGTTGTCATCCCCCTCCCCTGCCACCTTTCCTAAGTAGATCATTAGCTTTGTAGGTTTCTTTCTTAAACCAAATTCATTATCCATTCTTACAGCCTGTCTCACATGTGCACATTCATTGATAAAGGCAATAGATTGTCTATCCTACTCTATGCCATAATTTGGGCAATACACATTCTTCATCCACTTTTGGTTTTCCTCAGACTCTTTTGAGTAGTTGTGGATATCTTCCAGGAGTCTCTATAATGTTTCATTGCTTTATTCTACCTGCAAGATTTCATACATTTAATGGAGCATAGGGAAGACCATTCAATTTATAGGAAATCTCTCTTCAGTTTGAACTATGTGCTGGATTTCCTCCATCACAGTGACAAACACTTGTAGTGAGCATGTACCTGCCTATTCTATGCCTCATCTATTGTTTGTAATCAGAGGGCTGTTGAAACATGTTGTCTTTGTTATTTTATATTTTCAGGGATCTTAGATGATTTTTATACACAAAAAGGAAACAGTTATTGGAAGAAAGCCTCTGAGATGATGTTTTGCTCTACCAAAGCAAATGCTGTTTTTATAATTAGCACAAAATAAGTACAGTGGGGTCTAGTATTTTCTATATCTTTCAATAATTGTATAATGGCAGCAATGTGGTTTGCTATGGAATATTGCTTATGAAAGTCTACCTGTTCCCTAATGGATTATATACATAATGGTTTAATTTAATGAGTACATACATGATTATGATTTTTTAAATATATATTGATCAGAAAGTAGGTATATAAGTCAATAGCTGAGGTTCTTTCTGTTACTTAAAAAAAAATAAGTGTATCAAGGTTTTTCCATGCTTTTGGCATCTTTGTATCCTGAAGACACTTTTGGCATCTTTATATCCTGAAGACACTTTGTGAACTGTGAACATGCTCACAATTTTATCACAGCTAAGACATACTTGAATGTAATTCAATCTGGGTCCTTCTTCAATCTCTCTAGTCTATACTATCTCATTTGGTCATCTCATCAGCTATCATGGATTTAATTATCAACTTTATTCAAATGATTCCAGATCTATATACCCAACACTAGTCTTTCTCTTGCTCTTCATCATGAATTGCCTTTTAGACATCTTGAACAGGATGTTATGTAGTCAATCTCAAACTCAATATATCCAAAACAAAATTCATCTTTTCCCTAAAATCTTCTCCTATTCCCAACTTTCCTATTACTATAGATAGCACTGACATTCTCCCAAGCTCACAACTATGGTGTCATTCTTGGCTCCTCACTTGCACTTACCTCATATACCCAATCCTCTGTCAAGTTGTTTCTAACTTCATAACATCTCTCATTTATGTTCCCTACTCTCCTCTAGCACAGCCATTACCCAAGGACAGGTCCTCATTCCCTCCTATCAGGACTATGGCAGTAGCCTTCTGGTTGATCTTCTTGCCTCTAGTCTCACCTCAGTCTTATCTATCCTCCACTGCTGCCAAAGTAATTTTCCTAATTTGCAAATGTGATTACATTCAATAAATTCCAATGGCTTCCTATTTCTTCCAACAAACATAAAATTGTCTTCTTGGAATGTAAAACTCATTACAACATGGCCTCTTTCTACCATTCCAATCTTCCTTCCATGGACTCCATGGTATAGTACCACTAGCCTTCTTGTTGTTCATTGCATAGGACATTCTATCTACCATCTCCCTCACTTCTTAATGGCTGTTCTTCATGGTTGAAAGGCTCTCCCTCCTTAACTCGACATTCATTTCCCTGGCTTCCTTCAATGTTCAGCTCAAATCCTACCTTCTAAATGGGGGGCTTTTCTACCCCACCCCCTTCTCCATGCTTTCTCTCAGATTACCTTCTGTTTATACTGTATATATCTTGTATGTACACTGTTGCCTACTCCATTAGAATTTGAGCTTTCTCTTCTTTTTTCATTTCTTCAGTGTTTAGTGAAGGGTGCCTGACACATAACAAATGCTTAGTAAATGCGTGTTAAGTGACTGATGGATTTCCTCCATGTTTACTCGACCCAATTTGGCTATTTCTAACTCCTCCATAAGTGCATCCAGGTTAGTGTTGTTAGTCCAAATGTGGGGAATGCACTTTCCTTGATGGTGAAAGTAGTTGTTACTAAAGTTATTAAAGTTGTTATTAAAGATATTTTCATTTTTCTTCTGTTTGTTGTCCTCATTCCATTGTTACCCTTAAATATCATTAATTTTTCCTTTTTTGTAGCCCAAGCTTTCTTTAATTTGCTTTTACTCTTCTTTTCTCTGCTTTATGAGACTACATTACTTAATATCTTCTATCTTCTTCTTCTATGAGATTTTACAAATGAATTCATAATCTAAGATGAAGTTTATATTCTAAGCCAGTGGCTGTCATATTTTTTCTGTCTGTTAAGTTAATCAAGCGTTTGATTACTATATCAGTTTTAGTTTTTTGGTCTCCTTTGTGTGGCAATTGATTTATATTGATTAAACTCAAATATAGAATTGAAATATGCCCAATTACAAGTCTTGATAGGTTCATTGGTTCCAAGTTGTAACCCTGCAACATTAGTTTGAAGTGGTAATCCCATATCATTCCTTTCCTCTACTCTGGGGAGATGGGCCTGGCAGAAGTAATCATGGAGTCTGAATATGATTGACAAGCTATAGCCTGTCATACTAAAGGACTGTTGGGGAGTGGAAGCAGAGAAAATGCAGGGGAGGAAAGAAGATACGAGCAGAGGAAGGAAAGCTATGTGTAGGTAAGAGACTAAAAGTTGTAGTAGTCAGTCAGCATAAAATTAACAGTGGGGAAGGGGGCAAGAGTGCCATACTGGATATGGGATATATTCACAAATCATGTATGAGGCATGTCCAAATGGCATGTCATAGAAGCTCCCTCTCCCATGGTATGCTCCATAAAAGACATTCTTCATTTCTCCTTTCCCTTTAGGGTTCCTTGTACTCCTCTCCTGAAAGGGACCCTGGGGTTCATAAAAGTCAGTTTTGTTAATGTTAGTTTATCTTTGTTTGTGTAAACACTTTGTCCCTCAAATGAGCAATTATGATAAACTACTAACCAAAGGCATTGCTATAGACACTATGCATGCAAACACACATACATACATATCCTCTGCCTAATTACATTTCAAATATGTATATGCAGACACATGTATATATAATACACAATACAATAAATCATATGTATGTATATATTATATCTAGGTCCTAAGAATGTACATAAATACTCATATATGTATGCATATTCCTGGTAATGTAGATCATATGTATACATACACATATGTGTGTATTGTTATTGAATCATTTCAGTTATGTCTGACTCTTCATGATCCCTTTTTGGGGTTTTCTTGGCAAAGTTACTATAGTGGTTTGCCATTTTCTCCTTCAGCTCATTTTACAGATGAGGAACTGAGACTAATAGAGTTAAGTGACTTGCCTGAGTTCACACAGCTAGTAAGTGTCTGTGACCAGATTTGAACTCATGAAGATGAAGATAGGTTTTCCTGATTCCAAACCCAGTGCTCTATCCACTGTGCCACCTAGTTACCCATATGTGTGCATGTTACACACACATGCACATGCACACACACACACAGAATAAGAATATAGGTTCTGTATGTATACACATACTTATTATTTGAGATGTAATTAGGTGGAGGCAATTGGAGATCTGTCTTTATGCAGAAAGAAAGAAACAGACTTTGAAGTTGAAAAATTATATAAATCACCTGTCTGGGGGCTCACAGCTGAAAAGAAGAGAATTATTGAATCATTTTTATAACTTCCAAAAGAAGAAAGAGAATACTTATACTGGGTAAGGGAACAAATACCTTTTTTTTGTTATTTTGTTATTTTTATTTATTGGTTTTTAAGATTAATTTGAAAAAAAAATTGAGTTTCAAATTCTCTTCCTCCCTCCAGTCCTTCCCCCATATGTTGAAAAGGCTAGCAATGGGATATCAAGTATTCATGCGAAGTCATATAAAATATATTTCCATATTAGCCATATTGGAAAAAAAGCAAGAAAAATAAGGAAAATTTTTAAAAAGTATGCTTTAATCTGTGAGCATACTTTTTAAAAATTTTCCTTATTTTTCTCAGAGTTCATCAGTTCTCTCTCTGGAGGTAGAT
The DNA here is from genome assembly GCF_900497805.2 of Vombatus ursinus. Taxonomy (NCBI): domain Eukaryota; kingdom Metazoa; phylum Chordata; class Mammalia; order Diprotodontia; family Vombatidae; genus Vombatus; species Vombatus ursinus. The sequence continues at coordinate 31,135,506 of NW_020954559.1, forward strand.
AGCATTTTTCCATCATGAGTCCTTTGGAACTGTATTTATTAGAGTAGCTAAGTCTTTCACATTTGTTCATCATTACAATATTGCTGTTACCGTGTAGAGTGTTCTCTTGGTTCTGATCACTTCACTTTGCATCATTTCATATAAATCTTCCTAGTTTTCTGAAACCATCCTTCAATCATGTCTTATAGTACAATAGTATTCCATCAACATCATATACCATAACTTGTTTAGCCATTCCCCAATCAATGAGTATCTCCTCAATTTCTAATTCTTTGCCACCACAGAAATAATTGCTAATTTCTTTTTTCCTTTTTCTTTGATCTCTTTAGTATAGAGACCTAGTAGTGGTTTTGCTGTGTCAAAAGATATGCATAGTTATATAGCCCTTTGGGCATAACTTCAAATTGTGCTCCAGAATGGTTGGATCAAGGTAACAAGCATTTATTTAGCACCCACCAGTACCAGGCCCTGTGCTAAATATTTTAAAAATATTATATCATTTGAGCCTGGGACCCCTCTAGACAAGGAATAAATCAGTAGTGGCTGCAGGGGCTATGGCTGGCTGCACTAATAGATGGATCTTCTGACATTTTTCCCTGGCTCATTTTTTGAGCCAAGTCTCTCAAGCAGGGACTTGGCTCACCAAGTCTTCTCCCAAAGGAAGGAGTTGAAGTTGAGGCTTGAGACAGTCATATGGAAAGAGAAGCATAGCCCAATACAAAAAGAGGGAGGGGGCAGGGCAAATAAGAGTATTGCTCACCAGTACAGCACCAAACTACTGCCAAATTTATTACTGACACAATTTAATTCATTGAATAAATTAAAACATTAGGATATTTTCTGAGTTCTTAATATTACATTTTATTTTATGCTGCCAATAGATAGTATACACAACTTTGCTATTATTTCAAACCCAAAATTTTCATGTTAGAAATCTTCCCTTATCTGAGAGAAATAATATTCTAAAATAAAATTTGACTGACTCAAACAAGCTAGGCAGAAAATCCATTGTGATATTACTGAGACACATATAAAAAGAATTGACTTCTAGTCATATACTTTCAAGACATGAACTGAAATAACTCACAAAATATAATTTTGAACCTCATAGACTGCTAAAGCTAGAAGGAATTTAGAGATCATTTAGGCCAGTCCTCTCATTTCCCAGATAAGGTAACTACAGTTCAGAAGTGAAATGATTTACCAAGTTCATATGGCTAGTTACCACCAGCATCTATAATAGAAACCAGCTCTTCTCATTTCTATTTCAATGAGGGTATACAGAGGGAAAGAAAATGAGTACTGTTTTGGACAATTTGAGTTTAAGATGCCTACTTGACATCCAGTTTGAGATGTCTGAAAGCATTTGGAGATATGAGATTATAATTAAACAGAAAGTTTGGAGCAGGATATATTGATTTGAGAATCATTAGCAGAGAGATAGTCATTAAATCCATGGGAGTTGATGAAGTAGTATAGAGGGAAAAGAGAAGGAAAGAAGTCCCAGGATAGAACTCTGAGGGAAACCTATGGTTTGAGGGCGTGATCTGGATGATGATTCACCAAAGGAGACAAAGGAGTGGTTAGATAAGTAGGAGGAGAACCAGGAGAAAGTGATGTCCCAAAAACCTAGAAAGAAGAGAATATCAAGGGGGAGAGAGTAATCACTAGTGTTAAAGACTGCAGCAAGATTAAGGAGAATAAGGAATGAGAAAATACCATTGGGTTTGGCAATGAAGAGAACATTAGAAACTTTGGAGAGAATAGTTTGGTTGGATTGATAAGGTTAGAGCCAGATTTTAAGGGGTTAAGAGAATGAGAAAAAATAAAGTGGAGGCATCTTTTGGATTGTCTAGGAGCTTAGCTATTAAAGGCAGAAGAGATATAGAATAATAGTTGTGGGTAAAATGGAAGGATCATATTAACATTATCTGTGGGAGGTGGAGCCAAGATGTCAGAGTTGAGGCACCAACTCATTCAAACTCTCCCAACACCCCCCTTCAAACAACTTTAAAATAACAAGTCAAATCTCTGATTTTAGAGTGGTAGACTCAATAAAAGGTTGGGATAAAACATTTTTCCAGCCCAAGACAACTTAAAAGGTCAAAAGGAGAAATCTGACACCGGGGTGGAGGTCAGCCCAGAGCACAGTTGTAGTAGCACCAGCAAGGGGTCTTTTTTGTTTGTTTGTTTGTTTTTTGGCTTTTTGGTGAGGCAACCAGGGTTAAGTAACTTGCCCAGAGTCACACAGCTACTAAGTGTCAAGTGTCTGAGACCATATTTGAACTCAGGTCCTCCTGACTCTAAAGCCGGAGTTCTATCTACTGTTTCATCTAGCTGCCCCTCATCAATGAGGGAGGCATTTGAGGCAGTTGTAACATCAGCAGACCCCCAAAACTAGCCCTAAAAACATCAGTTAAAAGGCCTGAAACTTGGGACAGTGTCCCCCTCCCCCCTCAATCTGGGAACAGAACCAACTTTAACATAAAGTTAAAAGTCAAGAAATAGGCTGGGAAAATGTGCAAACAACAATAACAAGAACTTGACCATAAAAATCTACTGTGGTGACAGGAAAGATCAAGACAAACTTAGAAGACAACAACATGAATATAGCTATAAGCAAAGCCTGAAACAAAAATGCAAATTGTATATAAGCCCAATGAGAATACAGTGAAGAATTAAAGCAAGAGAGAAAAAACTGGGAAAATAAATGAGAATGATGCAATAAAATCATGAAAAGAGAATTAACAGTTTGGTAAAAGAAACTAAAAAATGCTGAAGAAAATAATTCCTTAAAATTATAATCAGGCAAGTAGATGACTCCATAAGACATCAAGGAACAATAAAACAAAGTCAAAAGACTTTTTTAAAAAGGGAAAAAATGTGAAATTTCTCATAAACAGAAAAAACAACTAACCTGGAAAATTAATATGGGAGAAATAACTTTAAAATTATTGACTACCCTAAAATCCATAGTAAAAAAAAAATAAAAGAGTCTAGACATCATATCTCAAGAAATTATCAAAGAAAACTTCCCCAATATCTTAAAATTAGAGAGCAAAATAGAAATTGAAAGAATTCATGGATCACCTCCTGAAAGAGATCCCAAAATGAAATGTTCCAGTAATATCATAGCCAAATTCCAGAGCTCCCAGGTCACGGATAATATATTGCGAAGCTAGGAGAATGAATTAGAAATTATAATCCCACAAAATGTTTCCAAAAAAAAAACCATTTGAAACAGAAAGACCCACATAGAGTTAAAATAAGGGACAGAAGTAGAATCTATTCTGCTTTAGGTGAGATATAAAAGGCAATGTAGCAATCATTATCTCAGAGAAGACAAAAGCAAAAATACACCTAACTAAATGGGATAACCAGGAACACTACATTTTGCTAAAAGGTACTATAAACAATGAACTAATATCAGTACTAAACATATGTGCACCAAAATAGCAAAGAATTCAAATTCTTAAAGAAAAAGTTAAATAAGTTATAGGAGGAAATAGTAAAACTATACTAGTGGGGGACCTCACCTTTCCCCTCTCAGAACTAAATAAACTTAACCATAAAATAAATATGAAATAAATTTGGGAGATGAATGGAATTTTAGAAAAAAAATTAGATATGATAGACCTTTGGGGAAAATCAAATGGGAAAAGAAATGAGCATACGTTTTTCTCAACTACACATAGCATCTAATCCTAAAGAAGAAGTGTGTCAAAGAAGAAATCATAGAAGCAATCAATAATTTCACTAAAAAGAATAACAATAATGAGACAACATGCTAAAATTTGTGTGATGCAACCAAAGAAGTATGTAAGAAAAATTATATTTCTAAATCAATAAAAGCATCAATTTTTTTTTAAAAAAGAGAGCAGATCAATGAATTGGGCATGTAATTTTTAAAAAAAAAGCCTAGAAAAGGAACAAATGAAAAACCCCAAATTAAATATCGAAATATAAATCTTGAAAATAAAAAAATGATTAATAAATGAAAATAAAAAAACTAATAAATAAAATCAGGAACTGGTTTTATAAAGAAACCAATAAAATAAATAAACCATTGATTAATTTGTTTAAAAAAAAGAAAACCAAATTACCAGTATCAAAAATAAAAATGGTGAATGCATCAACAACTAAGATAGAACAATTATTAGGAGTTATGTTGCCCAATTATATGCCAATAAATCTGACAATCTAAGTGAAATGGATGAATGTTTACAAAAATATAAATTGCCCTGATTGACAGAAAAGGCAGTAAAATGCTTAAATTCTTAGAATCTTAGAAAAAGATCCTAAAAGCTATCTTAGAAAAAGAAATTGAACAAGTCATCGATGAGCTCCATAAGAAAAAAATCTCCAGGACCAGATGGATTCACAAATAAGTTCTACTAAACATTTAGAGAACAAATAATTCTAATACTATACATGCTATTTGGAAAATAGATAAAGAAGAAATACTACCAAATTCTTTCTATGACACAAATATGGTTTTGATACCTAAACCAGGAAAAGTGAAAACAGAAAGAAAACTACAATCCAGTTTCCTCAATGAATGTTGATGCAAAAAGTTTAAATAAAATGCTAGCAATGAGATTACAGCAATATATAACACAATGATTATACACAATGATCAGGTGAGATTTATACCAGGTATGCAAAGCTGGTTCAATTTTAGGAAAACTGTGATCACACTTAATCATATAAATTTTAAAAAATCATATGATTATCTCAATAGGTGCAAAAAAAGCTTTTGACAAACTACAATACTCATTCTCATTAAAAACACCCCAAAAAAACCATAGGAATCAATAGAGCTTTTCTTAAAATGCTAAGCAATATATACCCAAAACCAAGAGCAAGCTTTATCTTGAGCAGCAGTTAGTTAGAATAGTAGATAAAGCATTGGCTCTGAAGTCAGGAGGACTTGGGTTCAAATATGGGCTCAGACATTTACTTTCTATGTAACCCTAGGCAAGTGACTCAATTCTGTTTGCCTTAGTTTCCTCTCCTGTAAAATGAACTGGAGAAGGAAATAGCAAGACATTCCAGTATCTTCACCAAGAAAATCCCAAATGGTGTCATAAGGAATTGGACATGACTAAAATAATTAAACAATAACAAGCTTTATCTGTAATGGAGCCTTCTCAATAAGATCAAGAGTGAAGCAAAGATTTCCATTACCACCACTATTATTCAATATTGTACTAGCAATGCTAACTACAGCAATAAGACAAGAAAAAGAAATTTAAGTAATAAGAATAGGCATTGAGGAAACAAAAATGTAACTCTTTGCAGATGATATGATGATATACTTAGAGATATATCTTAGAGAATCAACCAAAAAACTAGTGGAAACAATGAACAACTTAGCAATGTTGCAGGATATAAAATAAACCCACATAGATTACCAACATTTCTACATATTATCCACAAAGTCTATCAGGAAGAGACAGAAAAAGAAACTCCATTTAAAATAACTGCAGACAGCATAAAATACTTTTGAATCTATCTGCCAAGAAAAACCCAGGGATTACACGAATACAATTACAAAACACCCTTTTCACACAAATAAAAACAGATCTAAACAATTAGACAGATCTAAACAATTAATTGCTCATGGGTAAGTCAAGTCACACAGTGGATAGAACACTGGAGTAGGAAGACCTGAGTTCAAATCTGGCCTGAAACACTCACTAATTGTGTGATCCTGGGCAAGTCACCTAACCTCTGTTTGCCTTAATATGCTAAAGAAGAAAGTGGCAAACCACTCCAGTATCTTTGCTTAGAAAACTACGTGGACGACATTGACATGCTATGGTCCATGGGGTCACAGAGAATCAGACATGACTGCATTACTAAACAAAAACAACAAAGCTGAGCCCATGTAATACAAATAACAATTTTAGCTAAGTTAATTTACTCGTTCAGTGCCATGTCAATCAAGCTACCAAAAATCTTTTTATAGAGCTAGAAAAAAAATAGCCAAATTCATTTGGAAGAACAAATGGTCAAGAAAATCAAGGGAATCAATGAAAAAAATTGTGAATGAAGGCTGCCTAACAGTTTCAGATTTCAAACTATATTACAAAGCATTAATCATTTGAACAATCTGGTACTGGCCAAGAAATAGAGTAGTAGATCAGTGGAATAGATTAGATACATAATACATTATAGTAAATGACCAAAGTAATCTAATGTTTAATAAATCCAGAGATCCAAACTTTCAGGGTAAGAACTTGATATTTGACAAAAGTTGCTGGGAAAACTGGAAAGCAGTTTGGCAGAAACCATAGAGCAAGATAAGGTCAAAATGGGTATGTGATTTAGACATAAAGGGTGATATCATAATTAAATTAAGGGAGCATGGAAAATTTTTTCTTGATTTTTTTCTTTTGAGAACTACCTTTTTATATTTTTGACTATTTCTTTATTGAGGAACCGCTTCCATTTTTATCTATTTGAATTAGTTCCTTATATATTCCACATATCAAACCTTTATCAGAGAAATTTTCCACTAAGATTTTTTTCTGAATCATTTCCCTTGTTAACTGCATTGATTTTGTTTATGCAAAAATAAAAGGTGATTTCATTGTCAATTTTATCTTCTATAATAATTTCTATCCTTTCTCTGGTCATTCACTCTTCACATATCCATATTTTTAAAAAATGTTTTCTACTTTGTCCTTTAATTTATTTCTGATGTGACTTTTTATATGCAGGTCATACAGGCATATGGAAGCTATTATAGTATATGGTGTGAGATCTTGTTCTATATTTAATTTTTTCTCGGACTTCTTTCCAGATTTCTTAGTGGTTTTTTGTTTTTGTTTTTGTTTATTTTTTCTTTATAAATCATGAGTCCCTCATCCCCGTATTCACCATTTCAGATTTATTGAACTGTATACCACTATATTTTTGGCTATGCATATTATGTAACTAACCTATTGTTATTTTTTAATGATTGACTTTTCTATTTTTTAGTCAGTGCCAAATAGGTTTGATGATTACTGCTTTGTAGAATAGTTTGATATTTTCTACCATTAGGGTCCCTGACTTACTTCCCACTTTTATATGTGTGCGTGTGTCTGTCTGTCTGTACATACATACTTTAAGAACTTTGATATATTTTTCTTCCAGATGAATTTTGTTATGATTTTTTCTTTCTCTCTAAAGAAATAGTTTGTCTATACTCCAAAGAGATCAAAGAATGAGGAAAAGTACCTACATATGCAACATATTTGTAGCAGCTCTTTTTGTTGCAGAAAAGAACTAGATATAAAGGGGGGACCTATCACTTGGGGAATTGTTCAACCATTATTTGCATATGAATATGATGAGATATTATTGTACTATGAGAAATTTAAAAAAATGATGGTCTCAGGGGTAAAAACTGAGATGACATAAACTGATTTGGAGTGAAGTAAATAGAAATAGAAGAACCATTTATACAATAACAGTATCATGAAGAACAACACTTTCAAGGACCGAAGACCTCTAATTAATGAAATTACCAACCATGATTCAAGAAGACTGAGGATGAAGCATGTTATCCACCAAGAAGGTGGACCCTAACAGACATAAGACATTGGACATTGCCAATGTAGGAATAAGTATTGTTAGACTATGCACATTTGTTACTAGGGCTATATTTTTCCCCTTCATTTTTTCCTAATTAGGAGAGGGTGAGAGAGTGAAAGGGTAACAAAAAAGAAAAAAAAAA
>NW_020954559.1:31143241-31185633 GCF_900497805.2 Vombatus ursinus
AAAAAAAAAAAAAAAACCAAAACCAGATATTTTTCCTAAAACAGAACTAGGAAAAGTTCAGAATCAATCAGCAACATTTATAATATTCTTTTTATTTGTTAGATACTCTGCTAAACAACAAAAATCAAAACAGTCTCTGACCTCAAGGAGCTTGAAATCTAATGAAGAAGCCAAATTATGTATATAAAGGTAAATACAAGACATATGAAAGATATTCTTGGCAAAAAAAAAAAGTCACTTAGGGCAGGGAAAACTAGGAAAGGCCTGGTGACAGAAGTTGAGTCTTAAAAGGAAGCAGGGGGGCAGCTAGGTGGCTCGGTGGATAGAGCTCTGGCCTTGGAGTCAGCAGGACCTGAGTTCAAATCCGGCCTCAGGTACTTGACACTTACTAGCTATGTGACCCTGGGCAAGTCACTTAACCCCAATTGTCTTACCAAAGAAAAAATAAATTAAAAATTAAAAAAAAAGAAAAGGAACCAGGGAGTCTAGGAGGTAGAGGTGTGGCAGGAGAACATCTTACTTATCCAAGATATCCATTGCAAAAACCCAAAGAGGAGAGATGGAGAATCATGCGTGAGGAATATCAAATAGGCCAATATGGCTGAACTATACAGAATATGAAGGAGAATAATGTGTAAGAAGGCTGGAAAGATAGATTGAGGTCTAGTTGTAATGGAATTTGAATGCCAAAAAGAGTTCATATTTAATATTAGAGATAATAGGGAGTCATTGCAGTTTTTTAAGTTGGGAGTGAGATGACATAGTTAGGCCTTGTCAGATATCCCTTTGGCAGCTGTGTAGAACATAGTTTGGAGTGAGGAGAGAGATGAAGACAATTAATGAATTTGGGGGCCATTGAAATAGTTGAAAAAGAGAAGTGTTGAGCGCCTAAATTAGGGTAGTGGCTGTATGGGAGGCAAGAAGTTGGGTAACCCAAGATGTCATGGAAATAGAAATGACAAAGTTTGGCAAGTGATGAAATATGTAGGATGAATGAGAATGAAGAGTTGAAGATGACACCAATGTTGTCAATCTGGGTGACTGAAATTGTGGTGGCTCCTTCAATAGCAATAGAGAAGTTCACAAGAGGGATGAGTTTGGGGGAAATCCTTGGCTTCCTTCAAGACTCAGATCAAGGACCATCTTCTGCAAGGGTGGACATTTTCCTGGTGTCCACACATGCTAGTATTTTCCTCTCCAACACTACTTTGTATTTGGTTTGGCTAGGTCTTGTATTTACACATATACAGACACACTTATGGATGTATTTTATATAACATGAATTTACATGTAGATGGAAATATAAGACAGAACATACACACGCACATACACACACATTTGCATACGTGTGTATGTGTTTGTATGTCCACGATAGTGGTTACAGCTCTATTAGAGCCCCTACTCCTTTCACTCAATTCATCAAGAATACTAGCAAAAAATATGGAAACGTTTGCATAAGTGCACGTGTTGACTTCTTCAGTCATTTTCATTCATGTCTGACTCTTTGTGACCTCATTGTTGGTTTTCTTGGCAGAGACACTGGAGTGGTTTGCCATTTCCTTCTCCAAATCATTTTACAGTTGAGGAAAATGAGGCAAACAGAGGTTTAAGTAACTTGCCAAGGGTCAGATGGCTAGGAAGCATCTAAAGCCAGATTTGAACCCATTAAGCAATTACAATACCCATTGAATTGGACACTGTCTTTCAGCATTTCCTCTCCACAATCCACTGCCAACTTGGCTACCAAAAGAATGTTCCTAAAATAGAAATCTCTCCACTTCACTCCCCAGCTCAATGAATATCAATGGCTACCTATAGCTCTAGGACAGGGGTGGGGAACCTGCAGGTCTTTCTATTTTTAAGTGTGGCCTTTTGACTGATTCCAAATTTTACAGGACAAAAAAATTGGATTTAGTCAAAAGGCCACACTTCAGTATTTAGAAGGCCACATGTGGCCTTAAGGCTACAGGTTCCCTCCCCTGCTCTAGGATAAAATGTAAAATTCAGTGTATGGTTCCAGCCTACATTTCTAGTCTTATTTCATAAGACTCTTCTTTACTCACTTTGTATTCCAGCCAAGGCGGCCAACTTGAAGTTCCTTGAACTCAACACTCCCTTTCATGCCTTCATGATTTTTACAGAGGTTACCTTCTATGCCTAGAATATACTTTTACTTCATCTCATCTTCTTAGAATTCTTAGTTTCCTTCAAGCCTTTGCATACATGCCACCTTCTATAGGAAGTGTTTCCTGGCCTTCACCTCAGTTGGTAGTCCTCTATCTTTCCTCACATTTTAATTTATCTCATTCCATGCCTGGAGTTCTTACCCTCCTAATCTTTACCTCTTGGCCTCCCTGGCTTTCTTCAAGCACCAGGTGAAATACTACTTCTACAAGAAGCCATTCCTGAGCCTCCTTAATGGTGGTGTCTTTCCTCTCTTGATTACTCCAATATGTCCTTTATTTATCTGTTTTGTTCAGAATTGTTTGCATGTGTCTCTTCCATTAAACTGTGAGTTCCCTGAGACCAGGGACTATTTGTTTTTTTGTCTCTGTATCCCTAGTGTTTACCATAGTAGGTGTTTAATAAGTTCTTGCTGACTTATGGACATCCTGTACCTCCAGTAAAATATAAGTCCTTGAGGACAGACTGTTTTTCATTTTGTCCTTGTGTGCCCAACATATATAACAGTGCCTGACAAAAAGTAAATAGTTAATAAATGCTTGATGGATTGAATTGGAAGCTACCAAATGTTCTACAGGGATTGGTGGGGATGGGATTTGAACCCCTGCAGAAAAGACCATGTCTTTGGAATCTGGACCCCAAAAAGGAAAAACCCTGGACTTTCCCACCTGGCCAAATCTCTGTCATTCACCTGAGGCTATAATCCTATCAACTGACCTTTCATTGTGGATTCACCCAATCTCCCAGTTAGGTTGGGTTACCTCCGGATGGCCCCTGGCCACTTTCCACCCTCAATCCTGTCAAGACTCTATTCTCTCTTGGCCTAGGTACAGGTTCCTGGTGTTCTGTTCACCCAAGTTTACTGGCCACTCCCATCCAGATCCTCTAGTCACCCCAAACCACTTGGCCACTCCTGGATCCCTCCCAAAGCCTTTCTGTATATAAGGTCCATCTTGTCTCTATTAAGGTGCTCAGATTCTTAAGATCTGGCCTGCTTGCATTAGCCATACAAATGCTTAGATTCCTTAAGAGTCTCCCCAATATGACTGATACATTAGATCTATCACTCTTTCTGCTCCTTACACAGGTAGCCCAGGTTCAATCTATTGCCAAGTCTGAACATTTCTACCCTTACAACAACTTTAATATACATCCCCCTTTCTCTAAAAGAGCAGGCCACCATCACCTCATGCCAACACTATTGCAATAGCTTTCTGGGTGGTCTCCCTATCTTGTCCCTCCTCACTCCAATCCATCCTCTATTCAGCTGCCAGTTGATTTTCCTACAACGCAGAGCTACATCACTCTCCTCTTCCACAAACTCCAATTCCTCTTTCTTACTTCCAGGATCAAATATAAAATCCTCTGCTTGACATTTAAAGCCCTTCACAACCTGATTCCTTCTTATCTTTTTAGTCTTCTTATAATTACTTCCCTCCTTGTATTCTAAGAACCAAAAACACTAGCCTTCTTGTTTTCCCTCACATTTGACACTCTGTCTCCCACCTCCCTGTCTCTACATCTCCCCAGTCTCTCATGACTGGAATGCTCTCTAACTCCTCACTTCTTTACTCTCTTCCTTCCACCTCCTGGCTTCCTTGGCTTCTTTCAATAGCTTAAATTCTACCTTCTATCAGAGGCCTTTCTCATCCCCCTTCTCCCATTATCTCCACCATTAGAATGTGAACTCCTTGAAGGCAGAGATCCTTTTCACATTGCCTAGCAAATGGTGAACACTTAATGAATGCTTATTGATTAACATCTACCCACTCTAATTGATTGGATCTTTTCTGCGTCTTGTTGTTTGTGCTTCTCAAAGTGGGCCACAATAACAAGAAGGCAAAGCCACGACCCGCAAGTGAATTGGGTTTAAGTAATGGAGGGCTGTGCAAAGTCACCAGCCTCACTTTCTCCTCTGGAGCCATCTGGGGGGCAGTGGCAAGATATAGGTCAGGAGGCCCCTTCTTGCCTCTTACCAGGTTCCTAATTATGGTTCAGACTACTTGGAAACAGATCTATAGCATTCCTGTACACATTCTTTCTCGTATTAGGGTAGGACACACATCAACTTTAACTAGAGACATAACTCTAGTTAACTTTTTATGTTTTGTTTTGTTTTTTCCCCCACCTGGGGGATGGGAGGCGGGAAGCAGTGCTGCATAGTGTAATCTAACAGGATTGCTATCACATGAAGATGAGGGACAATCTAGTCCTTATACCTTTGAATGTTAGGACAGTCTCTTAAAGAAGAGACCTTAGTGTGTCAGACTGAGGACGATTGTGCTGTATGGAGGACTAAAATGCTCAGGTACAGTAATGGCTGAAAGGAGGAAGCATGCCTTAGCCCATACCCAAGTGTCAGTGCCTTGGACCAAAAAACTTCTATTTACCATTTGCTAATTTCCAGCCTTGTTCTAACCTTGCCTTAGGACTCACTAGTTCACTGACTGCCACATTCTCTCATCTAGACACTGACTTTTTCCATGGTCTCCAGATCACTGTTCTACTGCTCTGTTCAATATACTTACAGAATCCCTCCAGTCAAAATGACTCACTCTATTCACACTTTTGTTTTTTCCACACACCAGCTCAATCACTCTGACCATAAACATTGGCACTCTTTTCATGCCCCTTCCTTTATCACTCCTGGGCTATAAATTCTACCCTTTCCCACTACTATGCATTCAAAGAGTCCCTTAAAGTTATACTAATGCCTCTGACTTATACCACTTTCCCTTCCCTTTGCCCACTCCCTAAAATGTGCATCGTCCATAAACTATCCTTGATCTCCATAGTCATTACTTACATTGCAATTATATTAAAACATAAATACATCGGGGATTGTTTCAATCATTTGTACTTGTACCCTTAGCACTTGGTTCAGGGCCAAGTACATAGTAGATGCTTGATCCTTAGCTAATTGAGTAATTCTCCTCCTTTTTAAAATTTACATAGCATTTTACACCTTCTTGTATATACCCATTAGGCATTGATTACATTATTGTTATTTTGTGGGTATGTCATGACCACTAGTAGATTAAAAGATTACAAGAGCAACTTCTGTATCTGTCCCCAGCACCTAGCAAACTAGATGGCTCCAATATACCCCTCCGGGGGTCAAAACTGGGTACAGTGGGTTCCCATTGCAATGAGACAAATGTGTGTTTGATTTCAGGGAAAAAAAATAACAACAGCAGCAACAAAACTGTCCACATTTAAAGCTGTCCAAAAACATAAAGGGCTACCTCAAAAAATTGTTTCTTCCAACTCCTTACAAGTATTCAAGCAGAGGATAAAATTGTCAAGTATGTATTTATAATCCTGACCTCTTAGACATCATCTCACATCATAAACTGCCATAACATTCCTATTTAAATCTTACCTGACTTTCTAGGTCTGGTTCAAGTTCACATGAAGCCTTCCCTTACTATTCTAGTCTTCAATAGTCTTCCCTGATTAATCAGTCAGTGAGCATAAAAAAAAGTGCCTACTATGTGCCAGGCACTGTGCTATAGGTCTTGGGATTGTAAAGAAGAAAGTGAAACAGTCCTTGTCTTCAAAGAACTTGCATTCTATTAGGCAGACAACATATAAATAAATGCAAGTCAATGCAAAGTAACATAGTAGGAACACTAAAAGCTGGGGGCATCCTGGAGAAGGTGGCACTTCAGCTGAGCTTTGAAGGGAGCTGCAGATTATGCAAAATTGAGGAGTAAGTGCGCCCTAGTCATGCGCCCTTGTACAACCTGTACAAGGAATTGTCATAGTCATCAATCGTCATCAATCATCATCATCACCATCCTCATAATCTATATTATCTCAAAAATAATGATTCACATTGGTATAGCTCTTTAAGGGTGTGAAATGCTTGGTAGCACTTTATATCTCTCCCACCCTCAAATATAAAGTAAGTTCTCAAGGGCTTTGACTGTATCATTCTTCATCTTCCTATTTACAATGCTCAGCACAGGGCCATCTGTGCACATAGTAAGATCTTAAATATTTATTGAATTGAAGTTTTTGCATGATGATGTGAAAGCAGCTAATTGAACCTGCTTAAAAAAATAAAGATGCTTTATTTTATTTTAGTAATGATAAAGATAGGCAGCAGGGCAAAGTGGTTAGAAAGCTATCCTCAGAGTCAGGAAAACTGGATGTCTAATCCTAGAAAAGTGACTCCTCTGGGTGGGGGCAGAGGGATGGGGCCTCTGTGGTACAGCTGCTGATCCATGGGAAATCTCTAGTTAAGGACTAGGTTATCACCTGTCGGTTACTGTTATGAATAATACTTTTCCCAGGGTCCTTATAGAGAAAGATTATGAGATTGTGCATAGGTTTCAATTTTAACATTAAAATATATGTATATCTATATAGAAATATGTTATATATAAGATACATAGATATATATATACATACATGCATAAACTCTAGATTATTGTCTTTTTTTTCTGAGTGCACTTTCCTTTAAAAATGTTTATCCCATTTCTGGCAAAAAAAAAAAAAAAGAAAAAAAAAGTAAAAAGATTTCATTTTGGTGTTCCCAGCAACTCTCTAAAAATATTAATTGCAGAGTGTGCTGATCTGAATTGATAGAGGAAGTTCCTCACCTGAGGCAAAGTTATGCTAATGAAATCACAAGGCCAGCAAAAACAAAACAAAGCATACAAACAATAATTTAAAAACCTAACAACTCCTTGAAAATTTTGTCTTAAAATATATGATAAAATTATGTGGAAGAGGATCACTAAGTCATTGCTTGAACACTTATAATAATGGCTTGACACAACTTCTCTAGGCCTCATTTTCATTATGTGTAAAATGATACAATTAAAACCTCTATAATTCCAAAAGCCCCTTCCAACTCTTAATAGGCAGCGACTCTCATAAACTCAGTCGGTTAACAATACCTTGTGAATTTTCCTTCTGTAAAACCTTAGTACATTAAAAACCCCATCTTGTCTTTAGGGCCCCCTGGTCAGAGTTTTCTTCTCACCTGTAGCCTCCCTGAGTCACTGCTAAGCTCCCAGCATCTGGGCCCCTTAAGAGGGGAAAATGAGAAGAGGATTCACTACAGCTCAGGATAGACTCTCACCGAATCCTCCTCCCCTAAAGATATCTCTTGCTTGTAAAAAACTAAGGATAGCAGCCTCATCTCCCATGGTGCCTTAAATGGGGAACATCATAAGATTCCCAGTAAGGGCTGCTGTCTTTCAGCTAGGGCTCAGGTGCTTTCACCATTTGGACTCCTTTATCGTTCAGGAAGTCACACCGGCCTTGCTCAGTAGACAAATGAAATAGACAAGAATTCTAAATCTGTTTCTCTGGACTACAGGGCCTAGAAGGAAAGGGGAAGATAGTCCTGCCCACAATGTGGGTGAACAAAACCTACCTGACCCCTGGACACCACCCCAGAAGGTGCTTAATAGCTTGCTGACTGTCACATCTTATTTCCCATTAAATTAATGCAAGATCCTAACAGTAAGCGTTTTGTTTTTTTTTATTGAATGATCTAATTCAAGTCTACTTTTCTCCTTTAATGCAAAAATGTCACTTGCCAATCAAGCAAAGATTTTCTTGTCATTCTGAATGCTTTGACCTCCCTTTATGTATGGCAACATAATAGGCATTCCATGCTACAGTTACATTAGGAAAAACTGCATGGTATCTGCCATAAAATATAATTATTACACAATTATGTTAATAATCATATTTTATAATTATATCTATATTACATCATTATTGTAATTATACAATTATGACATACACTACAGGTGGGCTTTTGGACGATCTTATCTGAATTGCTCTCCCAACAAGGCAAGACTTATACAGTATGGACATTGAATACCGTCAGGTGTTGATTGAAATTTAAATTTGGAGGAAATGAGAGAAATTTTGGCAATAGTCCTGCTCTGTCTTAATGCTGTCCTGTCAATGCCCTCACCACTAGGGAGCCTCTTCCTTTCACGATTCTATAAACATTGCATAGGCTGTTTGGGCAGTGCCTATGCTATGATCATACAAAATGCATAATCAAAGATTGAGGAAGAAAATAAGGGCTCGTGCCTGTAAAAGACAAACACTATTTGACGAAATAAGCTCATTTGATTCTAGATCTAGAGATGAAAGGAACCTTAGAGGACATGTAGTCCAACCCTGTCATTTTCGAGGTTAGAAAAATGAGGCCCAATGATGTTAAGTGACTTGCCTAAGATCATACAGAGTATACAAGGCAGGACTGGGACAAAAGTCCTCTGACTTCAAATGACCATCCTTTATTAGAAAGGTCAGAGAGTATTTTAATATCTCTCTACTTCTGTTTCTCACTTTTTCATGATAGATTCTTTTTTTTTAAATTTTTAAATTTTTTTTTTAATTTTTAGGCAATTGGGGTTAAATGACTTGCCCAGGGTCCCACAGCTAGCAAGTGTCAAGTGTTTGGTCTGAGGTCTGATTTGAACTCAGGTCCTCCTGACTTCAGGGCCAGTGCTCTATCCACTGTGCCACCTACCTGCCCCCATGATGGATTCTTAAAGTCGCAAGTTACTGGAAAGTACCTCAAAGAGAAGAAATTATTAATCTGAACTTAAATAATGCCACCTTTTAATAACTTTTAGATATGAATTTAATTAGGAAAACAAATCTACTTATCCATTTAAAAATCAAATGTAAAAGGTACAGAGACTCATAATGTTATAGATGACCAATCGTTTTGAATGAATGAAAAAGCATTTGAATACTTACACCATGTGCAAAGCACTGTACTAATTGCAGAGTACACAAATAAAAAAAAAATTAAAATATCTCCTCTCAAGGAGCACACATTCTAATAGAAGGGGGTGGGGAGGAGAGAACCTGAGTGCTGGAGGCCACTTGTGGCCCTCTAGGTCCCCAGGTGCCTCCCTTTGACCTGTGTCCTGGAGGCATCTAAATGGATTCAGTCAGCCTCCAGGCTCTAGATTCCCCACTCCTGTAACACAGGGAGACAACAAAGAAGAGGCCCTAGATGGAAAGTTCCCGTGGTCCTGAGAAAAATGATTATTACTAACCATTGATTTGGGGAGATCCAGAGTTCCTCCCTTTTTCTAAAGCCCTGATTTTAAAAGTTCAGTCTCTTGAAGGATATTACTGATAATGACATTGGACTAACTTTTTTCTTGTTCAGACCCCGCCCAGGAGAGGAAGCCTTTGTGCTCTACTTAGCTTTGGGTGGGATTAAATTATTTGAATAAATTGTGCAAGGCTGGGGTAAACTTAGAAGTAAATGACATAATCAAAGTTCATTTGAACAGGTTCAGCCCTTCATTGTGATATTCATTCTCTCATTAATTGTTAACCAATCAGAATAGATTGCCACCCTGAGGAATATTCCTCTTCCAGTGGGCATACAAGCCCATAAGCCCTGTCTTTGTCTAAGAGAGATTGTCTTTGGTCTGAGAGAAATGATCAAATAACCTTCCTTTTATTAATAAACATGCTGGCATTATTAATAAAAAGATTACCCAGAGATTATGTCTCAAACTTTTTAAACATCACAGTCCTTAGGATGCTATGGTAGAGAAGATGGTCATATATTTTCTTTAATGTTATTTCCATTGATCAAACCATATTCCTTTCTTATGTTGATATTTTTGACAATGCCAAGGACTTTGATGTTGTCTTCAATAGGTATGGCTGCTTAGAAGGCAGTTTCTAGGTTGCATCTCCGCAGACACAGATTCTTTGGATGATGACTTTAAGGGCAAATGGGAATCAGGGCTCCTGATGATGGGTAGTGGAGTAGTGGTGCTCCTATTACTTGGTATCTTAGGCTCAGGATACTAAGCTGTTTTCAACAGAGTCTGAAGGATGACAACGGCAGTGGTTTGATGATTTTTTATGCATGATGCCTCCTGTCTCACCCTTAGGATGTCTTGTTCCTTCATCCCAGGGGTGGGAAACCTGCTGCCTTGAGGCCACATATGGTCCTCCAGGACCTTAAGTGCGGCCCTTTGATTGAATTCACACTTCACAGATGTGCCTCAGGTTCCCCACCCCTGACTGACTTACCTGTTCTATGAGTAAACAGGTAATAACTCAATGACAATTGGTGGGTCGTTAGGCCCTTCTTCGAATGAATTGCTCCAGGCCCTACCAGTTAAAATTTGTTAAGTACCTAAAGCAGGGATTCTTTTTGTATGTGTCACGGACCTCTTTGACAGTTTGAGGAAGTCTATGACTATCTCAGAATAATATTTGTAAATACATAAAATATAGGATAATAATGTCTAGCATTTATATGGCACTTTAAGGTTTGCACAATATCTCCTTTTTAGTTTCATAATGACCCTGGGAGGTAGGTGCTATCATCCTCATTTTACATAATGAGGAAACTGAGGCAAATGTAGATTTAAGTGCCTGAGTCACATAGCTAATAAGAGTTTGGGGCCAGATTTAAACTTAGGTCTTCCTGACTTCAAGTTGATACTCTGTCCACTTTGCCACCTAGCTGCCTCCTGGATTACAAAGGAGATAAATCATATTGAAATACGGTTATTAAATGTTTAAAAAAAAAAAACAAGTTCAGAGACCCCAGGTTAAGAGTTTTTGTTCTAGAGCAGAGGTTCCCAAACTTATTTTATGTCCCCTTTAAAAAAAAAATTACTCATCCCCCTGGGAATCTACTTTCTTTAACCATTTGTTTTTTTTTATTTGCATCATTTAAAAAATGTTATTTTTTAAAAAAAGATGATGCATCTTAAATTTAATAATTTATTGTAAATTTGTGGTTTTTTCCCCCTGCAATGAAATTTTGATGATGCTATATTGTGTCATGTAACGGTAAACAGTCATTACACTCACATATTCCTGCTAATGCATGCTGGACTTCCTAACAATGCACAACATGCTCTCCTGCCAACACTTGCTTGTTAAAACTTGTTGGCAGACTTGATCACTGATGGGTTCTAACTTGCATTTTGTGTGTTTATTTGGAAAATAATCACTATGACTTTAACTCTGTTACCCAACAGATGAAACATGTATGAATAATTTTTCAAAATTGTCTTATCTGCTTTTCTTTCCTTATGCTTTCACTGCCTCCTTACTTTTGTCCCCCTCAGTCATACGGGAGGCCACCCCTCCAACTCCCCCACCTCTCAACCAGATCATCTCAGCACCCACTAAAGTGTGGTATTATCCACTTCAGGAACCTTTGAGGAATGTCACCATATTTGTTCTTTCCATAGGCCCATAACCTATAACTCTAGTGGTATAGTTTATTTAAAAACTATATATTATAGTTATTTAAAAAAAAACACTCATTTCTGGTCCTGCCTGAGGCACTAACTAGCTATATAACTTTGCTCAAATTTCTTAACTTCTTTGGATCTCAGTTTCTTCATCTGAAAAATAAGGAAGGTGAACCAAGATGATCTATAACGTCCCTTGCAGATATTTTGTTGTTTCTGTGGGGAAAGTTTCCAGACCTTTGATATCATCAGTATGAAGAACTCCTAGAAAGGAAACTCCCTCTCCTAATTCAGACCTGCCATTCATCTGTACTTTAAAGTCCTGGCATTGAGGAGCTCTATGACCCCAGGGTCACCCAACTGATCTATATCAGAATTAATCCTGTCATTCCTAGCCCTTTGCAGGTCACCCAATAGAATTCTATCATCTGTTATGCCACTTTGGCATGCATTCCATTCCTCTCTTCATAAGCATATTTCTCATATATAGGGAAAGAAACACCCATTTATTGTGCTTCTAGTACATACCAGGCACTATGCTAAGCCCTTGACAAATATTATTTCATTTGATCCTCACAACCCTCTGTAATAGATGCTATTATTATCCCCATTTTACAGTTAAGGAAACTAAGGCAGTCAGAGATTGTGAGTTGCTCAAGGTTCGACACCTAGTAAGTATCTGAGGTCTTATTTGAAGTTAGGGTTTTTTTTTGTTGTTTGTGTTTTGTTTTGGTTTGGTTTTTTTTGGTTTGATTTTGTTTTGTTTTAACAGCAATTTCAACCCTCTATCTACTTTACCACTTAGCTGCCTATGAAGATAAATTTCAGTTAACCCTATATATTGACTCATCTTCAAAAAATTTATAGATTCTCATCCCATGGTCTACATTGTAAATTTTATTCTATGTGATTTTGACAGATACAGAAAAGACATAGTAGGGTATAGCAGAAAGTGTTCTAGGTCCGTTGTAGTGATGAGAAGCATTTACTAAGCAACATGAGCCTAGACAAATCATTTAAACTCCTTGAGCTTCAAGCTTCTTATCAGTAAGTGAGCAGAATATTGCCACCTCTTTCTTCCCTTTAAATCAGTGAATGTTCAATCTTAAAAGGACCTTAGAAATCATTCATTCATAGTCTGCTGAAGACAGAGGAGATCATGAAATAAATTTCTGTTGTAGCATGGAGCTTCGTAATGGGAAGAATAGAGTCCAACTGGGGAAGGGAACAGCAGCTGAGCGCTTACCTGAGCAGATGTCTTCCTTCAGGTCTTCCAGTGAAGTTGGTGCTTGTGCCCTGGACCCAATCTAGATGCCATCTAAAAGTTCCAAAGGAAAGAAACACAGAGGCACTTCTTAATGACATTTGAATAATAATGATGGGAATTTCTTTTTCTCCAGCAATCAAGATTAAGTGACTTGACCAGTGTCATACAGCTAGTAACATTTGAACTCAGGTCATCCCAACTCAAGGGCTGGTGCTCTATCCACTGTACCATCTAGTTGTGCCTAATGATATAAATTTCAATCACTGATATACCTCTCTGTAGAATATAAGCCTTCTTGTGTGTGAAGGGTTTATTTTCCTTTTTGTATTTATATCCTCACTTCTAGTTTATTTCATTTCACATCTTAGGCCCTTAATAAATGTTGATTTATTGATTATTGCGATGAAAGCACCTTAGAGTAGAAGATAAACACAAGGGATAATGAATAATAAATAAATAATAAATATTGCCGGATTGAGACAATTAAAGGAGAAATACACCTTATTAGTGTCTTTTGACCTTTTAGAATCAACAAATATTTGGGTCTCCTGAAAGTTAGGTCACCTGTGTATGACTGGTTGACTTCAATTTAAATAAATTAAGTTCAACATGCATTTATTAAATGCTTATTATGTTCTGAACCCTTCACTAGGTTCTGGAGTTACAAAGATAAAAAGGAAAATGGCCCCTGTGTTAAAGAAGCTTACATTCTACTGGGGAAGGGGGAAGCAATGATGTGTACAAAGATAAATACCAATTTTATACAAGCTATTTTTTTGGGGGGGGTTGGGGAGATGTGCACTATAAGAAATCAGAGGTGATCAGGTTTGGTGGCTCTGGTAAGCCTCAGCTTTTAAAGAAAGTACCAAAGTGTAGGCACAGTGCTTTTGAGTCTCTACCATTTGTGAGAGAGACTGTGTAGATGAGCTATGATAAATTGGTCCGACCAGATCATTTGGTCACATCCAATTCTCCTGTGCTTATATGGGCTTCATAAGTAGCCTCTTCTCTCCTGAGGGACTTTCAAAATCCATTTCAGGGTCTAAAGAAGTCCTTTTTCCTCTTGCCATCTTAGGCTGTTAAAGAATTACAAAAAATTGAGAGGCTCATAATGTACCCTTAGAGAAACCATTAGGCATGTCTGGAAGATTTGTGCTTTGGATCTGAGCTTTATGGATTTTATTCTTCCCCTCTCACATCCTCTCAAACTCCAGGCTTTATATAAAAATAGTTTTCCGGGTACTGAAGTAAGGTTGAATCTTATTCTGCAAGGTCCTCCTTATCTCTTTTGCAAAGATTAATACTATTCTGGACACCTTCCAGAACTCTGGAATAATAGCCCTTTTTAATGATAAATTGTATATTTGTTAGTAACTCATATACTTCTGTATTTATTTCTTTCCAACCTAAAATACATTAAATACCATCTGCTTCTGATGATTTACTGTCTTCTCATTTCTAGTCATTTTACTATTTTCCCTACAGTTTACTGGACAGGAATGGGAAAGAGATTTATTTTTTTTTCCCCTTGAAAGAATCAGAACTCTATAGTGAGAGGTAATAAACCACACCTTATCTCAGGAACACACCTCCATTTAAAAAAAATACAATCTACTAATGCTTGTTGGCAAGCTGTGCCCTTGACTCTATAGTGACCCATGAGCCTTTTATTTCTGATATCCTTAAAAAATTTGGTTTTAGTTATTTGCTTTTGATACCATGGCTATTTTCCCTTTGTGACTAAAATAGAAACCAATACAAATGCAAAGTGTATATAAAAAAATTGTTTTTGAGCTTAGTATTTGAAGTGATTAATGTTGTAACTATGCATGATGAAAAACAAGCCTGTGAAATTGTTAGTGTATATATATATATGGAGGGAAACCAGAGCCTTGACATCATTATCAACATGTTCTAACTACCTGAGCCAGTCAAAGAGAGCCTTTTTGGTCTACCATCTTGACCCTTGTTTTCTGATAGGAACAGATGTGGCCAATGGTTCCATTATACTTCCCCTGCCTGCTCTTCAAGCTAGGAAAACTAGCTATTGCTCATTGGTCTGTTCATGCTAGGATGAAGATTAGCTGCCACCCTACCTATGAATCCTGGAGATTAATTTTTATTCTAATATTTTTTATGATAGAAGAAGCCAAGAACCTAAACTGTTCAGGGAGGTAAAGAGTCATAAGCTTGGAGAAATAGCTGCTTGAGTGCAGTATATAAATAATTCTGGATTTAGGTTTAAAAATATTCCAAGGGTCAATAGTTTTATTTGCGTGGGCCACAGATCACCACTTTGTTGTAGCTTCAGGATCATTTGTGTAAGTTGGAAGGAGGATGATGAGAAGGGTTGAAGGAAGTGGAGACAGGGGTTTGAAAGATGAATGGAAAGGGATGTGATTTATCTCCATCTTTTTTTTTCCTTTCCTTCCCTCACTTGTATTTTTGTACATGACTTAAAAATCTAAGTTGGCTAACCAGTTTCTTATGCATCCATATATCTCTTTAAAAAACTCTCCCTTATCTTTTTTTCTTTAATTTTCACATTGGTCATGTTATAAAGAAGAATTAGAATCAATAGGAGGAACACAAGAAAGAAGAAACAAAACAAAACAGAAGGGAAAAAAAAGAGCAAATAGTATGATTCAATCTATATTCGAACTCCATTGTTCTTTCTCTGGATGTGGATAGCATTTTCTATCAGGAGACTTTTGGAGATGTCTTAGATCCTTGCCTTGCTGAGAAGAGCTAAGTCTATCAAAGTTAGTCATTGTACAACGTTACTGTTACGGTTTACAATGATTTCCTGGTTCTGCTCACTTCACTCAGCATCAGTCCATACAAACCTTTCTAGGTTTTCCTGAAGTTCTCTTTCTCATCATTTCTTATAGTGCAATAGTATTCCATTGCATTCATATACCACAACTTGTGCAGCCATTCCCCAATTGATGGGCATCCCCTCAATTTCCAATTCTTTGCTACCACAGAAAAAACTGCTATAAATATTTTTGTACGTGTGTCATTTCCCCATTTTTATGATCTCTTTGGGATGCAGCCCTAGAAGTGCTATTGCTGTGTCAAAGGGTATGCAGTTTTATGGCCCTTTGGGCATAGTTCCAAATTGCTCTCCAAAATGGGTTGGATCAGTTCACAATTCCACCAACAATGCATTAGTGTTCCAATTTTCCCAATCTTCTCCAACATTTATCATTTTCCTGTTTTGTCATGTTAGCTAATCTGATAGGTATGATGTGGTACCTCAGAGTTGTTTTGATTTGCATTTCTTTAATCAATAGTGATTTAGAGTGTTTTTTTCATATGACTATAGACAGCTTTAATTTCTTCATCTGAAAACTGCCTGTTCATATCCTTTGACCATTTATCAATTGGAGATACCTTATCTTTTTAACACTTTTGTCCCAAACCAATTGGTATGGGACTCTTGCCTTATTGGTGGAGATGAATGCTTTTCCTTTTGTGAAGGGTGAGGCAGAGTTGGTGAGAGGTGAGAGAGCTCCAGCCTTTACCAGTTCCCTTTTGGTCCTGATCAAGTTTCTAATTAAGTCTTGTTTAAGCATTGAGTTACTTTGGGTGCTCCTAGTTTCCAGCTTCAAGAGAGAAGATAGAAGAGGCCCCACTTCAGGTTGCTGAAGAATAAGACTCTGGAAAAACAGGAAACAAGCAGGTAGTCTCCATCATGTCCATATATCTAGCTTGCTCCTGCAGAGAATTTGGGGAGTTCCCTTTGGATGAAAGCCTCTTAGCTCTTAATTGAGCTGAATTATCATGTTCCCAATTGGAGAGCTCCTTCACTGTGTATTTTCTGATATCCATTCTGTTATATATACCTTAACTGGTTTCTGTTTTGGTATAATTTGCATAAATGGGTTTCTCTGTTATTATCTATATGTGTTCATTATGGAACTGGCGTGAGGGGAGGGGTCAAGCAATAGATATAGAATTTGGAGTCTTCCTTCCCATCAGAAATGATAAAGCAATCAGAAATTAGAACCCAAATCATATCCCCTAGTTGAACAATATTTAAGAGAGCAGATAAACATAAGGGTCCTTGGTGTACATGGCACCTCACAACACATGTAAGGCCCACTTACCCATTCTTCTTCCTCATATCCCTAGAAGCCTTTTTGTTTTTGTCTTGTTTCATTCTTTAAAGTGTTTCACCTCTCTTGAGCTCATTGCCTTGAAGAATATTAAACCATGGGGTTCTAATTCTTCTTTCTTAGAATTATTTGAAATCTGCTTTATCAATGTCTAGGGCTTATTTTAAAACATAGACCACCTCCCCCTTTTTCTTTCTTTAAGAATTCTTAGATGGAATGTTCACATCTCCCAAGATTCCCTTGCTTTCTATTTGAGCAATCTATTCTTCTTTCAAACAGGTCCAGAAAAATAGCCTTTTCCTTGTCACTCCCCTCTCTTCTGCCTGGTAGCCTATTGCTTATTAGAAAGAAAAAAAATAGAAATTAGGGAAGTCTGATAATACGTGAGGCTCAAAATCTTGCGCAGCATTTCAACCAAATATTTACTTAAAATCTATATGTTTTGCTATGATGGTGGATGGTTTCCAGTCAAAACAATCCATGATCAGATGCAAATAGGTTGTATGTGAATCATCAAAAAAGGCTATATATGGGTTTGACTAGATCCATTTTTTTTAAAAAGAATTTGCATTTAATAAGAACTAAGATAAAAGTCTTCATGATTTTGAATAGCAGGTTGGACTGAATACAGTTTGGAAAGAGTTCCAGTGCCATGTCGATATTATAACTAAGATTGATTGCCAGGCTGAGTCACAGTGAGCAGCTTATTACTAAGACACTCTAATTCATTAATAAATCATAGGCCATGATTTCACAGTCAAAAAGAGATTGTTTTGTTGGAAAACCCTGAGTTTTCCCTGAATTTATATAGCCCAGCTGGCTGGGGATCGAGGGATTGGAGGGAGAATGATTGTATATTTTGGAGTCCAGTGGAAAAGCCCTCTGACTGCCACCACTGTTCACATCGGTCATCTCTTGTGGGTGACAGAAGGAATCAGGAGGCCACATACGCAAATACAGGTAGTAAATAGATTACATAGGCTGCAAAATCTCAAATCTAATAAAAAGTGAAAACTGGTGATAAAGCAATTAAATAGGGAAAAAAGGGGCTTTGAAGATAGATTATTAAATTATGATAGCCAGCATTTATATAGTGCTAAAACACTTTATAAGCTGTCTTATTTGATCCTTATGGCAGCACTTGAGGTTTAACCTCATTTTAGAGATAAGGAAAACTGGGTTGAGATGCTAAGTGACTTGACCAGGGTCACTTGGCTATTAAGTGTCTGAGGTCAAATTTGAACCCAGGTCTTCCTCCCCCTTCTGTACCACTTAGTTACCTAATTCAAAGCCAAAAGATTCCATTCCAAATTATATTTGGGAACTAAAAAAATGGTTATCAAACTGGTACTCTCACATAATTTTATAATGACCAAACAGGTGTTTACAGGAGAAGGTGAAGGAGTATGGATGGTACCAGTAGCTATTCAGAAAAGGTTTCATGAAGAAGGTGGTACTTGAAATGAGCTTTGAAGAAAGAGAATTTTAAAAGGCAGATATGAGGAAAGAGTGGATTCTGAAGAGCAGGGGTAAGCTGTCTGAGTGCACAGAGGCAGGAGGCAGGATAATGATTTCAAGAACACCTAGATGTCCAGTTTGTCTGACACCTGGAAGGCATAAAGATACGTTGTGTGAAATAATACTGGAAAGATATGTTGAAGCAAAACTGTAGAATACCATAAATACCAGGCTAACAAGTTTTTATTTTTATCCTACAGGCAATGAGGAGTCACTGAAGATTTTTGGGCAAAGGAGTGACAAGTGGAGTCCTCTCTGGAGGATTCTATTTGGCTGTGACTAAAGATGATTTACAGATGGGAGAGAGTAGAGGGCAGAGACAGAATATACAGAATATGTTGCTTATTCACTGGAAACAAAGAAACATATAGCAAGACGATTTAATCTATTGTGTTCAAAAGTTTTTTTTTTATCTCAATTTTGGATGCAAAAGAAGAGAGAAAATTTTCAGGATATAGAATCATCATGATAATAGTTGACATTTATATATAATTCCAATGTGCTATGTAGAATTGAAAGGGAACTTAGAAGACAGCTAATGAAACACAGAAATCTTACCATGACATTCCTGATAAGTAGCCATCCATTCTTTGCTTGAACACTTTCAGAGTAACAGGTAACTGGCTATTACATGAGGCAGCCGAAACTGTTTTTGGACAGCTTTGATTGTATGAAAGCTCTTCCTTACTTTGAGTAGAAATGCCTACTTGTTGTTCCATCTTCTGTACTCTGGATCTACACAGAATAATTTTAATCTCTCTTTTTTATGAATGCTAGAATATGCCCTCTCCCACTTGCCCAAAGATTTTTCCCCAAGATTTTCCTTTTTCAACTGTAGATCCCCAGTTCCTTCAAACATTCTCCCAATGACATGGCTTTTAGTCTTTTCATAACAGCAATAATGATGCACGTGAATTTAGTACTTGAAATTTTACTAAGCGTTTCCTTCCTTACAATAACCCTGTAAGGGGTAGTATACCTATAGTTCCTCTTTTACTCTTAGGACTCTAGAGCTGAAGGGCCTTAATTCAACCTCTTCATTTTATAGTCAAAGCAACTGTGGCCTGTAGAAATTAAGAAACATGCCCAAGGTCACATACCTAGTAATTGCTGGAGTGCTATAATTGGATGTTAGGTCTCCTGGGGGGTAGATGGGAGAGATTTACAAACCAGATACCAACTTGATTTAGTCTCTAGCAAAGGGTTATCATATGTTTCAAACAACATGCTATTTAATTTTCAATCAAAATTTGGGGAAAGGAATATCAGAACTAACAGGATTGTATATAAAACTTTTAGTTAATAGGAAGCCTATGTACCAACATATCAAATATAAGCAAGATATATAAATAGTTATCTTAACATGCAAAGGATATTTTTTGCATTCACTCCTTGTGTGCTAGACCTTAAGTCATGGAGGCCATATTGATGGGACCCTGGGGGTAAAGAATCAATGGACATGGGGATGGTAAACCAGAGAATCAACAAAGGAGGAAGCATCCTGGCCACATATATGTTCCTTAAATCAAAACCCTAGACATAAAATTGTAGTTGAGATTTTAAAAATTGTTAATACTTAAAAATATAAACACAATATTTAAATATCATAATCCAATAAGATTTTTTTAAAAAAAATATGATATGTATCCCTCTTCCTTCAATTAGTTAATTGGTTTGTCTCTTTGCTTTGCTTGGTTTGGGTTATAACCTTTTATTGTAACACTGAACATTTGTTTCTTGTTTCTAGAAGAAATGGAGATCTCTGAAATCCGAGCTTGAATTCTCATGTGACTAGCACTTTGAAATATAGAGTCCTCTTTGTTTAAGCTTTAATGTCTGTGAGTGACTGGTGAAGCTAGTGGAAGTCACAGAGAAGCTCAGCCCAAATGCAAATGAGAGATGAAATTTTTAATTTTGTGGGCTAATTAAAACACAGTTGTTATTGACAATATCCTATAATAATTGATTAAACATATTCTTACCACAAATTTATATTATATAAATTCATACATACAATTTGTTACAATTCATATTTGTAATATCATAAATGTATATGATATATGCTTATATTTTATAGAAGAAATAACCTCCCAGAGTGAAAATTAATATTGTATTAGAAGTCAGAAAACTTAGATTTGATGCTTATCTTTGACACCAGTAGTATGACCTTGCACTAATCAGGGTTTTAGAAAGCATAAATATCCATTATCACTTCCAAATCCAAAATCATATGATGCAAAGATCCCATCCAACTCTAAAAATAATTCCCCTTATTATTTTTTTAAGTGAGGCATTTGGGGTTAAGTGACTTGCCCAGAGTCACACAGCTAGTGAGTGTTATGTGTTTGAGGCCAGGTTTGAACTCAAGTCCTTCTGACTCCAGGGCCAGTGCTCTATCCACTGTGCCACCTAGCGGTCCCAATAATTTCCATTTCTATAGATGTTTAAGGCTTACAAAGTAATTTTGCTCAAGACAGTTCTACGAAGCGGCATCAGATACACAGCTGTCAGGCATGTCAAAGGGTTTTTTATCCAAGCCACTCATTTTATAGATAAGAAAACTGAGGGAGGCTCAGAGAAATATAACTCTCTCAAGGTTAAACACAGGGGCAAAGTTCAGATTGTAATTGTTGACCTCTCACTCTTTCCCATTCTTTCTAGGCCACCATCCTGTGTCTTAGATAGTACTTGGTCTGTTATCATTCCCATTTCATGGATGAGATTAAATGGATTGTTCATGGTCACATGACTTGTTAGGACTCAAATCCAAGTCTCCTGACTCTTGGTCCAGTGGTCTTCACAGCATACAACCCTACCCTCCAAAAATGCCATGAATCCTGTAAATAATCAGTCATCAGTTTCTTTATTTTGACATATATTCTTCTTGGTTTCTAAGAACTTGAAAAAAAAAAGGTAGCAAAATAAATTTGCCTAGGGAAAAAAGAATGTATCTAATATTAACCAGCAGTTTAGTTTTAGACTTCAGGGTCACATAGTGAAGTGTGGAGGATCTGAGTTCAAATCCAGACTGAGATCCTTACTAGCTTTGTGACCTTGGACAAGTCGCTTTATTTCTGTCTGCCTCGGTTTCCTCATCTGTAAAATGGGGATAATAGCACCACTATCTCAAGGTTGTTGTGAAGATCAAATGTGATTATCCTTCTAAAGTGCTTAGCAGACCTTACAGCACTATCTAAATGCTAGTTGTTTATATTATATCATATTTTATATTATATATTATATTTATATCATTTAAATATCTGATATCTTTGTTATAATAACGCTAATTGGGCTCTGGACTCAGGTAGATTATTTTTGATATTCTCTGTATTTTGCCAAGGACTCCCTAAGGATTTGCTCTGACATTTCTTTGTGGATGTCTTAGAGGAACATAAGAAGTGTCATAGCCTGCAGCATGAACTTGTCTGCTAGCTATAGCTTAGAAATCGCCTGCTTTAACTGGGAATAAACTTCCGTTTGAGAGAGACTGGGTGCAAAGCAGAAGCAGGGTTTTTCCTCCCTTTCATGGCTCTACAAAGCTGATGTTGCACCCTGTGGAGTGGTAACAGTAGAATGGAGCTGACTTCTTTTATTTTATTTTCAGGAAGTTTAACCCTATGCAATAGTTATATAATCTCTCAAGCTGGTCACACTCACTGGAAAACTAGACACTCAGATAAGTATGAAGAAAAGTACTAATATGGAGAAGCATGAGGCAGGAGGGGTATGCCTAGAAAGAACAGAAGTAACCTCTGATGAAAAACTGAACATGATTCAATGAACAGTGAAAGCCAATGAGGCAAAAAAACAGTCTGATTCTAAAAATGCATAAGATGAAAACATTTGGGGTGGGACTCATTTTGGAAATACCATCCCCTAGCCCTGAAGCTGTGTACCCAAGTGTGTGTTGGGGGTTGGTCAACACTTCTTTCCTGCCTTCAAGTGCTTCACTATTTTGACACCTGAATCTTTGAGTTCCTAGCTTGAAATACTGCAGTGGGGATGAATGAATGGGAAAGAACTGAAGGAGAAGAGGTCCTAAAAATGTGAAAATGAGACAAATCTGAGTCAATGGGATTTAGACCTGCTTGTTTTCTTTTGTTGTGATTGATATTCACCTCAGCCATTGGTGACCCTTCCAAGTGGATGAATTGACTTCCCCTATACTTTTCAAAGGCTACCATTGTCAATAACAACAATGATAACACATTAATAATATTCCCATCTCTGATAATTGCTTCTTATGTGGGTAAATCCATTGAGTTCCTTGGGCCTTAGTCTCTTAATCTATAAAATGTAAGGGGTGGGGGAAGGTTGGACTTGATGATCTCTGAGGTCTCTTGCAGATTTAATTCTGTTATCTTATGGGTGATGACTATAATACATAGTTCTATAGCTCATGAAGCTTGAAAACACTTTGAAATCTGAAACGTACCATCACATGCAATTTGTCTAATTCTTTAGGAAGGAGCTATGCATATTAGCATTGAGCCAAGTCCCTTGTAATTTGGAGTGATTTAAAAAAAAACATGTAGATCTGTATACATACATGTACTAGTGCTAAATGGAATTTGATGACTGAATCTGAATTGTTGCCAAAAAACCAATTTATCCTAAAGGCCTGTGCTGAGGGAATTCCCTGTTTTCATTTAAGAAAAAAACTTAGAATTTTTATTTCACAGGATAAATGATCAATGTAAAGTAGTCATTGGTGAAGTGTCTGGCACATAGTAGGCACTTAATAAATGCTTGTTGGTTGATTGGGAAGCAATGAGACTGGTTAAAGAAGACACAGTGCAAAAAGTAAATAAATAAAATAATCTCACAGCCTTATGGTCATGCTATATAACTTTGGCAACCTTGAATTTTAACTTATAGGATTTTGAGTAAGAAAAGAATTTAGAGATCTTTTCATCCAATCCCTGTAGAGTTAGTGTGATTCAGCCAATGTCATGCATGCAGCAAATAAGTGGCCAAGCCTGGATATGGCTCAGGTCCTCTGATTCCAAATACCTATTTTGTGTTCCACATAAGTTACAGTCTCTCACCTCTGTTGTGAGAGCTTACTGAGCCCTTTTCAAGGCTACTCATCCACCTTTGGTGTCCACTGGGCACTCAACTCTCACCTGTGGCTCCAAGAAGCACAGTGGCCACTCCCCTGTAAACTATCTCAGGAGATGGGCTAAATCAAGTTGTAACCAATATCGTCATCGGTGAGTTAGGAGGATGTCTACCCCAAGCATGTGAAGACTTCCCCTGGTGGAATGGGCAGATGAGAACAATTTGTTCCAATGGCCATGAGGATGATTGAAGCAGGCATTGTGGAGCACTTAGAGCTTAGTCAGATGTCAAAGACACCGAGGTCATCCACTGCCTCCTGGACCATCACCAGTTGTCTTGACTTTTGTCAAGATTTTGATGAGTTAGAGTGAGGCTGATGACTTTATGCAACTCTGCCTCACATAAATCCAATTCCTGCATCTATCAAGACGTCACCTCATGACCTCATTTTTTTTTTTTTGAAAATGAATGACAACAATAATAACAAACCTTCCCCTGGTGATATCTACCAACTTCTGGACACACCAGGGTATTGTCCCTTTAAGACCCCAAAAAGAATAGTACCTATAACATAGAAATGTCATCCACAAATAATTACCCTCCACCTGTGATTCACCTCCCCACCCTGCCGACTTTTTGTTAGTTTCCTCCTATAGCTTCTTACCTCTTAATCCCACAGCTCTCTAGGTTGCTGGATTCAGCTCCACCATTTTTCTTTCTTGTTTCTGAAACAGGTATCTGTATGACAGCTCTGTGTTTACTCTTTGGTCTAAGATAACTTCCTCCCCAGAGTCCCTTGCCAGATAAAAGCAGTAATCACAGCTTGGCTCTACTCAGGCTGCTACCTTTCAAGTTTTGGCTTCCTTCTGGCCTCTATAAATTGTAGTATCTCAAGGGGTTTGGAAAGACAAAGGCAACCAGGAGAAGAAACCACTGAAGTCCTTAGTATGATCTAAAACTTTTATTTGGTAAGTGCCAGTTCTGCAGTCATTGTCAAACAGGTGGGTCACATAGTAGTGTAGACACTGAAAAGACAGAAGTGCTTCCTCCATGGCTGTCTTTGAATACCTCAGTGGGATTCCAAGGCTGTTATAGGAAATTCATGAAGAAGTAGGCCACCAGCATAAAACCTTTCAACAATTTCAACCATGATCAAATTGTTCAGAATAATTGGTGGATGGCTCAGGGGTAATTTTGCACCCAGAGAGTGATGGCCACCAGAGGTCTATTGCATTTGCCAGAAGAAAACCCACCAACAGTGGTATTCATCATTGGAACCATGGTTTGGAGTTCTTAGCTTTGCAGTGGATAGTTGCTAAAGCATTTGAAACTTAGTTTCAGGTGCTAATGGACAATGATTTATTCACTCAATAAGCATATATTAGACACTTACTATATGCCAGGCAACATGCTATGTATTAGGGAGATAAAGATAAAGAAAAAATCCTTTCAAGGAGTTTATGTTCTAACCAGGGTGACAAATATAAATACTTGTATATATTTACTACTTTTGTGACCCTGGCTAAATCTCCACCTATCTGGGTCTCACTTTCCTCAACTATAAAATGAGAGGTTTAACCTCTATACTATATACATATATAGTATATGTATATATACATATGTTGTACATGTATATACATATATGTATATATGCATGCTTATATATGCAGATATGCAGATGCAAAATAAAAATAAAGATAATAAATACTCGATAGTTAAAACACAAAGAAGTTAGGTAGAGAGGATGCTAGAAGTTGCAATCCTATGAGGCAAAGGTGAAGTGGAAACTGTTTCTAGTTATGGAGACAGAAGTTAATGGACTATGTGAGAAACAAAGGAAAGCTTAGTTTAGCTTAATTGCAGAGTATGGGAGTGGGAGTAATGTCCAATGAGTCTGGAAAAATAGGTTGGGGTCAGGTTATGAAAGGCTTTTAAAGCTAGGCAGAACTGTTTAAGCTTTATACCAGAGGCAGTAAGGGACCAGTGGAGTTCATTGAGTATGGGAATAACTGTCAGATGTGCTTAAGGAAAATAATTTTGGCATGTGTGTGGAGGATAGAAGGGGGTGTGAGAGGCAAATTGTAACAACACTGACGTATTCTGACAAGCATTAGTTTGGATGCTGCCTAAAAAAGATGGGGCGCAGTGCTGGCCAAGTATGAGTTCATAAGATCATAGATTTGGAGAGAGAGGAAAATTCAGAGGTCTTTTAGTCCATTTCAGCTCTGCAACTCACTACTTAAGTGATTTAACCTGCTTGGGCTTCACTTTGCTCATGTGTAAATATGAGCGGTCCAGTGTCTATCAATTGAGAATGGACAACTGGCAGCAAGCCCAATGTGGATGGAATTGTCTCTGAGGAGTAATGGAGGCCAAATGAAAGAGTCATGACCATTAGGGACTCAGACAGTTCCCTACTGGCATTCTACTGCCAAGGGAGTGGCAGAGATTAGAGCTATGCCATGCATCACTATATTGGAATACGATAAATTTCATATGAGGTATAAGAAGGGAACCAGTGATACCCAAAGTCTATCAATGCCCATCAAACCTCTCCATGATGATTTTGGACACTTGTGTTAAGAGAAAATTGTCTAGTAAAGAGCAAGTTCTACGTGTTCAAG
This sequence comes from Vombatus ursinus, assembly GCF_900497805.2. Taxonomy (NCBI): domain Eukaryota; kingdom Metazoa; phylum Chordata; class Mammalia; order Diprotodontia; family Vombatidae; genus Vombatus; species Vombatus ursinus. The sequence continues at coordinate 31,169,244 of NW_020954559.1, forward strand.
TCAGCAGTAGATGAATTTAAGCAGTGTAAGTATGTACTCCTGGCACATAGTATGTGCCTAATAAATGTTTGTTTCCTATCTCCTTCCATGAGCTCTCCTATTGTCTTCCATGGAATCACTCACATTGCAAAGGTGACAATGCTTAAAATTCACTTATTACCTAGGAGTTTCTTTCCCACTAGAACTTTAACATGAATTGGTTTATTGTATTATCTAGCTGATATCTTGGAAGCCCAGAGTGCTTGGACTTGAGAGGATGAGACAGAGAACATTATAGTCGTGTTTTGTAACACCCTTGTACTTGCCTGGGAATTCATCTAATGGATGCAAAACACTGCAATGTGTGAAATATTGAACAAAAGCTTTGATGTAATGTTACCCTTTTGCTGAACCTATGTAGCACAGTGGAGACACTGTCTTTGTTGAATTAAGAATTGCATTAGAAATTTAGGTCACTGGAAATAATAGCATCTTTGTTCTTTTCCTTGTTGCTAAGTGTTTTCCTCAGCTCCAAGAATATACAGATTAGAAATGGCACTCAAAGTCCTTCAAAACCTGGCCCCTTCCTACCTTTTCAGTCTTAATGAATGGAGGAGCACCTTACTCTTACCTGTATTATATGATCCAGTGATACTTGCCCCCTTGCTGTTCTTTACACAAGAAACTCCATCTTCCTACTCCGGGCATTTTCACTGCCTTTCCCCCATGCCTGGAATTCTCTCCCTCTTCGTCTACACCTCCTAGCTTCCCTGACTTTCTCTAAGTCCTAGGTAAAATCACTTTTTCCACAAGAAGCCTTTCCTGTTCCACTTTAATGCTAGTACTTTCTCTCTGCTAATTCTCGCCCATTTGCTCTGTACGGAGCATATGCATTAGGGAGATAAATATAAAGAAGTTTGTTTGTTCATAGTAATTTGCTTATTGTATCCCTTTAGACTATGAGCTCCTTGAAAGCAAGTTCTATTTGTTTGTTTCTTTGTTTTGCCTCTTTTTGTATCCCTGGCTACCTGGCCTCATCTGTTTGAAGGCCAGATATGTTGCATTTCACCCTTCCTCCAGGGCTCTTCAGTAATCTTAATGACATTGGGAAATGTCTAGTCTAGATTCTCTAAAATTCACTTCAGCCCTTACCAATGATGTTCACTGAAATATAGGGATGGCTTCACTCACACCTCAAATCCATTTACCACTTGCAGTCAGACTAGATTTTATAAAGCAATATTTACTTCAAAGTTATAATAAGATATATTTGACCATATTCCACAACACATGGGAGGCATATAAACGTTGTCGGAGTTCCAAGTCCAAAACCTCCCTTGGACTCAAGACCCAGACTCCTTGGCTTCTTAGGGTTTCCTTGTTGAGCTGGCTGCCTACAGCATGAAGCCTAAAATCCTGGTTTCTTCTGTCACCATGGCTCTAACTCCTTGGTCTGATGGGATCAGATACTGCCTCTACCTAAAATTGAGAATTGCAAATGAAACAGAAAAATAAACAAAAAAAGAAACAAAAAACACTTCAAACCTCAGGCTTAGAGGGACAGAAGGAGGGATGTTATGCCCATTTCTTGGTTCGGATCATGGCGCCTGTGGGTGAACTGCGTATGATCTTTGCCCTCTGGACTCAACAGGAAAGAACCTGTAGGAAAGAACACAGAGGAAAAAGAGCAAGACTATCCTAACCTGGCAGTTTTAAAGATTCGAGCAAAGAAAGCTACTCTTAGCTATGTGGTAGGAGGATGAAGGATATACTGTGTTTGGTAATCTGGGATTGCAACAATCCCCATTATCTTAGTACAGTAGATGGTACATAGTAGGTGTTTAATAATGCCTGTTGACTTTCTGACAGTAGCCTCCCAAAAACATTATGTGATAATGTTTCCTTCTTTATGTATTAGGATGAGCCATGCTCACTCCACCCCCTTCCTTTCCTCCTTCCTTTACCTTGCTCCCAGCCAATCAAGATGCTTAATAACAGTAAATCATAGATTTGGGGAGTAAAGGCAAAGGATAATAACTTCTCCCTACCAATTACCATCCTAGAATCCCTGGGAAGTGAGAAAACTAACAAGGCACCATCAGCAGACATCAGAAACAGGACTTAGGTACATACAGGGAATTCTGGGAAGCCATTTCTGTACTTGTTTGTGAATTGATTTGGGGATGCTGCCACTCAGAGGCACAGATGGTTATTGAGAGACTCAATCTATAGATCTGAAATAGAAAACAGTTTTTCTTAGAAGCACCTGGAAAAAATATTCACAGTGACTCTTTTAGGTCTTTATCCTTAATTAGAAACTATAGACTCTGATACCTGTCTTTCATTTTTCTAGTGAGCTAGCATAGCTGTTTCAGACGTAGCCATCTATTTTTGGGGCATATGCTATTCAATGGTGGAGAATGACCTGAACAAACTGACCAAACTATTCAACATCTAATAAAAAGCCCTAAAAATCTAATACAAGGCATGGTAAGTGGAAAGGAAAAAACTGGTAACATGAATCGTTCAATAAGCATTTGTTATATACCTATGGAGACTAGGCTCTGTGCTTGATAGTAGAGAAAGAAGGTCAAAACAATCCCTGCCCATAAGCAGATTACATCTTATTAAAGGTAAATATCAGAAACATAGATAATTGAATATAAAGTAGATAGGTAATAATGCATATTATATATTATGATCTCAATTTTTGATGAACTTCAGAGAAGTACAGTGATTTCCTCAAAGTCACTTATCTATTAATAGAAATAAGAGAAGGGCAAGAGGAAATATTCAAGTATGATCTCTAGCTAAAAATCATAGAGTTAAAGCCGAGAAGTTAAAGGATGATGGATATAAAAGTAGAAAGTACTTTAAAGGCCATCTAGACCAACATCCTTCTTTTATAGATGAGAAAATGAATTTCTTGTTGAGTAATTTGTGACTGGGAGAAAAGGATGATATGTAGAAATGATGAGACATTGCAGCATAGACATGCATGTACAAGATTACTGGACATAGAGGGAGAAAGGGGATGACCTACCTCCTAGCCACCAGAAATGGCAACTGCAGATCTTAAGTTCAGGAATCCCAGTGGCTTATGGTGGCAGCAGGTTTCTCCTTGCTGGAGTGAGTTTATGAACTCATTCTTCTTGCTCTGTGATAAATTAGCTGCAACAAAATTCAGTTTCTAAGTGAAAAGAAAACAAAAAAGAAAAAAAAAAAGAAGCGGTCTTCTCTAGGAGTTCTAATCTTCATTGGATCCATTGGTCCATGACCCATTCTTTGAGTCCCAGTTCCCAAGTTTTTGAGTTTTCCTCAACCTACTGTAAGTTTGAATTGAAATATGAGTGTTGACTATATCATTAACCTCTTTGACTACCCTCAGGAGAAGCAGCAATGACAGACCAAAGAATTCAATTGGTTCTTTTCCTAGAATGCTTAGGTTCTAAACAGCCTGTGGATGGTTGTAGTAGTGGTGGTGAAGAGGTTTAAAACTTTTAGATTCCTTGTAGACTCACTTATCTCTCTTTGACAAAAAGAACCTGGCTTCAGTTTTGTTAACCCGTTCAGGAAACCCTTAAAGTTTTAGACACTGCCTTATTTCCCTTTGAAAGCCCTTTGAAAGCAAACTTCCCCTTCCAGCTCCCTTCATTATTGATTCTTATTGTCTGTTCAAATCACTCAGACATTCCAAATGGAAATTCTCACCTGGACCCTTTTCCAAATGGTTCACCTTTTCCATCAACTGGCTTTCCCATTGTTTTGCCTTCCTGGCCATTCCCACCCTTAATCCTAGCTAGGCCCCAGTGTTCCTTTTTCCCCAGCTTGCTGGCCACCCCCATCCAGATCTCCCTAGACCCCTCCTCCCCTCACCTCAAACTGCTTGGCCACTCCTTGGATCCCTCCTCCTGTCACTCCAAACTGGATGGCCCCTCCCTCAGTCTGTACTTAAGGCTCACCTTTCCCCCATTCTGATGCTGAGCTGTTCTCAAGCTTAGAAGCTGAGACCCCTCATTCCCGCCCCTCCTAAGGGTGTCACGTGGCCTATCCACCCCTGCCCCCACTCAGACACTGGGAATTTCTCATGCCCCTAGAAGATGAGACCCCATGCCAGCTCATAACGAGTGTCACCTGGCCTGACCACTCTAGCCCCAGCCCCTACTCAGCTTTCTAGACTGCCTCACGCTGCTCTTTCTTGTGAGCGTCACCTGACCACCTTGAACCCTATTTAGATCACTGATGTTTGGGTTCCTTTGGAGTCTGGCCTATATGCTTATCTTTAATAACCTTTTTCTCTGGCTGGAAGAAGATCTGAGTTGAATTCATTCAGGCAGATCCATGTTGTGATTTGGGCTTTTTCCCACGATCTTGGGGTGCCTCTGTGCATCTAAGAGCACCTCAACCCCCCCCTTCAGTGGTATCTGGTTTTAAGGCAAATTATAGGCCTGAAACTGAATGAGATGGTTTCTTTTATTTAGCTTATTGCTTTTTAAAATATATTTTATACCAAAAATATACGATGCAATACTTATATATTGCCTACAAGGGTATACAGTATATGAGAATATCACATTATCATAACTATTTTTTCACTATATCCAGGCCACTTGACTAGGTATCTGAATATATAACAAGTCCAGGAAAGTGTCACGATTTTGCTAATAGGAAGGGACTTGGAACTGATTCTAACTGGGTAAATTTGCTCTTAACCACATCATCTAGACTTACAAGTTATCATGGCCACCCAGAGAGAAGCAGGTCTACTCTCTGAGAACCCTAGGCCCCTCTTCATAAATTCTGCTTAGAGGAATGGAGCTCCATTAACCAATAGGATGACCATGGAAGGAGTTTGTTCTTGATACATTCCATTTCTTAGGAACAAGTTAGTTGCCAGTAATGGAACCACCTCCTGAATGAAGGGGTTGGACTAGATGTCCTCAAATGTCACTTCCAGTTCTAGGTCTTTATTTCTATTGTCTATTTGTCTTCCCTACTTTTTTTACTTTTTCTGAACTCCTCCCTCTCATTCTGATGTCATGATCCAAGGAGTTCATTTATCCCTCAGTTGCCAAAAGCCTCTATTATGTCACCCACCCAGGCCAGCTTTCTTGGCTCAGCACCTCCTTTAAAAAAGTAGTTCTTGATCTCCCCATCCTCTTTATCTCTTTCCCCCCTGTCACTCTACTCCCATCAAATTCCAACTTGCCTTGCTCTGAGCCTTTTGGTGGGGCACAGGCTGAGGAGGGTACCCGGTAGGGAGGACAGGCCACATGACAAGAGAAGCTATGAATGAATGAATGAAAAACACATTTATTAAAATCTTCCTCTGTAACAGGCACTCCTATGCACTAGGAACCAAACACAAAAAGCAAAGCCCTCAAGGAACTTACATTCTAATAGAGGAAGACAGAATTTATTGGGAAGAGGTGGCAAGAGGGTTGTTTGATATGAGGCTCTCTAAAACATATAGGTGAGAAGTGTGATGAGACTTAGGGACAACAAATCTAACACCAGATTGCACCTTTGGAGGAAAGGAAAGTCAAAACGGGATATACCACTGTAAGGCAAATACAAAAATATGCTGAGGAGATTGCTGTCATTAGTTCTAATCATTCCATTGGAGATGGCCTTTGCAAAGGGTTTGTGATTACTGTATTGTATCCAATTAGAAGCTGAAAACAAGGCTCAAATGCTGTTGTTATGTTTGTATCTAATGAGAAAAGTACAGTGATTATGTTGATATACGGGTTTGAGGTTCAAACAAACACCTCACTTGAGATAGAAGCTGCAACTAGAAGTAAGCAAACTAGGTTCCTGCCTGAGATGCAGCACAGAGAGTTAAGGAATACTTTTCAATAACTTTTTTTTTCCAGTTACTTCACGAATGGCCATAGAATAGTAGATAGAAGGCTGCCTTTGGAGACAGGAAGACCTGGATTCAAGTTCTGCCTTTGGCACATATTTGGTTTTATGACCTTAAGCAAATCACATAATGCTTTCAGTGGCCCAGTCTACTTTCTAAGAGTGATACAGAAGAGGAGCTGATGGATAGGAGGGAGTTTATATACAGGAAATTCTTCATTCCCATGGAATAATAGATCAGGACCTTCCCTATTAAAAAAAATCAAGGAAACAGGTACTTTTTTTATAGCAGAGAATTCTGCTCTTCATGGGAGTTAGAAATTTGTTTTGGGGTAAGTTAAGCCGCATACATTATAGTGAGAGCCCAATGCCTTCAGGGATAGCAATTAACACAGAAGCTGACATTTTCAAATTCAGGGGGATCATCTTTCAAACCTTGCCTATGGCATACAAAGGCCTCATCCTGGCTCTGTACTTTGCCTTCCCCAAGTGATTAGGCTAAATGAATGGAGTAGCAGCAGTTGGCCCACTGCATTGTGGGCACCACTAGTATTAGAAGTCAAAGTCTAGACAGAAGGCAAGGGCTCTGCTCCAAAAGAGGCACCTCTAATGGGCTCTATGATGAGAAGTGTATTCTCACAGATTGAGTTTACAATTCCAACACTAATTCTTATAATTGCATACTGAGCTGGGAGCACTTTGATGAGTTGCCTTTTTCCAAGGGTGTTCTGCGTTGTAGAAGACTTGTCCAGAGACCCTAGAGCTTTTTACCCAACAAATGAATATCACAAGAGTGGGGTTTCAAGCACTATGGCAGATGGGTGGGAGAGATATTTTGGGACAAGAAGACCTTCCCTGCACCCCTCAGATCACGTCCTCGCCTACTCGGCTTCTGTGTAAGGCCAACTCCGGTTGCAACATTATTTCAGTCGTCGTCTCTTCATAGCGCTAAATATTTCCATTTCTCAATGTTGCTCCAGAGCTGTGGCAGAGTGATTTTGAAGCAACAGCACAAAATTCTGAGCTGGGCAGAAACAGACAACTGTGGCTGTGCTTTCCAAGGAATCATCACCCTAATCCACAAACCTTCTGAGTAAAGGCACAGATTCTGCTCCTGGAAATGTTGACAGAGCACATTGCTTTCATATAGCAACAGAGCTTCATCAAAATACACACCATTAATAGTTTTAATGGAACAACCCAGAGAAAATCAAGTTCTGCTTATCTTTGCAAGATGGCACTGGATAGTTCTACGATAACTTTTAAATATGATCTGGAAATAAGGAACAGCTTTGGAGCTCTAGATGTATTCAACATTGATTAAAAAAAAAAGAAAATGGACAATTTTAATTTAAAGGCCTTGTGAACTGTCACATGTCACTCTTGGTATATCTGAGCTAAGCCAGTAAGTCGTTTCCCTTTCTCTGTATGAGTTAAAAGCAAAGGGCTGTCAGTTTACTGTATATTAGCGTTTATTTCATGATTTTTTTTCCCTCCTGACTAGAAGTATTGCCTCCACCCTACTCACCATGGCAACAGAACAACTGAAGATTCTACCAGCAGACCTAGGATGGAAAAATACTTGAAAATATCCCTTGATGCTAAAATTGGTTTTGTTTTCACAGCAGCACACTGAGCAATTGAGGGAGGAGGGATATCACCATACATTTCAGATGGAATCACCAGCGGGGGAATTGAGGTGGGGTGAGAGGGAAAGAGAGGAGAGCCAGTGACTGGGGAAGAAGGGTGAGGTGTGCATTCACTTCCTTATAAGCATAGTGGTGCCCTTCCTAGTGCACACAACTGATTCAGGTTACTAAGTGCCTGATGAGGGGAAGGAAAGGAGAATGTTCCACAAGTGACCCAGTGGGGAAAGAGCCATTCTTGTTAACATATCCCTCTCTAGGGAAGAAAACAGTGAGACTGTATTTCACAGACGCAACTTCCATAATAATCTAGTCCAACCCACAGCTGAGCTAGAATCCACTCTAAAGTATGCCTGACAAGTAGTCATGTAGCCTGAAGACCTCTGGGGTTGCAGAACTCGCTGCCTCCAGAGGAAGCCCTTTCTGCTTTGGGGAAACCCTCATTAGAATCACAGAACTGCAAAATCTTAGAGGAGAATAAGATCATCTAATCTGTTTTCATTTTACAAATAAGGAAACTGAGGCCTAGAAAGCAGGGACTTGCCAAAGGCCACAGAGCTGCTAAGTAGTAGAACAAGTACTTATCATAAAGATTGAGTCTAAATATACTTTCCTGGTATCATATGGACTCACAATTCAGATTCTACTCAGTGTAAGGAATAAATCAACATTGTAATAATAGGATGTAAAGAAACCCTTATTCCTTAGGCCAAATTCAAACGTGCACTCTCAGGTATTTATTTATACCCACATATGCATAAGCATAAACCAATAAACACATGCCCAAACAAAAACCTTTCCAAATTTGCAGGACCTGCCAAAAAAAAAAAGGAAATTCAGAATTATGTAAATGACAAATTATTACACGAATGGTAGATTATCCATGGAAATACATAATCACAGAGTGGCTTCTCCCTGTGCTGGAGCACATATTCAGATGATATCTCTTCCTGCTGTCAGAAGCCATGGGCTCAAAACATTCAAATTTATTTTAATATTAGATGGAAAAATATCGTAATTAGGAAAATAAATCTTAGTCAAATAAGTCATATAACATGTTACAAACATTTTTTTTGTTTGTTTTATCAATCAGTCCATTAAGAAGCATTGAATAAGTACAGAAGCAGCTAGGTGGTCCTTTGGATAGAGCTCTGGGTCTGGAATTAGGAAGACCTGAGTTCAAATTCAGCCTCAAGCACTTATTAGCTATGTGACTCTAGGCAAGACATTTAAAGATTTGCCTCAGTTTCTTCAACTGTAAAATGGTGATAATAAAGGCAACTGCCTCGCAGGATTGTTGCAAAGATCAAATGAGAAAGGGCTTAGCACAGTGCCTGGAACATAATAGGCACTATGTAAGTGCTTATATTTTCTCTCCTAAAAAGTATCTACTATGCACTAGGCATCCTGTTAAGCACTGGAAACACAAATACAACAATGAAACAATGCCTGCTCTTAAGGAGCTTACATTTGAATGGGGAATCAACTAAGTATGTGTAGAATAAACAAAAGGATACCAGGTAGTTAATAAAAAAAAAAAAAAAGTAAAGTAGTAGTATTTAGGCAGAAGGTTCAGGAGAGGCTTCATGTAGACTAGAAAAATGGTGACTCATCTACATATTTAAGGAAAAGATGGATTCTGTGAAGCACAAGTGAGGAAGGAGTAGGTCAAAAGAAAGAGATAGAAGATGGTGCACCATATGTGAAAAAAAGAAAAGTCAATTTGGCTGGGTCACAGAGTAGGAGAAGAGGAAAGTAATGTTTAGTAAGGCTAGAAGTATAGGTTGTGGCCAAGTTGGGAAAGACTTAAAAAAAACACAAGCAATTTTTTACTTTTATTTTGAAAGTAATAAGGAGCCGCTGGAGTTTATAGATTAGAGAATGGGCACATTCATATTTATTATTTCCATTATCCTTAAAGATCTGTGATTTCATTACAGTTATCATTATGATAAAATCTGAAGGCAGAAGGGAGCTTCACCCACCTGAATAAATGCTGAATCCTCACATTTCATTGATCATTTTTATGTTTGAGTGAAGTTCTCTTTGTTGGTATTTTATGATCCACTAGTGTCTCATTGTATTGCAATCCTAAACCTTAAGCAGTGAATTGGCCTAGGTTAAACCTGGTCTACACCAGTCACAAAGGTTACATGTGGAAGAAGAAAACAGAGAGTCCTGTCAACTCATGCTCCTACAGCTTCATCCCAGCTAGAAGCATTGCTGTGGAATAAAAACCACTTGGTCAGACAAAATCGCTCAAAGTTTTTTTTTATTAAAAAACAACAACGACAAACAGCTGGTCAATCTAGTTGGGGCATTGTTTGTTTGTTTTTTTTTAGAAAGAAGTTTCCAACTCTTAAACTACTTTGGGAAATGAAACAATGCATATTAGACAAGCCAGGATATCTACCTGCTATATCTAGATTTGTTTATAATGTCTGAAGGTAGGGTTCCTGTTCTTAACCATAGGCTGTTACTGATGCAAGGGCATGAATTTAAGGGTTGCCTAAGGGTGATTTAGTTTAGCATGACTTTAACAACTGGATTATATCTTCCTGGGCATGGGAGTATACAATTGGCTAAAAAAAAAAGGTGAAGAGAGCAAGGATACTAAAATATGTACTTTTTTGTTTCAAGCAATAGGAAAAAAGACACTTTTAAAATTCAAGTACTCAAGCCAAGTTCATTTCTGCACATTTTTCTGTCTCTGAAGCCAAGACTGGATGTTTCCACATAGAGCTATTGATGTTGTGTGCTGGATTGCAAGCTGATGCTTACTCTATTGAATGTCTCAATTTTGATGTCATTTGCTAAGCTGCCTTCTCTGATGCATTTCCATGTTTAGGGACTCAGTTGAATTAAATTTTGCTTATTTTCTACAGGAAAGTCACCACTGGTATATTACTCTACTGGTAGATAATCCATGCTATATACATTCTATAGACAATACTAATATATTGGTAGATAATCTATAACTCAGGCTATTTTCAGCTCTTTGGTGAGTTTTGTCCATAATTGCACCCAGTCAGCTTATAGATCTTAGGTCAAGTTATTCTTTTTTTTTTTTTGGCTAGGTAACGGGGTTAAGTGACTTGCCCAGGGTCACACAGCTAGTAAGTGTTATGTGTCTGAGGCTCGATTTTAACTCAGGTCCTCCTGAATCCAAGGCCAGTGCTCTATCCACTGAGCCACCTAGCTGCCCCCTAATATGAGGCAATTGGGGTTAAGTGACTTGCCCAAAGTCACACAGCTAGTGAGTGTTATGTGTCCGAGGTTGGATTTGAGCTCAGGTCTTCTTGACTCTAGGGCCAGTGCTCTATCCACTGTGCCACCTAGCTGCCCCCAAGTCATTCTTGAAACTCTTGATTCCATTTGCATGATCATCTCCTCTCCCCATTCTCCTGCCCCTATTTGCTATATGGGTTGAGGTAATGCTAATTTAGGTTGAAGAAATTACTTTCAAATCCCATAATGCCCCTGATAGAAAGAACTGACTGTGCTAATGGCCCTGGAATTTCACCTTGACCAGACTCCTGCGAGGTCTTCAGAGCTATAACGAGGAAGTTTGATAACTCAGGAAAATTCATTTAAAATAGAAAAGAGTCAATTTATGGGGCAGGCAGTACACACCACCAATATCACTGATCCTTGCCTTAGGTAGATTCAGTTCCCAAGCCTAGTGATGTGACACAGGTAGTTCTCCCCAGATAGATACAGTCAACATTCTGTGGTGTGAGGGTATGGGCCTAATGGTACCTGAACCTTTGGAAGAGGGGAAGGCAAGACTCAAGGCCAGCCATGGGAATGGGAAGTAGAGGGTTATTCCACTCTCTGTAGAGAGCCATGAGCTACAGAAAACCACAAATGAGAGGAAGTATTCCCTCCCAAACATTAGCATCCCAGTTGCTCTTCAAAAGCTACAGCATTGGAGATGGGATTCAGCTGTTAACCTATGTTCTTCATTCCTACATTTGTAAAGATAACATTATTCTCACAATGTTATGGAATGATTACTTGTAATGTGACAGTGAAACTAGCAATAGAAGGATATATAATGGCATTTTATTTTCTTTTTTTTCTAATAAGGATAACAAAAATAAGATAAATATCATTTGATTACATAGAATTTGAGTTTTTACAACTGAAAACTTTTACTTTTATTATTTGTCATGCTCAATGAATATAATTTATCTCTTTGGCAAAATAATTGAATTTGTTGATAGGGAAAGTGATAAATTATATCTTAAATTGAATGAGATCATTGTCTCACTTTGCATATTTTTTGCATAGCAGATGAAATGGGTTAGAGGTAGAATAACAGCAAAGTAATCACAATTACTTTTAGGGGATCTTATCTGACAAGTCTATGGAAGACTGGAATAGTTTACAAAGAGGTATATAATTTTCCTGGAAGATTTTTTAAAAAAGATAATATCTGATAAGCTAGTTGAAATTCTCACAGTGGAAAGGAAATGGAATATAATGGAAAAAAAATTGTTAAGCACTTACTATGTGCCAGGGACTGTGCTAAGCAGGAATAAAAAAAAATGGAAATTTCCCTTGCTATCAAGGAGTTCACATTATAATTGGAGAAACCAATACATAAAGGAGAATCCATGAGTATGTTCAGTTCATGGTAAATACAAACACCATAGAGCTTAGTCAAAGAAACTAGAAATGTAGGCGGCAAGGCCAAGAGGACCTTGGGATATAATAGCAGGACAGATGGTCATCTACCAGGATAATGGATTTAAGGGATAGAGTGAAATAGGGCTCTGGGTATCTCCAGTAGAAGCAGGGATTTTGAAGTCAACACACCACTGGGTAGCAGAATAATGAATGTTGTTTGGACAACAGACAAGTCCATGCCTCCTCCTAGTGGCAATGAGAGGCTGGTCTATCTTGCTGCTCAAAAATGGCAGACTAGAGGAATTAAGGCTTCCTGACAGAGAGATGAAGTGCTGGTTACCAGCCAAGAGGTTGGTTGCTTTAGAGTTAAATCATAGCCTTTCATAATCTGGCTCCTACCTGCTTTTCCAGCCTTTTCTTACATTATTTACCATTATTCACTGAAACCAAATCAAACCGAACTATTAACTATTCTCTGAAATTGGCATTTGAATTTTAGCCATTCACTATAGTTAAGGGTTCTCTGAATGAAATGAAGACCTCTCCTAATGAGTAATTATGACTCAACGTCCACATAATGGAGGAAAATTAAAAATCCTATGAACGAGACTTATGTGTCTAAGAGAATTTATTATAGGTTATTTTTTGCGGTCAGCCATGACCAGGTGGTATGGTGGCTCCAAAGATGGCTGTTTGTTAGCTTTCCATTTTGTGTGTGTGTATGTTGGCAAAGACCTGTCTCTCACATCTATCAGAGATATTTTTATTCCTTTTCAGAGGTTCAAAGATAGTGATTGATGGGAAGCAATGTGTTATCTTCTACCTTTGCTTTTAGATCTATCTTGGGATATTTGAGTGAAATACTTAGGAGGAATTAAGTTTTTTTTTCCCTTGCTTTATTTAAGACTTTATTTTGAGTTAGCAAGGGGTGTGTCTAGGGTTTAATTAATGATGTAAAGTGCTACGGAACTGCTTGAATTCAGATGGAAACATCTATGATGTTACTGGGAAAAGAGGGGGAAAACTTATTGGCTGTTTTAGAAGTTAAAACAAAAAAAAAATTGGGGAGTGGTGGCAATAAGCACTTACAGGATATGTGCTCACCAATATAGATGTGAATGTTCCAAATATGTTCTACCTTGTAAATTGTCTGGCAAGAGCCAGAAGAAATATGTTGGTTTATTATCTCAAGGGAGAAAATAAAAACTAATCAGAGGTGCTAATGTTTCTGGGTAACCTTCCCCTCAGTGGAATTCCACATATCAAATGCTAACTAGGATTCCATGAGGAAGGTGAAATGCACTTCCAAAAAATGAAGATGGCCTTTCCAATTTACACACACACACACACACACACACACACACACACACACACACACGTGTATGTATATGTATGTATCCAAATCAGTGCATTATGTTGATGCCCAGTAGAGACAATTCCATCAATCATGAGGAACCCTGACTATTCTTAGGCTAGGCTTTTTATACCTCCAGTGGCCAAAAAACCATCCCAATGGTTAAAGCCCTAGCTCCCAGGACCAATTCTGAGAATTACCTTTTTCCCCTTTAAAGAGAAATTAGCCCAATCAACCAAAAAAAAAATCACTCATATCATATCTACAAATGTTTCCTCTCCAGCTTGCATCATAGGAACCTGTGGGATAAATGTGTCTATATAAGTACTTGTGTGGGTGGGTGGGAAAGGAAGTTATTTCTTATAATTTATTTTGCTATTAAGTTTAATTAATTTTTTTTCTTTAAATGAATGTGTCATCTTATTTGGTCTGATAAAAGAGAAACATCAGTAGGTGCCTGTGAGCTATGATTTTTGATTCTAAGTAGATATTGAACCAAAACATGCCTGAAAACATGGGTATAGCTTTGAGGGAATATGTCTGCCAAAAAGGTCCATTTCCTTAGCTGATGTCATTCTTTCCTTCATTTGCTCCATGCATCTGTATAGGAAGTGCACTCTTCACTGTCCCAATCCCACTATCCCACATCTTACCTTCCTTTAAGGTTTAGTTCATGTGTCATGTCCTCACTGATAGTCCCAGTTGGAGGTGACTCATCTTCCTTTAATCTCTGATAAGAATTAGGGTAAGAAGAAAAATTAGAGATCAGATAGATCCTTTTGACAAATGAAATCATTGAGATCTGCAGAATTTAAGTCAATTGCTAAAATTTATATAGATTGTAACTTGAGCCAGGATTGAAACTCAGGTCCTCTGATTCCAAATCTAGTCTTCTTTCTACTACTCCACATTATCTACCTTGAATTGATCTCTCCTGTGTTGATTTACTTACTCAAACTTGTATTGAAATGATTTGTATACACATCTCATCCCTCTACTAGACTTTAGGCTCCTGGCTAGAAAGTACTGTGTAGTTTTTCATTGTTATTTCTCCAATGTCTAGCACATAGAAGGTGCTTAAGAAATGATTGGCAAATTCAATTAAATTAATGAGTATGGCTTGTAAAGCTATATCAGTGTTAATGAAGTAAAGTATAATTTCCAAAATACTTGTTTTAACGAACTAATAAACAAGAATTTATTAAGAACCTACTATGTGCCAGAGATTGTGCTAGGAACTGGAGTGGGTGTGGGGTGTGCGGACTAAATTTAGGTAAATGAAATAATTCTATCTATACACTGAATCTCTCAGGCTTAGACTCTCTGGACTCATTCCATGCTGGAGAAATCTCTATCCTGAGGCCTTCCTCTCCATTGGTGTCTCCTTCCTTGGGCCCACCATTTTAGGAAGGACCCTAGTCATATGTCACTCATGGCTGGGCTTTCTATCTGGACACCTACTCCTCTTTCTCCCCTGCCATTCTGCCCTTGTATCCTTTATATGTTATATGTCCCATTAGAATGCACGCTTACTGAGAATAGGGACTGTCTTGCTTGTTTGCATTTCTATCCCCAGCATTTAACAAATTGCCTGACATAGACTAAACATTTAATAGATGCTTTCTCTAATTATTTATCTCGATGTTTTATAGTTTGTTGGCAGATCCAACCAAGTCATTAAAATCTTTTTTTGGTCCTTGGGATTATAGTTTGTCTTTTTGTTGCCAATTCAAACAAGTGACTCTTAAGTTGACAGCATGAATTGCATTGAGGTTGTTGGCAGCCACTGAATGGTATTTCATTGAACTTTACTAGCATTCAGCCTAGTAGGTCTAAATTAAATTAATTTACAATGAGATTAATATAAATTGATTTTGTTCTTTTGTTTCTTTACCTATAGCATTTTTCCTTATTGCTTCCCTCTCTTCCAATTTCTGATACTCTCTCCTGAACCTTCTTCCCTTACAGTCTTTATCTAGTGATCTGATATTTATTGGAAAGTCAATATTTGAAATTTAGGGCATTTTTTCTGACTAGTCTCTACTCTCTCAGGTCCCTCTCTATCCTATATTGCCATGATGCCACTAGAGTACTTAAAATTCAACCTGTAGAAATAATGTTTCCCCAGGTATTAAAATCAAAGCAAGAATGAAAATACTAGTAACAGAGATGAAACTAAAGGTATATGAATTTTCCATTAAAATTCCAGGTCTGAAAATTTAATGCAAATAATCAATGGAAACTGCTTCTTGAAGTTTTACTTCTTGCAGACAACCAGAAAGTATTCAAACAATTATGGTCTTTTCCCACATAAAGATGCAAAGAAGGAAAAGCATGCAATCAAAGCCCAAAGAACTCATCTGGATTTTAGGAACTTTGATGGTCACTGTAAATTTAAATTGAATGACTCTCTGACATTGGAAATTAATAATTTAGTCAGTCCTTCTCCAATTATGAATTCTCAAAGGCTGTCTACGGAGGGCAAGCTCTGGCATATCCCAGCAAATAGGAAAGACTCAAGCACAGACCCAGGCCAGCTGAGTAAACTGAGAGAGGATCATAACTATGTGATTGGTCATCAGCTGATGAATTTGTTTGGAAACATAAATGATTGTGAGAGCATTAGAAATAACTGCCTACTAATATTTATAAGCATTGGAACCAAAATTTAGCTAGGTATATGCAGTATTTATTTTTCAACAATTTCTTTGATCTATGTATATAGAAGATTTTATACTAGCAATAAAAGTTCACATTTGTATTCTTTCCCTTCCTCCCTCCCTTTCCTTCCTTCTTTTCTTCTTTCCTTCCTTCCTTCTTTTCTTCTTTCCTTCCTTCCTTCTTTTCTTCTTTCCTTCCTTCCTTCCTTCCTTCCTTCCTTCCTTCCTTCCTTCCTTCCTTCCTTCCTTCCTTC